>NC_091170.1:24288818-24631318 GCF_040958095.1 Procambarus clarkii
AGGTCAATACACTTCCAATACCCATAGACCACTTGACCTCCACGATCACCACCCACACTCGTAACTTCTGCCTAAGTCCCTAATACGGAATGATTACTATAACGCTTCACACCCGGTTAGTCTTTCATTCAATACTCACATACTGCAGGCTTAACTTGGTCACTAAGATCACATCAGGTTCTCGCATAGCTGTCTGCTACACTTCGCTGCTGCCGCAAACGGAGATCCAGAGGACTTCTCAGTTCAACTCCCACAATCAGACTGGCTCCAATCAGCCATCTACCTCAACCATTTCACCCCGCCTCTCAAGGAAGGTATAATCCGATTAACCTTATCCCTAGAAGCGGTAATCTTGTTCCTAGAAGCCTGAAGAAGAAGAATACCTCTTTCCAGGAATTATTAATTTGGCTAAGTAGCTGCGGTCTTAATCCCTTGACCTTTCTTAGATATGGGATCCATAGTCTGTCTACTTAACATGTACTTCCAATCATCATTCGTTAAGTGTTGTAGTAATGATCCTCTAGCTAATAATTCCTACTAACTTGTGGATTACGACACCACTCCCCTCCTTAAACACGCATATGTCCCCATATGCACCATTGCAATGGTTCCATTAGTGCAAGGACCTGGAGGATGCACCCACCATATATGTACAACTAAAAAATCATCCAATAAGCTCATCATACACACGATGAAATAAATTACAATTTTCCTCGACATGACTCACAACACTTCTCCAACATATACATTATATTCACATCATAGCACAGGTAAAATAGTCTGTAATAATTTTTCCCATCTCCAACAATGCACATATACCTAAACTGCTGACATATAATTACATACAAACATAACCATAAAATTACATGGACCAGAATGCTGGCACTTAAACAGAAATGACACTAGTCAGTTAATATATACACAACACATATATATCTAAGGTTCTTCATCCTTAGTAATAAGTTAATAACAATTTAACATCTTGCCCTGTACTGTTGACATATGTGGGGATACTCCAGGCAGCTATTCTCTTTTTTAAATTGACTTTAATAAGATAAAGTTATGTCTTATTTCTTTTTCTTAGTAAGTAAGAATTAATTGAGTGGACTGTATATACTTGTAAGCTGCCTGAAATCTTCTTACACACTAATGGGAGGGACAATTGGTAGCCTAAACCACTTTAATATGGCTCCTTCTTAAACTACCAATTGTTTACCTTATATTATTATAATATACCACATGTGGTGGTCCACTTATTATTATATCATACCACATATGGTGGTCTAATCTACTAGTAATAATTACTAATTATGACTACTAATACTGATAATAATGTTTTAGCTGTGCCAGTAGTGTGGGCCTGGTAAGGCGTGTAGGTGTATCCTCCAAACTTGGGTGTGGCTCTGTGCCTCTTTGTGCCACGTAATGGCGACTGGTGGGAAAGACAAAGCTTGACAAACAATAGTTAATGTGTATCAACCAACTGTCTGCATAGATTCTTGCTGCTCCTCTCACAATTTACCTGTATGAAATGCAAGGAATTAATCAAAGTTCCCTAAACATATCAATTACAGGTATGGCATGAAATATGTGGGTATAATCTGGGGTACACGTACTTTGTGTTATGGTTTTGTCCTGTATTATGACCGACTTATTTTTATAAATGAAAAAATGTGCACATTATAATTCAAATACAAAAAATACTTGATAAGCCGGATACTGGAGTGCTCTAGTTGAATTGGTGGTGTCGCTATGGTAGTTTCTTGGGACAGAGTAAGTCTATCCAATGTGACCAGTAACGCAACACACTAGCACTCTTTGTTTGTTATTGTTCTGTAGTGGGAGCGTCAGTAAGTGACTGCCCTGGGCTACCAACGCCCCTGAGAGCCTGGTTCCTCACTCAAAGTAATTTTACAATTAACAAGGGAACCTAGCTACAATTTGATGTTAATAATTATATTCAGTCTTATTGATTACTTTTTTGTTAACTCTAGATACTAAACTAGTCTATTAACAATGTTTCATAATGTAAATATACGATGACATCCATGACGTCACGGAGTAGATGTACGTCACAGTCTCCCATTTTCCATCCTGAAGGGATTACAGACTAAGGGAGACTGTGTTATATGTGTGTGTGTGTGTTTGTGTGTGTCGGTTTCCCGACATAATTCCAGGGGGGAAGAACACAGGTCGAAGTCCCGGTAAGGACTGCGATCACTTTATTCTTCTCCTTCAGAATTATAGTGCTGCTTTAATTTGAGTTTACATTGTTGAGCAGCAGTCCGTTGGGGACGTATGTCCCACACTGGAGTATCGGGTGCTGGAAGTCGTTGCACGTCTTCTTTCCTGGCCAGTTCTAAAGGTACTAATTTCTCTAAAGTTTTGAGAGTAGTGTTGCCTTTGCACTTTACTTTCACTATTCTCAAGATGCCCTGGCTGTCTGGATGAACAGAGACTATTTGACCTATAGGCCACTCTGAGCGTGGTCCATCACTATCCACCAGAACTATGTCACCAGGGTTCAAGTTAATTCTGTTATAGGGGTTGTTTACCCTGTAATGATACTCCCTCAGAGCTGTTAGGTATTCACGAGTCCATACGTCATTCCACCGACTTATCACCCTTGAAAGATGTTTGAAACGTTGAACCAAATCACTCTCTTTGACATATGAAGGATCCTCTGGTTCCTCGTCCGTAATGGACACAAGTGCTTTGAGAGGTCTCCCATACATCAGATGAGCTGGACTTAATGGTTCACGCTGCAAAACATCATCAGAGAGGTAGGTAAGTGGTCGGTTATTAACTCGTGCTTCTATCTCTATGATTACTGTTTGAAGCTCCTGTAGGTCAATCTTTTGGCGGAGTAGAGACCGTTTCACCTGTACCAACCATGCATTCATAGAAGCCTCCAGTGCCATGGTGCTCTGGGAGGTATGAATTTCCAATGGCACTGCTGTTGAGTTAGGGCAGTGCGTACCTTTGGGTGTGTCCAGATTTTCCTCAGACATGCTTCTCCTGCCACCAAGTTGGACTCATTGTCTGAAATCATTAACTTAGGACAAGATCTACGTGAAGCAAACCTGCGGAAAGCCTGTAAGAATGCTTCGGCACTCTGGACTGCCCTTGTTGTGGCACAAGTAAAAAGACAGATATAGGCCTTTACTAGTTTCTTGTCTTTAGTGCCTGTCAGTGTTAGTGCTCCTGTGAAATCTACTCCTGTTGTCTCAAAAGGATGAATATGTACGACTCGTTCCTTCGGAAGTGGAGGAGGGCCAGGATATGGACACACTCTGGCATCGTATCTCCGACAAACAACACAGGATTTGATTATGGATTTTACTGTCTGTCTACCTTGGGGTAGCCAGTACTGTTGTCTTAAGTCCGTGGTAAGTATCTAATACCCCACCATGCAGAGTATTGTATTTGTGTATATGTAACACAATTAGTTTGCTTACTATGTGGTGACGAGGGAGCAATATTGGATTTTTTGCTTCCAGATCTATGTCAGCATGCTGTAAGCGTCCTCCGCATCTTATCAAGTTATAATTGTCAGTGTCTAACCAGAGACCCAGATCATGTTGTAGCTTCTTTGGAACATTGTCAATTTCTATCCCGAATGTGTCGGTCTGAGCTCTTTTAACCCAGTACCTTAGGGCACTAGGGAATTTATGCTTGATTCCTATTTTCTTTAGAAAATCAAACACTACTTGGGTGACACCTACAAGTTTGTTCAGTTCAGAGTACCGTGCAGGATCAATTACCAAAAGTCCGAGGTAGTTCTGGGTTCTCAGTGGGAACAGTGACATTGGTCACAATGACTTGTGGCTTTTGTTCAGGCCACTGGTCGCTGATTAGCCACTGAGGTCCATTGAACCACATCTCTGCCTTTGTTAATTGCCGTAAAGTCAGGCCTCGGGAGAGATAGTCAGCTGGATTCTCTTTAGTAGGTACATATCTTAGTTTATACCCAACTGACAACTCTCGTATTTCCTTAACGCGGTTATTCACGTAAGGATTCTTACTGTTATTGTTTTTAACCCACTGTAGCACTGCCTCATTATCTGACCATACTACTGTTTCTTTAAAGTGGATGTGGCTTAAGGCCTTGATCAGATAATGAGCCAATCTTACACCTAGCAGTAAGGCTGTTAATTCCAGTTGTGGCAGTGATCTTTTCTTTAAAGGTGCCACTCTGGCCTTTGATGTGAGCAAATTGGCTTGCCCATTTGAGACCAGGTAAGCTACTGTACCATAAGCCTTTCCTGAGGCATCACAAAATACATGCAGCTTAATTGGTTCTTTTTCATTTACTACTGTGTTCCTAGGGTACTTGACAGACTCTAGGATGCTTAAATCTTTCACTAACCCTTGCCATTTTTCTTGTAGGGCAGGTGTTAGAAGATCATCCCAGCCTATCTTTTGTTGCCAACATTCCTGTATTATCTTCTTCCCATTAATTAGTATTGGACTTAATAAGCCTAATGGGTCGAAGGGTTTGCTGACTTGTGATAGCAATTTCCTCATTGTTAAGTTAGTGGTATCTAACTCCACTGACTTGATTGTCAACTGATCGTTTGTCGTGTTCCATTGGACACCTAGTACCTTTGTCATCTCGGGTACTTGGTAGTCGGGAAATTCAGTTGCGATCAGTTGTTTTAATTTGTCATTGCTAGAGACCCAAGACTGGAGAGGCATATTGGCTCCCATTAATTCTCGATTGGCCTCATGGTATATGTCCAACAGCTTACTTTCACTGTTGGTTGTTCCTTGAAAATTATCCTCATACAGGTTTTCACTAATTTCCGTCTTGTTCGGGCTATTGGACTTCTTCAAGTGCGTATCCAAGGTAGCTTGAAGCAGAAATGGGGAGGACGTGGTCCCGAACAAAACAGACGCAAACTGAAAAGTGATTATTTCACTGTTTGGATTGTTAGGATCCATAATCCATAGGAACTTTGTGTAGTTCCGGTCTTCTTCTTGAAGACCTACCCTAAGGAATGCCTTGCTAATGTCGGCCGTATATGCATAAGTCCCTATACGAAACTTTAACAGCATGTCATAAAGCCTTTGTGTTAGGCTAGGGCCAGTTTGAAGGCCCTATATGCATAACGAAACGAAAAAAAAAATTTAACGAAACACTATTCTGTCCCATCTTAGCACTGCAATTAAATACTATCCGTAGTGGGGTAGTAGCAGAATTCTTCTGTACATGATGGTGTGGCAGATAGTGTCCTTCCTTTGGGTTATCATTTGTTACAACTTCGATAAATTTGTCATCGAGCTGCTTCTGTATTATTTCATGGTACAACTTCAAGTTCTCAGGTTGCCTTTGTAAGCGTAACACCTGTGATCTTAATTGATTTTGTGCCATAAAGTAGTTGATGGGTAGCTGAGGGTGATTCAGCTTCCATGGTAACCTGACCCAGTACTGATTATCTCTGTAGATAACTCAGTCTAGGTATTGTTTGTAAGTCCAGTCATCATCTGGGCTAGGTTGTTCAGGGACAATGCCGAGAGTTGCCAGGTCCCATAACTTATATACTGGGGGATCAAGCTCATCCTCGGATATGTCTCTGTGTTGCAGTGGAGACTGTTCTCCTAGTCATGCAACCATTACTGTGTTGGCATGTTGGTGATCGACAGGTGCGGGTTGTGTTAGCCATAATACTGGGCCTGTTAGTAAATAGCCACCTGCAGATGGTAACACGTTCATACCGTAGTAATCTTCCTTTCCTATGATAAACTTATGGTAGACATCTGATCCCATAAGGATTCCAATATTGGAAAGGTTGTCCGATGTAATGTTATCAGCCAAAGGAATTCCCTTTTCTTCCAGAAATTTGGCTGTTGTTCCTAGACTTTCTATATACAGGTCTGTTGGGAATCTATCTACTACCAGTGCTGGTACTTTTCGTACATAACCTCCTAATTGTACTTTGGGTCGTACTACCCTGTAAGCTCGGGCTCCTGAGTTAGTCAGGAATCCTGCTATGTTTATCCGTGTCTCCTCTACAGGTGTAAGTTTCAGTTTATCTACCAACTCCTTGGATATAAAGGTCAGTTGGGACCCTTGATCAAATAATCCACGTACGGTGGCCTTATTCTTTCCATTTCTAATGATCAATCGTGCAGTAGGTAGAGCTGATTTATGGTTAGACCTTGTTGAGAAGACACTTATGTCAGGTAACACAGTACAAAGCTTGTACTGAAGTGGTAGCTCCTTCCTCCTCCTGTGGTTTGGCAGACTTTGTATTTGTGTCCCCACAAAGTGCTGTATGGTGTTGACCCTTATAGCACTTATTGCAGGAGCGTATTGAAGTTGTGCAATTGTCGGGATGATGTTCCCTTATACACTTGGTACATCTATGTAACTCCTTGAGTCGTTTTATGCGTGTTGCACGATCAGGGTAGCGTCTGCAATTGTACATGGAATGTGATTGCTCACAAAACACACATGGTCTTCAGACATTAAGAGTATCTTCAGGAGTCACCGTTTTGGGTGACGCATTAACTGTAGGTTTGGAGGGACCAACTGCATATGTTCCTACACTGCCCTGATTCACTTTGTGGAAGGGGAAGTTGTTTTAGCTTTGTTTGGAGTACTGTTTGTACTCTGTTGTTTACTATTAGTAGTAGACGAAGGTTTAGATGTCACTTTTCCTTCTGGATTAACTCTTTCTCGTTCTATGATGGTTTGTAAATCCCTTTGTAATCTCCGTTTACAGTCAAGGATGACTTACCTACTAATACAAACAACTTATCCAGTAATGTCCCTGGGTAATTTTCGTGTCATATGGACTTGTATTATCCAGTCTGACTCATCCAAGTTCACTTTATTTTTAAGTGCCTTGAGCATGGACTCAAGCTCCAATCTGAAGGCTTGGAGTGAGACTGTTGTATTATTTGGAGGTTTAATGTCTAACAGTTTCTGTGTTAGAATTCTGATGGTCCTTTCAGGTTTAGCGTAATTATCTTTCAGGAGTTGTACTGCATTGTCATAATCATCATCTGTGTGATTCAGATTACAGACTACCTGATACGCTTCATCCTTCAAGACACTCTGTAAGTATGTAAACTTTGTCGTTTTTGGCACATTAGGCATTAGAATCCACAGAATCGACAAATTTGCTCCAGAAACCGTCCCAACTCTCGTCTTCTGTTCCAGAAAAAGTTGGGAGACTAAGTGATGGCAATTTGACTTCTGGTGCTCTCTGGTTCTGGGAAGTTGTGGTTGCAATATTTATATCGGCTTTATGGGCATTTATGATATCATCAAAGTGTTGCAACTTTGTAAATATTGCATCTTCATAATCGGAATGTTCTTGTAGTACACCTTTCATTGTATCTCCATCAATACTGGTAAGCTTAAGTAAATCTTGATATTCTTTCATTTGTTGCAACACACGGTCATATTTGTTCCGTGTAAGCCTAAGATAGTTTTCCAGTGCTGCATAATTAACTGGAGTTTGTTTACTCATGTCTTCACATGTGCTAATCTGCCGTGATAAATGTCCCCTCAAACCTGTGAGGGTTATTTGGACATTTGTGACAGTAGACATCTTGGAAGTACATGTTAGTCGTATGGACTAGTGTCAGGACTATTTCTGGCACTTGTATTAGTAGAGCCACTAGTTTCCGAACTAGAGCTACTTATCATTTATTTAAGTATACACTGTATAATCATACACACTATAATTTGAGTGGTAGACCTGTATCAATGCTGGTATCCGCAGGTTAGCCCATCTTTATCACTCTTGGTTGGTACAGAGACACAGGTTAACACTCATAGGTGAAATGATTATAGTTAAATTATACTTATAGTTATATTGATATCATGTTGACAACACAACTCGGGTTGTCTTAGATACTGCAAAAAAATATGTACTTGCTAGGTTGTAGACAAGTGTAAAATTCTTACCCTTACACCAGGCTAGCACAATAAATTAGACTAGGTTGCTGTACAACACCAGCCTAAATGTCCTACCCTTGTGCAAGAATTAGTTGTAAATAATGTGGCATGCAGTAATTGTTACAGTAATGGCAGTAATAATGCAATAATTACAAAAAAAACATTTATAAGTAACTTATAAGTAAAGTAGCCTCTTATCAACCTCTTGTAATGAAATGAAAAAGCACAATTGTTCCTTTGGTACTGCCAGAACAATAATAGTGCTTGTTGTAAGTTCTGTTTGCTATGAGATTGAAAAGTTAGGCTAGAAAAAATGCAAAAATATAGCAGTGTCTTCCTGCTATAATGTGTGTAGGTAATATTGCACTATATGTATGTATAATATCTAGGTTCGAAGGGCCAAATTAATGTGGGGAAACTCCAGGCAGCTATTCTCTTTTTTAAATTGACTTTAATAAGATGAAGTTATGTCTTATTTCTTTTTCTTAGTAAGTAAGAATTAATTGAGTGGACTGTATATACTTGTAAACTGCCTGAAATCTTCTTACACACTAATGGGAGGGACAATTGGTAGCCTAAACCACTTTAACTATGGCTCCTTCTTAAACTACCAATTGTTTACCTTTTATTATTATAATATACCACATGTGGTGGTCCACTTATTATTATATCATACCACATATGGTGGTCTAATCTACTAGTAATAATTACTAATTATGACTACTAATACTGATAATAATGGCTTAGCTGTGCCAGTAGTGTGGGCCTGGTAAGGGGTGTAGGTGTATCCTCCAAATTGGGTGTGGCTCTGTGCCTCTTTGTGCCACGTAATGGCGATTGGTGGGAAAGACAAAGCTTGACAAACAATAGTTAATGTGTATCAACCAACTGTCTACATAGATTCTTGCTGCTCCTCTCACAATTTACCTGTATGAAATGCAAGGAATTAATCAAAGTTCCCTAAACATATCAATTACAGGTATGGCATGAAATATGTGGGTATAATCTGGGGTACACGTACTTTGTGTTATGGTTTTGTCCTGTATTATGACCGACTTATTTTTATAAATGAAAAAATGTGCACATTATATTTCATATACAAAAAATACTTGATAAGCCGGATACTGGAGTGCTCTAGTTGAATTAGTGGTGTCGCTATGGTAGTTTCTTGGGACAGAGTAGGTCTATCCAATGTGACCAGTAACGCAACACACTAGCACTCTTTGTTTGTTATTGTTCTGTAGTGGGAGCGTCAGCAAGTGACGCCCTGGGCTACCAACGCCCCTGAGAGCCTGGTTCCTCACTCAAAGTAATTTTACATTAACAAGGGAACCTAGCTACAATTTGATGTTAATAATTATATTCAGTCTTATTGATTACTTTTTTGTTAACTCAAGATGCTAAACTAGTCTATTACAATGTTGTTTAATGTAAATATACGATGACATCCATGACGTCACGGAGTCGATGACGTCACGGAGTCTCCCATTTTCCATCCTGAAGGGATTACAGACTAAGGGAGACTGTGTTATATGTGTGTGTGTGTGTCGGTTTCCCGACAACATAAGGGCTTACAATGGTTACACAATGTTTCACTGGCCTCCTCCCCAATTGGCAGCATCACTTCTCTTGTCTTCGTGTCCCATGGTTGCTAGGTCATAGATCCTCCATGACCCAGACAAAACCCAGGCTGTCCAGCCTGGTGAATGTTGTCAATGTCCCAACGTTGCTCTGAGCTAACGTGATCCTGGCCTCCAGAGCAACGGAGATTCCTACCCCAAGGTCATGTTCCCTCGGGTCTGTGCTGACGTCTCGTTCCAGGGCACCAATCCTAGAACGCTGTAGATACCTCACAGCTCTCTGGTCATCCTTCCTTGCTGTGCTCACCACAGCTGTAGCACATTACTCTAGGCCCATCTGCCCAGAGTGTGTCCACCTGTATTCACACCTTCCCGACCGCTGTACCTGCAAAATATTCCCTCGGAGCCCCCTGGCTCGATCCCATTATTACATAACCCTCTCGGCTCCTTACTCTCTCACCGTATATAGCCTGAGCACAGCTGCAAAACCATTGCAGCTGGCCCTTATCCCTGCTTTGATGTCAGGGGGCGAATTTCGCCTATAACGTCACGTTGGCTTCACTTCCTTCCCCCTTTTTTCTAGAATTACTGAGTGTAGCCTCATAGCTTCCCTTCTACTCTACCTGAAGCTCTGTGACATGATCCCGGGGACCTTCTCAAGCCTAACACTCAGTAATGGTGCCGATGAGGTAATATACAGTATATACATACACATACATTATCACAATAAATACCTCATTAAAATCATTTCACAACTAATGTCACTAAAGCATCATACTGCCACTGGCTCGCCTCTAGCGAGATTCCTGTAACAACTTAATTAATGAGAAATTAGTATATCTACTTGGCTCGCCCACTGCAACCATCAACACCTGAAATTTTGAAATTCTACATTGTAATCTTATCCATAACACTTATTCACTCCGACTTAATTAATGAAAATTTTAATGAAAAAAATGAAATTTTATTAGTCTTTTATGAGTGTTGCTAGATATATCGACTTGGCTCGCCTACTGCAGCCACCAACTCGGCAATTATCCACATTTCATCTTATCCATAAGACTTACCCACTCCGACACACCATTACCTCTGGTCATCCCAACTACTGATGACCTCAATATAACGCCACACATCCCTACAACCACTTCCTGCGTCCTAACGCACCGACCATGCTACGCCAATACTCACCTTACCGACCACTACCTGGCGCCCCTGCGCCACCATATACTCCACAACACCACACTCCATACCAGGCGTCCAAACGCCACTACTGTGGGGAAAATTCCAGGCAGCTAATCACTCTTTTTCAAATTGATTTAATAAAATAAAGTTATGTCTTATTTATTTTCTTAGTAAGTAAGTATTAATTAAGTGGACTGTATGTACTGGTAAACTGCCTGAAATCTTCTTACACACCATTGGGAGGGACAATTGGTAGCCTAAACCACTTTGTTATGGTTCCTTCTTAAACTACCAATTGTTTACCTTTAAAACTATTAATTCAGTTATTTCATTATGAGTAATTAATTATAACTACTGCTACTGCTATAATGTCTTAGCTGTGCCAGTAGAATGGGCCTAGTAAGGCGTGTAGGTGTAGCCTCAAGATGGGTGTGGCCCTGCCTCTTTGTGCCACGTAATGGCGGCTGGTGGGAAGGACAAGGCTTGGCAAACAAGTAGTTAATTATGTGTATGAACCAACTGTCTGCTCAGATTCTTGAAGCTCCTCTCACAATTTACCTGTATGGGATGCAAGGAATTAATCAAAGTTCCCTAAACATATCAATTACAGGTATGACATGAACTGTGGGGGCTGTAATGGGGTACACGTACGGTGGTTTTGGGGATGTCCTACGACATAACCATCTACATATTTATATTAATCAGTGCACTTGAATAATAAACAATACTTGGTAGACGGATACAGTAGTTGTTGTGATGTTGTTAGGCTGTGTGGCTGGTGTTGACACGTAAATGGGGTGTCTAGCTGTTTACACCAGTTAAGACAGCGTGGTATGCTCATCCCATGTTTTGTTGTTATATGTTATGGACGCCTTCCTCTCCGGGAGACGCTCTTATGCTCTGGTTCTTCACTCAAAGTAATTTTATGTTAACAAGGGAACCTAGCTACTATTTGATGTAAATAATTATATTCATTCTTAGTGATTACTTTTTTGTTAACTTTAGATACTAAACTAATCTATTAACAATGTTTCATAATGTAAATATACGATGACTTTGATGACGTCACGGAGTCGATGACGTCACGGAGTCTCCCATTTTCCATCCTGAAGGGAGTATAGACTAGGGGAGACTGTGTTATTTGTGTGTGTGGTTGTGTGTGTGTGTCGGTTTCCCGACATAATTCCCAGGGGGCAGAACACGGGTCGAAGTCCCGGTAAGGACTGCGATCACTTTATTCTTCTCCCTCAGAATTATAGTGCTGCTTTAATTTGAGTTTACATTGTTGTGCAGCAGTCCGTTGGGGACGTATGTCCCGTACTGGCGTATCGGGTGCTGGAAGTCGTTGTACGTCTTCTTTCCTGGCCAGTTCTAAAGGTACTAATTTCTCTAAAGTTTTGAGAGTAGTGTTGCCTTTGCACTTTACTTTCACTATTCTCAAGATGCCCTGGCTGTCTGGATGAACAGAGACTATTTCTCCTATAGGCCACTCAGAGCGTGGTCCATCACTATCCACCAGAACTATGTCACCAGGGTTCAAGTTAATTCTGTTATAGGGATTGTTTGCCCCGTAATGATACTCCCTCAGAGCTGTTAGGTATTCACGAGTCCATACGTCATTCCACCGACTTATCACCCCTGAAAGATGTTTGAAACGTTGAACCAAATCACTCTCTTTGATATATGAAGGATCCTCTGGTTCCTCATCCGTAAGGGACACAAGTGTTTTGAGAGGTCTCCCATACATCAAATGAGCTGGACTTAATGGTTCACGCTGCAAAACATCATCAGAGAGGTAGGTAAGTGGTCGGTTGTTAACTCGTGCTTCTATTTCTATGATTACTGTTTGAAGCTCCTGAAGGTCAATCTTTTGGCGGTGTAGGGTTTTCCGTAAAGACCGTTTCACCGTACCAACCATCCGTTCATAGAAGCCTCCATGCCATGGTGCTCTGGGAGGTATGAATTTCCAATAGCACTGCCGTTGAGTTAGGGCTGTGCGTACCTTGGGGTGTGTCCAGATTTTCCTCAGGCATGCTTCTCCTGCCACCAAGTTGGACCCATTGTCTGAAATCATTAACTTGGGACAAGATCTACGTGAAGCAAACCTGCGGAAAGCCTGTAAGAATGCTTCGGCACTCATATCGGGAGTCACTTCTAGATGGACTGCCCTTGTTGTGGCACAAGTAAAAAGACAGATATAGGCCTTTACTGGTTTCTTGTCTTTAGTGCCTGTCAGTGTTAGTGCTCCTGTGAAATCTACTCCTGTTGTCTCAAAAGGATGAATATGTACGACTCGTTCCTTCGGAAGTGGAGGAGGGCCAGGATATGGACACACTCTGGCATCGTATCTCCGGCATACAACACAGGATTTGATTATGGATTTTACTGTCTGTCTACCTTGGGGTAGCCAGTACTGTTGTCTTAATTCTGTGAGAGTATCTAATACCCCACCATGCAGAGTGCAGTATTTGTGTATATGTAACACAATTAGTTTGCTTACTATGTGGTGACGAGGGAGCAATATTGGATTTTTTGCCTCCAGATCTATGTCAGCATGTTGTAAGCGTCCTCCGCATCTTATCAAGTTATAATTGTCAGTGTCTAACCAGAGACCCAGATCATGTTGTAGCTTCTTAGGAACATTGTCAATTTCTGTCCCGAATGTGTCGGTCTGAGCTCTTTTAACCCAGTACCTTAAGGCACTAGGGAAATTATGCTTGATTCCTATTTTCTTTAGAAAATCAAACACTACTTGGGTGACACCTACAAGTTTGTTCAGTTCAGAGTACCGAGCAGGATCAATTACCAAAGTCCGAGGTAGTTCCGGGTTCTCAGTGGGAACAGTGACATTGGTCACAATGACTTGTGGCTTTTGTTCAGGCCACTGGTCGCTGATTAGCCACTGAGGTCCATTGAACCACATCTCGGCCTTTGTTAATTGCCGTAAAGTCAGGCCTCTGGAGAGATAGTCAGCTGGATTCTCTTTAGTAGGTACATATCTTAGTTTATACCCTGCTGACAACTCTCGTATTTCCTTAACGCGGTTACTCACGTAAGGATTCTTACTGTTATTGTTTTTAACCCACTGTAGCACTGCCTCATTATCTGACCATACTACTGTTTCTGTAAAGTGGATGTGGCTTAAGGCCTTGATCAGATAATGAGCCAATCTTACACCTAGCAGTAAGGCTGTTAATTCCAGTTGTGGCAGTGATCTTTTCTTTAAAGGTGCCACTCTGGCCTTTGATGTGAGCAAATTGGCTTGCCCATTTGAGACCAGGTAAGCTACTGTACCATAAGCCTTTCCTGAGGCATCACAAAATACATGCAACTTAATTGGTTCCTTTTCATTTACTGTTGTGTTCCTAGGGAACTTGACAGACTCTAGGATACTTAAATCTTTCACTAACCCTTGCCATTTTTCTTGTAGGGCAGGTGTTAGTAGATCATCCCAGCCTATCTTTTGTTGCCAACATTCCTGTATTATCATCTTCCCATTAATTAGTATTGGACTTAATAAGCCTAATGGGTCGAAGGGTTTGCTGACTTGTGATAGCAATTTTCTCATTGTTAAGTTAGTGGTATCTGTCTCCACTGACTTGATTGTCAACTGATCGGTTGTCGTGTTCCATTGGACACCTAGTACCTTTGTCATCTCGGGTACTTGGTAGTCGGGAAATTCAGTTGTGATCAGTTGTTTTAATTTGTCATTGTTAGAGACCCAAGACTGGAGAGGCATATTGGCTCCCATTAATTCTCGATTGGCCTCATGGTATATGTCCAACAGCTTACTTTCACTGTTGGCTGTTCCTTGAAAGTTATCCACATACAGGTTTTCGCTAATTTCTGTCTTGTTCGGGCTATTGGACTTCTTCAAGTGCGTATCCAAGGTAGCTTGAAGCAGAAAAGGTGAGCTCGTGGCTCCGAACAAAACAGACGCAAACCGATAAGTGATTATTTCACTGTTTGGATCATTAGGATCCTTAATCCATAGGAACTTTGTGTAGTTCCGGTCTTCTTCTTGAAGACCTACCCTAAGGAATGCCTTGCTAATGTCGGCCGTATATGCATAAGTCCCTATACGAAACTTTAACAGCACGTCATAAAGCCTTTGTGTTAGGCTTGGGCCTGTTTGAAGGCAATCATTTAACGAAACACTATTCTGCCCCATCTTAGCACTGCAATTAAATACTATCCGTAGTGGGGTAGTCGCAGAATCCTTCTGAACATGGTGGTGTGGCAGATAATGTCCTTCCTTTGGGTTATCATTTGTTACAACTTCGATAAATTTGTCATCGAGCTGCTTCTGTATTATTTCATGGTACAACTTCAAGTTCTCAGGTTGTCTTTGTAAACGTAACACCTGTGATCTTAATTGATTTTGTGCCATGAAGTAGTTGATGGGTAGCTGAGGGTGATTCAGCTTCCATGGTAACCTGACCCAGTACTGATTATCTTTGTAGATAACTGAGTCTAGGTATTGTTTATAAGTCCAGTCATCATCTGGACTAGGTTGTTCAGGGACAATGCCGAGAGTTGCCAGGTCCCATAACTTATATACTGGGGGATCAAGCTCATCCTCGGAAATGTCTCTGAGTTGCAGTGGAGACTGTTCTCCTAGTCATGCAACCATTACTGTGTTGGCATGTTGGTGATCCACAGGTGCGGGTTGTTTTAGCCGTAATACTGGGCCTGTTAGTAAATAGCCACCTGCAGATGGTAACACGTTCATACCGTGGTAATCTTCCTTTCCTATGATAAACTTATGGTAGACATCTGATCCCATAAGGATTCCAATATCGGAAAGGTTGTCCGATGTAATGTTATCAGCCAAAGGAATTCCCTTTTCTTCCAGGAATTTGGCTGTTGTTCCTAGACCTTCTATATACAGGTCTGTTGGAAATCTATCTACTACTAGTGCTGGTACCTTTCGTACATAACCTCCTAGTCGTACTGTGGGTCGTACTACCCCGTAAGTTCGGGCTCCTGAGTTAGTCAGGAATCCTGCTATGTTTATCCGTGTCTCCTCTACAGGTGTAAGTTTCAGTTTATCTACCAACTCCTTGGATATAAAGGTCAGTTGGGACCCTTGATCAAATAATCCACGTACGGTGGCTTTATTCTTTCCATTTCTAATGATCAATCGTGCAGTAGGTAGAGCTGATTTATGGTTAGACCTGGTTGTGAAGACACTTATGTCAGGTAACACAGTACAAAGTTTTACTGATGCTGTAGCTCCTTCCTCCTCCTGTGGTTTGGGAGACTTTATACTTGTGTCCCCACAAAGTGCAGTATGGTGTTGACCCTTATGGCACTTAGTGCAGATGCGCATTACTGTTGTGCAATTGTCGGGATGATGTTCCCTTATACACTTGCTACATCTATATAACTCCTTGAGTCGTTTTATGCATGTTGCACGATCAGGGTAGCGTCTGCAATTGTACATGGAATGTGATTGCTCACAAAATACACATGGTTTCCAGACATTAACAGTATCTTGAGGAGTCACCGTCTTGGGTGATGCGTTGACTGTAGGTTTGGAAGGACCAACTGCATATGTTCCTACACTGCCCTGATTCCACTTTGTGGAGGGGGAAGATGTTTTAGCTTTGTTTGGAGCACTGTTTGTACTCTGTTGTTTACTATTAGTAGCAGATGTGGGTTTAGATGTTTTTTCTTCTGGATTAACTCTTTCTCGTTCTATGATGGTTTGTAAACCCTTTGTAATCTCATTTACAGTCAAGGATGACTTACCTACTAATACAAACAACTTATCCAGTATGTTCCTGGGTAATTTCCGTGTCATGTGGACTTGTATTATCCAGTCTGACTCATCCAGGTTCACTTTATTTTTAAGTGCCTTGAGTATGGACTCAAGCTCCAATCTGAAGGTTTGGAGTGAGACTGCAGTATTATTTGGAGGTTTAATGTCTAACAGTCTCTGTGTTAGAATTCTGATAGTCCTTTCAGGTTTAGCGTAATTATCTTTCAGGAGTTGCACTGCATTGTCATAATCATCATCTGTGTGATTTAGATTACAGACTACCTGATACGCTTCATCCTTCAAGACACTCTGTAAGTATGTAAACTTTGTTGTTTTTGGCACATTAGCATTAGAATCCACAGAATCGACAAATTTGCTCCAGAAACCGTCCCAACTCTCGTCTTCTCTTCCAGAAAAAGTTGGTAAACTAAGTGATGGCAATTTGACTTCTGGTGCTGTCTGTTTCTGGGAAGTTGTGGTTACAATATTTATATTAGCTTTATGGGCATGTATGATATCATCAAAGTATTGCAACTGTGTAAACATTGTATCTTCATAATCGGAATGTTCTTGTATAACATCTTGTAATGTTTCTCCACCAACACTGGTATTCTGAAGTAAAACTTGATATTCTTTCATTTGTTGCAACACACGGTCATATTTGTTCCGTGCAAGCCTAAGATAATTTTCCAATGCTACATAGTTAACTGGAGTTTGTTTACTTATGTCATCACATGTGCTAATCTGCCGTGATAAATGATCCCTCAATCCTGTGAGGGTTATTTGGACATTTTTGACAGTAGACATTTTGGAAGTACTTGTTAGTCGTATAGACTATATTTAAATATACACTGTAAAATCATACACACTATAATTTGAGTGGTAGACCTGTATCAATGCTGGTATCCGCAAGTTAGCCCATCATTATCACTCTTGGTTGGTACAGAGACACAGGTTAACACTCAAAGGTGAAATGATTATAGTTAAATTGTACTAATGTTATATTGATATCATATTGACAACACAACTCGGGTTGTCTTAAATACTGCATAAAAATATGTACTTGCTAGGTTGTAATATGTGTTCAACTCTAGACAAGTGTAAAATTCTTACCCTTACACCAGGTTAGCACAATAAATTAGACTAGGTTGCTGTACAACACCAGCCTAAAATGTTCTACCCTTGTGCAAGAATTAGTAGTAAATGATGTGGCATGCAGTAAATGTTACAGTAATGGCAATAATAATGCAATAATACAAAAAACATATATAAGTAACTTATAAGTAAAGTAGCCTCTTATCAACCTCTTGTAATGAAATGAAAAAAGCACAATTGTTCCTTTGATACTGTCAGAACAATAATAGTGCTTGTTGTAAGTTCTGTTTGCTATGAGATTGAAAAGTTAGGCTAGAAAAATGCAAAAATATATAGCAGTGTCTTCCTGCTATAATGTGTGGGTAATATTGCACTATCACTATTTGTATGTATAATATCTAGTTCAAAGAACTAAATATAATCCGGTTCCGTAGGACCAAACAATTTGGGGAAAATTCCAGGCAGCTAATCTCTCTTTTTCAAATTGATTTAATAAAATAAAGTTATGTCTTATTTATTTTCTTAGTAAGTAAGTATTAATTAAGTGGACTGTATGTACTGGTAAACTGCCTGAAATCTTCTTACACACCATTGGGAGGGACAATTGGTAGCCTAAACCACTTTGTTATGGTTCCTTCTTAAACTACCAATTGTTTACCTTTAAAACTATTAATTCAGTTATTTCATTATAAGTAATTAATTATAACTACTGCTACTGCTATAATGTCTTAGCTGTGCCAGTAGAATGGGCCTAGTAAGGCGTGTAGGTGTAGCCTCAAGATGAGTGTGGCCCTGCCTCTTTGTGCCACGTAATGGCGGCTGGTGGGAAGGACAAGGCTTGGCAAACAAGTAGTTAATTATGTGTATGAACCAACTGTCTGCTCAGATTCTTGAAGCTCCTCTCACAATTTACCTGTATGGGATGCAAGGAATTAATCAAAGTTCCCTAAACATATCAATTACAGGTATGACATGAACTGTGGGGGCTGTAATGGGGTACACGTACGGTGGTTTTGGGGATGTCCTACGACATAACCATCTACATATTTATATTAATCAGTGCACTTGAATAATAAACAATACTTGGTAGACGGATACAGTAGTTGTTGTGATGTTGTTAGGCTGTGTGGCTGGTGTTGACACGTAAATGGGGTGTCTAGCTGTTTACACCAGTTAAGACAGCGTGGTATGCTCATCCCATGTTTTGTTGTTATATGTTATGGACGCCTTCCTCTCCGGGAGACGCTCTTATGCTCTGGTTCTTCACTCAAAGTAATTTTACGTTAACAAGGGAACCTAGCTACTATTTGATGTAAATAATTATATTCATTCTTAGTGATTACTTTTTTGTTAACTTTAGATACTAAACTAATCTATTAACAATGTTTCATAATGTAAATATACGATGACTTTGATGACGTCACGGAGTCTCCCATTTTCCATCCTGAAGGGAGTATAGACTAGGGGAGACTGTGTTATTTGTGTGTGTGGTTGTGTGTGTGTGTCGGTTTCCCGACAACTACACTACACCACCCAATGGCGTCCCCAACGCCCTCAACACAACACACGGCGTCCCCAACGCCCTCAACACAACACACGGCGTCCCCAACGCCCTCAACACAACACCCGGCGTCCCCAACGCCCTCAACACAACACACGGCGTCCCCAACGCCCTCAACACAACACACGGCGTCCCCAACGCCCTCAACACAACACACGGCGTCCCCAACGCCCTCAACACAACACACGGGGTCCCCAACGCCCTCAACCCACCACACGGCGTCCCCAACGCCCTCAACACAACACACGGCGTCCCCAACGCCCTCAACATACACACAGCATCTTCAACGCCATCAACACAACACACACGGCGTCCCCCAACACCATTACCACCACAGGCATATGCCTTGTGCCAGAGCGCATCAAAACACCACGAGACGTCACCACCAATAAGTAACCAGACGCCACACACACTCCCTTTTCTCTCGTAATCCGTTAATTACCTGACCAACACTCGTCAGGCATAATTTCTTGTGTAGTGGCCACCCGCTACACTCTACCACCTGCGTTAACATACTTCAACGCTAATGTCTACAATACACCCGGTGTTACAACAACCAGTTATGCTACACATGCTACACCTTCGCGCTACAATGCCAACAATGTCATGCACTATACTACATCCATAATATCAACAGTCAAAACATGCACATTACACTACAGTAAACTAGTCATTACGCTGGCGTCTAATACGCCACTACACATGCATTACACTACTCACCCTCGTCCTTCCGCCAATATACAATCATGCACTACACTTGGCGTCCAAACACCAATACACAACCATGCACTACTCCCGGCGCCACACACCCCCACCGACGGGACACGCTCCCCGTGTCCCAGGTAAAACTCTCCATAATGCTACCTGCACCCACTAAAAATCTCCATGGCCCTCTCCAGGGTACCCTAGGCGGCGAACCCCAGACGTCAAATTATGCGTCGCTCGCTATGCCAAGGCGTCCATAATTCACTGCGCCTATTTTCTGTATCTACACCTGACAACGCCGGAACTCGCACAGTACTTTAGGTAATATTTCATTATCCTTAAAATATTCGATTTACACGTTACATGAAATTTAATTAACTTTAAATTGCGTAGTTTTCACGCTTAATTTCACCTTAGCAATGGTTTCTCCCTATTTCCGCCTTACCAACGATATAAAACAAGCTCCAAGGTGCGGCTCGCTTGGCCCGCACATGGCCGCACATGGCCCACGCTGGCCCACATTTACCCGCGCTAGTTTACCTCGCCACTCTGTATACTCTGCACTACGAACACTGCACTTGTTTTGGATCCCGATGCTTCAGTGGTCCAGACTTGCCTCTTAGCCGTCTCTCGTTGCGGGATTCTGGAAAGAAAGAAATAAACCCCACATGTGCCCCACAATGGCCTAGTCCCTTTAATTAACTAACTCCTCTGACCTGGTCTCACCTGACCCTTCATTCCTCCGTCTACTAACCACCATTCTCACCACAACCCGACGTCTACCATTTCCCGAACATTCCCTCACCAACTAAACCAGGACCACACTTCCTTCATCTCGCACAGTGTTCCAAAACCTGTTTGCGCTGCCACCAAATATGTCGTCTACCAATTCCCTAACATTCCCTCACCAACCAAACCAGGAACACTATGAGGGGACAGATGGAAGGTTCTTAAAGGCCGTCGGGTTTTGTCATTTAATTACAAAGAATAGACTCTGACAAATAATAACATATTAACATACTCTATTAGGTCAATACACTTCCAACACCCATAGACCACTTGACCTCCGCGATCACCACCCACACTCGTAACTTCCGCCTAAGTCCCTAATACGGAATGATTACTACAACGCTCCACACCCGGTTAGTCTTTCATTCAATACTCACATACTGCAGACTTAACTTGGTCACTAAGATCACATCAGGTTCTCGCATAGCTGTCTGCTACACTTTGCTGCTGCCGCAAACGGAGATCCAGAGGACTTCTCAGTTCAACTCCCACAATCAGACTGGCTCCAATCAGCCATCTACCTCAACCATTTCACCCCGCCTCTCAAGGAAGGTATAATCCGATTAACCTTATCCCTAGAAGCGGTAATCTTGTTCATAGAAGCCTGAAGAAGAAGAATTCCTCTTTCCAGGAATTATTAATTTGGCTGAGTAGCTGCAGTCTTAATCCCTTGACCTTTCTAAGATATGTGATCCATAGTCTGTCTACTTAACATGTACTTCCAATCATCATTCGTTAAGTGTTGTAGTAATGATCCTCTAGCTAATAATTCCTACTAACTTGTGGATTACAATTGTAGAAAGCCTATTGGTCCATATATAAAACTTTCAACAATGGGTATTGAATGGGTATTAAATTCAAACACAAGACAGAGCACGAAACAATGGCGTCCAAACGCCACTACACTACACCACCCAATGGCGTCCCCATCGCCCTCAACACAACACACGGCGTCCCCAACGCCCTCAACACAACACACGGCGTCCCCAACGCCCTCAACACAACACCCGGCGTCCCCAACGCCCTCAACACAACACACGGCGTCACATTTCCATTTGGACCATAGGTCCAAGAAATATGGACCAATAGGCTTTCTAGAATTACTTCCATTCAATACCCATTGTTTCGTATTCTGTCTTGTGTTTGAATTTAATGCCCATTATATACCCATTGTTGAAAGTTTGTTTTCACCTCATCCACCTCACCCAAATGTAGATATAAAATCGAAGATGTGTAAGCTCTATTCAGTTTCAGTTGTGTGTTTGTAAACTAAAGTCTTTGAAAATGTAATAAGTGTTACGAAACTCGCTCAAGTGTCGCGTCAGACTAGAAATAAAAATGAATTTTGGAGAATTGATCTTTGAATTACCATCAACAGTGAATAGAAACGTAAGAAAGATCGAGAAAATTCGTGTTAGAATTAGTAATCTTACTTTTTCGGTCATATTTAATAATATATGTCTACAGGAAAGACTGCTACCGAAATATACTAATATATATATATATATATATATATATATATATATATATATATATATATATATATATATATATATATATATATATATATATATATACCTAGTAGCCAGAACGCACTTCTCAGCCCACTATGCAAGGCCCGATTTGCCTAATAAGCCAAGTTTTCATGAATTAATTGTTTTTCGACAACCTAACCTACCTAACCTAACCTAACCTAACTTTTTCGGCTACCTAACCTAACCTAACCTAACTTTTTCGGCTACCTAACCTAACCTATAAAGATAGGTTAGGTAGGGTTGATTAGGTTCGGTCATATATCTACGTTAATTTTAACTCCAATAAAAAAAAATTGACCTCATACATAAAGAAATGGGTAGCTTTATCATTTCATAAGAAAAAAATTAGAGAAAATATATTAATTCAGGAAAACTTGGCTTATTAGGCAAATCAGGCCTTGCATAGTAGGCCAAAAAGTGCGTTCTGGCTACTAGGTACGACATATATATATATATATATATATATATATATATATATATATATATATATATATATATATATGTCGTACCTAGTAGCCAGAACGCACTTCTCGGCCTACTATGCAAGGCCCGATTTGCCTAACAAGCCAAGTTTTCCTGAATTAATATATTTTCTTTAATTTTTTTCTTATGAAATGATAAAGCTTCCCATTTTATTATGTATGAGGTCAATTTTTTTTTATTGGAGTTAAGATTAACGTAGATATATGACCGAACCTAACTAACCCTACCTAACCTAGCCTAACCTATCTTTATAGGTTAGGTTAGGTTTGGTAGCCGAAAAAGTTAGGTTAGGTTAGGTTAGGTAGGTTAGGTAGTCGAAAAACAATTAATTCATGAAAACTTGGCTTATTAGGCAAATCGGGCCTTGAATAGTAGGCTGAGAAGTGCGTTCTGGCTACTAGGTACGACATATATATATATATATATATATATATATATATATATATATATATATATATATATATATATATATATATATATATATATATATATATATCATACCTAATAGCCAGAACGCACTTCTCGGCCTACTATGCAAGGCCCGATTTGCCTAATAAGCCAAGTTTTCCTGAATCAATATATTTTCTCTAATTATTTTTTTATGAAATGATAAAGCTACCCATTTCATTATGTATGAGGTCAATTATTTTTTATTGGAGTTAAAATTAACGTAGATATATGACCGAACCTAACCAACCCTGCCTAACCTAACCTAACCTATCTTTATAGGTTAGGTTAGGTTAGGTTAGGTAGCCTAAAAAGTTAGGTTAGGTTAGGTTAGGTAGGTTAGGTAATCGAAAAACAATTAATTCATGAAAACTTGGCTTTTTAGCCAAATCGGGCCTTGCATGTTAGGCTGAGAAGAGCGTTCTGGCTATTAGGTACGACATATATATATATATATATATATATATATATATATATATATATATATATATATATATATATATATATATATATATATATATGTGTGTGTGTGTGTGTGTATATCACGAAAATAAACACGTGATTAAGAATGTGACAATGTCAGACCATCGGAGGAAAAATGAAACACCTTCTGAAGATATATATATATATATATATATATATATATATATATATATATATATATATATATATATATATATATATATATATATATATATAATATATATATATTCGGTCACCATTACTGAATGTGACCGAAAGGAAAGGTTGAGATCTATGATTCTAGGACGAGTCTTCTCTATTTTCCTTACATTTTTTTACACTTGAGCAGGAAGTTGAAAAATTACCTCTCCAAAATTCAATTTTACTCTTTATTTGGCCTTACGCTGAGAGATGCATTTCGTTAACTCTTTTTAACATTGTCAAATGCAGAGTAGAAATGATTACAAAGTTTATTAGATGTCTCGTTGCATGATATTTACCCGATGATGATGTGAATGGAATAAGGCGAAGATGAAGCACCTCACATATAAATCCATTGAATCCTGTCACCCAGCTATTTGTATGATGCAGTGTCACCCAGCTATTTGTTTGGTGCAGTATGTTCCATCAAGGGCAGGAATTTGGCAGAGTGTAATTTGGTGGTATATGGCTATTGATTCGTGGCTTGTTTTGGTTTATGTATAATGTCCAGTCTTCGGTTGTCACTGTATCTATCGATTATTTTGGTGTTGTATGTGAGTATATCTCTGGTGATTGTTTGGTTATGTGTAGTAATTATATATTCTTTAATAGGACCTTGAACCTCCTCCAGTTTCCTTATGTGTTTCTTCAGGTGGGGAGTGAAGAAGTCGATACCCGGTAGATTCCTTTGAGAATCTTGTACGTGGTGATCATATCCCCCCCTAACTCTTCTGTCTTCCAGCGACGTGAGGTTTAATTCCCGTAGTCTCTCCTCGTAGCTCATACCTCTCAGCCCGGGTACTAGTCTGTTGGCAAACCTTTGAACTTTTTCCAGTTTGGTCTTATGCTTGACTAGATATGGACTCCATGCTGGGGCTGCATACTCCAGGATTGGTCTGACATAGGTGGCATACAGAGTTCTGAATGATTCCTTGCACAAGTGCCTAAATGCCATTCTTATGTTAGCCAGCCTGGCATATGCTGCTGATGTTATCCTCTTAATATGGGCTTCAGGGGACAGTTCTGGCGTCATATCAACCCCATAGGTCTTTCTCTCCTCTCTGACTCGTGTAGAATTTCATCACCCAAATGATACCTTGTAACTGACCTCCTGCTCCCTACACCTATCTACATTACATTACATTTTTTTTTTTGAGATATATACAAGAGTTGTTACATTCTTGTACAGCCACTAGTACGCGTAGCGTTTCGGGCAGGTCCCTGGAATACGATCCCCTGCCGCGAAGAATCGTTTTTTCATCCAAGTACACATTTTACTGTTGCGTTAAACAGAGGCTACAGTTAAGGAATTGCGCCCAGTAAATCCTCCCCGGCCAGGATACGAACCCATGACATAGCGCTCGCGGAACGCCAGGCGAGTGTCTTACCACTACACCACGGAGACTGTTTAAGTGTCCAAATGTCCAACATTTGTTTGGGTTAAACTATAACAACCATTTGTTCGACCATTCCTTTAGTTTGTCTAGGTCTTCTTGAAGCCTCAAGCAGTCCTCCTCTGTTTTAATCCTTCTCATAATTTTGACATCGTCAGCAAACATTGAAAGGAATGAGTCTATATCCTCCGGGAGATCGTTCACATATATCAGAAACAGGATAGGACCGAGTACAGAGCCATGTGGGACTCCACTGGTGACTTCACTCCAATCTGAGGTCTCACCCCTCACTGTAACTCTTTGCTTCCTATTGCTTAGGTATTCCCTTATCCAATGGAGCACTTAACCAGTTACTCCTGCCTGTCTCTCCAGCTTATGTACCAGCCTCTTATGGGGGACTGTATCAAAGGCTTTCCGACAGACCAAAAAAAAGCAGTCTGCCCAGCCTTCTCTTTCTTGCTTAATCTTTGTCACCTAATCGCAGAATTCTATTAAGCCTGTAAGGCAAGATTTACCCATCACTTTGCATGTATACAAGTTAAGGACACTGGCCTGTAGTTCAGTGCCTCTTGTCTGTCACCGTTCTTGTATATTGGGACCACATTAGCCGCCTTCCATATTTCTGGTAGGTCTCCCGTCTCCAGTGACCTACAGTACACTATGGAGAGTGGCAAGCAGAGTGCCTTTGCACACTCTTTCAATACCCATGGTGATATCCCGTCTGGACCAACAGCCTTTCTCACATCCAGATCCAACAGGTGTCTCTTGACCTCATATCTCTTAATTTCGAACCCTTCCAAGGCCGCCAGGTTTACTGCCCCCTCTCCTAGCGCAGTGACCTCACCATGTTCTATTGGTAAGACCTCCTGGAACCTCTTGTTGAGTTCCTCACACACCTCTTTGTCATTCTCTGTATACCTGTCCTCGCCTGTTCTAAGTTTCATTACCTGTTCTTTCACTGTTGTTTTCCTCCTGATGTGACTGTGGAGTAGATTTGGATCGGTCTTGGCTTTGCTTGCTATATCATTTTCATAACTTTTCTCTGCTTCTCTTCTCACACTAACATACTCTTTCCTGGTTTTCTGGTATCTCTCTCTGCTTTCTGGTGTTCTGTTATTTCGGAAGTTCCTCCACGCCCTTTTGTTCAGTACCTTTGCTTCCATACATGCCCTGTTAAAGCATGGATTCTTCTTTTGCTTCTCGGATTTTTCCTTTTGGGCCGGGATGTATCTGCTTACTGCCTCCTGACACTTTTGGGTGACATAGTCCATCATATCTTGTACAGACTTAGCTCTGAGGTCTGTGTCCCAAGGTATTTTCCTTAGGAAGCTTCTCATCTCCTCATAATTTCCCTTTCGGTATGCCAGCCTTTTGTTTCCTAGTTCTTTTTTGGAGGGGATAATTCCTAGCTCTATCAGGTACTCAAAGTTCAATACACTGTGATCACTCATTCCCAAGGGCGCTTCCATCTTGACTTCCCTTATATCCCACTCATTTAGCATAAATATCAGATCAGCATTGCTGGTTCATCCTCTCCTCTCATTCTTGTTGGATCCTTGATGTGCTGGCTTAGAAAGTTTCTTGTTGCCACGTCCAGCAGCTTAGCTCTCCATGTTTCTGGTCCTCCATGCGGGTCTCTGTTCTCCCAATCTATCTTCCCATGGTTGAAGTCTCCCATGATTAGTAGTCCATTGTGTGTGTGTGTGTGTTTTGGAGGGGATATGATGAGGGAAAGAGAGGGAGCGGGGAGGGGTGGTGGGGATGGGCAGTGCTGGAGGGTAAGGCGAAGGGACTTGGGGTAGCTGATGGCTGGGTCTATGGGGGAGGGGGGTGGTATGGTGTGTGTGTGTGTGTGGCGGAGGGATACGGGTGAGGGGGTGGGAACATGTGGAGGGGGGGGTTTTCTGGTGGCGACTACTTTCTCACCTATGTGTGAAAAACTAGTCCCAAATGAGCCGTATATTGCTCGAGATTCGTTTGAGTTAATTTAGCTTATATCCAAGCCTAAATTTTATACTGAATGAACACTTTACACCGTTAGATTGACATAAGAGACTGACACTTACCGGCCACTTCAACCCCCAAGTGCACAATAGGTGAGTTTATGAAGCAATCCGCGTTCTGTAGGCCTTGTTTGCGCTCGCACCGCTGCCAGGCGCCAGGTTTCCTCCGTGACACTGATGTCGTACTCCTTGATTACTTGCTACTTTGCACTATCAGACACAGTCACTGAAACAACTATTTCCTATCCGGAGTGTTACACTTCGTAATACAGTTCCGCAATGGTTTTCCTCGGTATCCCTCAGATGTCATGAGTTATGAATACTTTTTCTAGGAGCGCATCAACAACGTGACCCTACCCTACCACGTACCGCGTGTGTGGTAGGTTTCCGTGACTATATACCAGGTACAATAGCGTGTGTGTGTGTGTGTACTCACCTAGTTGTACTCACCTAGTTGTGTTTGCAGGGGTTGAGCTCTGGCTCTTTGGTCCCGCCTCTCAACTGTCGTACAGATTCCTGAGCCTATTGGGCTCTATCATATCTACATTTGAAACTGTGTATGGAGTCAGCCTCCACCACAACACTACTTAATGCATTCCATTTAGTTAACTACCCTGACACTGAAAAAATTCTTTCTAACGTCTCTGTGACTCATCTGGGTACTAAGTTTCCCACTGTGTCCCCTTGTTCGTGTTCCACCCACGCTAAAGAGTTTGTCTTTGTCCACCCTGTCAATTCCCCTGAGAATTTTGTAAGTGGTTATCATGTCTCCTCTTACTCTTCTGTTTTCCAGGGTTGTGAGGTTCAGCTCCATTAGCCTTTCCTCGTAACTCATTCCTCTCAGTTCCGGAACCAGTCTGGTGGCATACCTCTGAATCTTCTCTAACTTTGTCTTGTGTTTAACTAGGTAAGGACTCCAGGTTGGAGGAAAGGGAAGGGGAGGAAAGGGAAAGGGGGGAAAGGGAAGGGGGGAAAAGGAAGGGGGGGAAAGGGAAGGGGAGGGAAAGGGAAGGGGAGAAAGGGAAGGGGGGGAAAGGGAAGGGTGGGGAAAGGGAAGAAGGGGAAAGGGAAGGAGAGGAAAGGGAAGGAGGGGAAAGGGAAGGGGGGAAAGGGAAGGGGGGGAAAGGGAAGGAGGAAATACGTGTTAAACACGTGAGAAAGTGACTGATGTTTGACGGGTCGATGAACACTGTAACAAGGAATTCCCTTTCTCTTCAAGTCAACAAAATCCACAATGGCCGTGACGAGGGTTCGAACCTACGTCCGAAAGGATCCCAGACGCTGCCTTAAGAGTTCTTCATTTGATGCATCATGCTATTGTGATTTCTGTGTGTGTAAACCCTTCTCTTCTTTATTCTTCCTCTTCTTTACTCCTTTTCGACGATTCTGTGTTCAGTAAGTGACTTTCTTCTTTTCACTTTGTTGTTGTTTTTGTTTGCTTTCCATTTTTTTTAGCTAGTCTAATTTGTTTTTTGTCTTTAATCTTTACGATTTCATCTTCATGTCTGATATTAGTTGCGTCTTTATTTTGACTTCTAAATTATTATTATTCTTTCTAATTCCGTGTTCACTTTCCTTTCTTTTCCGTTTTTCTTTCTTTTCCTTGTTTGTCTACATTAACCTC
The DNA here is from genome assembly GCF_040958095.1 of Procambarus clarkii. Lineage (NCBI taxonomy): Eukaryota > Metazoa > Arthropoda > Malacostraca > Decapoda > Cambaridae > Procambarus > Procambarus clarkii. The sequence goes on from NC_091170.1 coordinate 24,317,556, forward strand.
TTGCTTCTTAATGTTTAATGTATATTCTTGTTAACATACACACAGACACACACATTAAAATTGGTACAGAAGTTGAGACTAACTTTACAAAGAATTATATAGAAATAAGACAAGTTAAAAGCCTATTCGAAAAGACTTCCTATCAGATAGAACAGAGAGAGAGAGAGGGGGGCCGTGGAACAGAGAGAGAGGAGGGCAGTGGAACAGAGAGAGAGGGGGGACAGTGGAACAGAGAGAGAGAGAGAGAGGGGGACCGTGGAACAGAGAGAGAGGGGGGCAGTGGAACAGAGAGAGAGGGGGGGGGCCGTGGAACAGAGAGAGAGAGAGGGGGGCCGTGGAACAGAGAGAGAGAGAGAGGGGGGCCGTGGAACAGAGAGAGAGAGAGAGAGAGGGGGGCCGTGGAACAGAGAGAGAGGGGGGACAGTGGAACGGAGAGAGAGAGAGAGAGGGCCGTGGAACAGAGAGACAGGGAGCCATGGGACAGAGAGAGGGCCGTCGAACAGACAGAGAGAAGGGGGGAGCCGTCGAACAGACAGAGATAGAGGGCCGTCGAACAGACAGAGATAAGGGGAGAGCCGTCGAACAGAGATGGGGGAAAGGGGCTATCGAACAAAGTCACGGAGCCCCATCGAACAAAGAGAAGGATCCGTTGAACCCAGTGGGAGTGCAGAATATTGACATTATGACTGCTGAAGAGAGCACCTAATAGAATTGGATACATCAAAGATCGCAGGGACCGAGCCGCATCTAATCTTGTTTGCTAAGATAAGGAGCTGAAATCTTATATGTTGTGTCACTGCTCAGGAACATGAGTAATTGAACACAGTGAAGCTTCTGCCAACACAGTATCGAATTATGACTTGAAAGGGATTCAAACCTTCAAATAATATCTCCTATATTATATATATATAGGAAGGGAGTACCACCTCTGGCTGGAAGAAGGGGGACCCATAGCCTCGGAGGAAATCACACATAACGCATTAGAGGGAATGTTTAGATCCCCTCCAATACAGTTTCTGTGTGCTTTTCTCCTACCACCCCCTTCCTTTTTTGTGCTTTATTGTGTATTTGATGGTATATATATATATATATATAAGGGTATATATATATATATATATATATATATATATATATATATATATATATATATATATATAAGATATAAGAATGAATATATATATATTCATTCGCATATAGTCCTGGGGACCATTCAGGCTTGTTCGCATATATATATAAGGAACAAATCTTCCTGCCCGCCATCTGAGGAGCTGGAGGAACTCGACAACCTATAATAACCATCTTTGTAACCCATATGTAACTCCTTTTTTGTAACAAAGTTCAAATAAAGTAAATATATATGTGTACTTACAAAAGAATGGGGGTGATAGGAGAAGATAATATTAGTGTTCAGTGAGAAACCACAAGGTCTCCTCTGAATACTTTTTATTTTCTTCTCCGAGGCTATGGGTCCCCACATTGGCACCAGAGGTGGTACCCTCACAAACTTTCTTATATATATATATATATATATATATATATATATATATATATATATATATATATATATATATATATATATATATATATATAACTGAAAACTCACACCCCAGAAGTGACTCGAACCCATACTCCCACAACTGGTATGTACAGGGACGCCTTAATCCGCTTGACCATCACGACCGGACATAAGGAAGTGATAGCCGAGGCTATATGAACCATTTCCCCGCCGGCACTCGGATGGTAATCTTGGGCATAGCATTTTAACAAATCACCTCATTCTTTGGGGCACACGTGAGGAACACAAATGCAAACAAGCCTGAATGGTCCCCAGGACTATATACAACTGAAAACTCACACCCCAGAAGTGACTCGAACCCATACTCCCACAACTGGTATGTACAGGGACGCCTTAATCCGCTTGACCATCACGACCGGACATAAGGAAGTGATAGCCGAGGCTATATGAACCACTTCCCCGCCGGCACTCGGATGGTAATCTTGGGCATAGCATTTTATCAAATCACCTCATTCTTTGGGGCACACGTGAGGAACACAAATGCAAACAAGCCTGAATGGTCCCCAGGACTATATACAACTGAAAACTCACACCCCAGAAGTGACTCGAACCCATACTCCCACAACTGGTATGTACAGGGACGCCTTAATCCGCTTGACCATCACGACCGGACATAAGGAAGTGATAGCCGAGGCTATATGAACCACTTCCCCGCCGGCACTCGGATGGTAATCTTGGGCATAGCATTTTATCAAATCACCTCATTCTTTGGGGCACACGTGAGGAACACAAATGCAAACAAGCCTGAATGGTCCCCAGGACTATATACAACTGAAAACTCACACCCCAGAAGTGACTCGAACCCATACTCCCACAACTGGTATGTACAGGGACGCCTTAATCCGCTTGACCATCACGACCGGACATAAGGAAGTGATAGCCGAGGCTATATGAACCACTTCCCCGCCGGCACTCGGATGGTAATCTTGGGCATAGCATTTTATCAAATCACTTCATTCTTTGGGGCACACGTGAGGAACACAAATGCAAACAAGCCTGAATGGTCCCCAGGACTATATACAACTGAAAACTCACACCCCAGAAGTGACTCGAACCCATACTCCCACAACTGGTATGTACAGGGACGCCTTAATCCGCTTGACCATCACGACCGGACATAAGGAAGTGATAGCCGAGGCTATATGAACCACTTCCCCGCCGGCACTCGGATGGTAATCTTGGGCATAGCATTTTATCAAATCACCTCATTCTTTGGGGCACACGTGAGGAACACAAATGCAAACAAGCCTGAATGGTCCTGGGGACCATGTTGTTGAATATGAAACAAACAAATGTTGTTGAATATGACCGAAAAGGTAAGATTAATAATTCTAACACGAATCTTCTCAATATTTCTTATGTTTTTCTAAACTGTTCATGCAGACATAGATCTGGAAGCAAAAAATCCGATATTGCTTCCTTATCACCTCATAATTAGCAAGCTAATTGTATTATACACAAACGCAACATTCTGCATGGTGGGGTATTAGATACCCTCACAGATTTAAGAAAACAGTACTGCTACCCCAAGGTCGGCAGACTTTAAAATCCAGAATTAAATCTTGTGTAATATGCCGGAGGTATGATGCCAGAGTGTGTCCTTATCCGAGACCTCCTCCACTCTCAAAGGAGTGCAACCCGTTCTCGCAAATTTAATAAGTCAATATTGACTTATTTAATATGTGCATAGGTGACATACTTAACATAATAGTTTCCCTTGAAAAGCTTCATAGAAAACACCAACCTTACCTAACCTACTTAGTATGTTAAGATAAGCATCTTATTGCTTCGTAATTACAATTATTACCTAACCTATAATAGGTTAAGTAACAATTGTAATTACGAAGCTATAAGATGCTTATTTTAACATACTAAGTAGGTTAGGTAAGGTCGTGTTTTCTATGAAGCTTTTCAAGGGAAACTATTATGTTAAGTATGTCACCTATGCACGCAACTAATAAGTCAATATTGACTTATTAAATTTGCGAGAACGGGTTGAGGAGTGAGTAGTTCATCTTCGTCCCTTTGAGACCACAGGAGTTGACTTCACAGGAGCAATAACACTGACAGGCCCCAAGGACAAAATCCCGGTGAAGGTATACATATGCCTATTCACCTGTGCCACGACAAGGGGGTTACATCTAGAAATGACTCCTGATATGAGTGCCAAGGCATTCTTACAGGCTTTCTGCAGGTTTGCTTCATGTAGATCCTGTCCTAAGTTTATGATTTATAAACTTAGGACAATGGGTCCAACTAAGTTGGACCCATTCCGATAATTGGTCTAACTTAGTGGCAGGGAAAGCATGTCTGAGGAGAATCTGGAACCACCAAAAGGTGTGCATTGCCCTAAATCAAAGGCAGTGCCACTGGAAATTCATACTACCCAGAGCACCATGTCACGAAGGCTTCTATGAACGCATGGATGGTACAGTGAAACGCTCTCTATGGAAAACCCCTCACTGCCAAAAGATTGACATGCAGGAACCCCAAACCGTTGTCATAGAAATAGAAGCTCGAATTAACAACCGACAACTTACCTACCTCTTTGATGGTGTTTCACAACGTGAACTGTTAAGTCCAGTTCATCTGATGTATGGGGGACCTCTAAGATCTCTAGTATCCCTTACGGACGAGGAACCAGAAGATCTTTCATTTGTCCGAGAGAGTGACTTGGTACAACGTTTCAAACATCTCTCATGAGTGATAAGTCGGTGGAATGATGTATGGACAGGAGAATACCTAACTGCTCTGAGGAAGTATCATTACGGGGGCAAACAACCCTTACAACAGAATTAACTTGAACCCTGGTGACATAGTTCTGGTGGACAGCAATGGGCCACGCTCAGAGTGGCCTATAGGCAAATAGTTTCTGTTCATCCAGACCATCAGGGCGTCTTGAGAATAGTGAAAGTAAAATGCAGAGGCAACACTTCTCTTAAAACATTAGAGAAATTAGTTCCTTTAGAACTGGCAGGAATAGATGACGCTCAATGACTTCCATCATCCGAAGCGCCAATACGGGACATACATCCAGACAGGACTGCTGCATGACAGTGCAAGCTCAAATTAAAGCAACTCCATAATTCTGAGGGTGAGGAATAAAATGATCGCAGTCCTTACCGGAATTTCGACATATATTCCGCCCCCCCCCCCCCCTTCCCCCCGGAATTATGTCGGAAATCCGACACACATGTTAACATACTATAGTTGCCGATTAAGAATTTATGGAAAATGAGTTTTTCGTGATGTCACCACAACAACACGTATTTATTAAACTCCAATTATGTTTTTTCTAGTGTTTAAACTTAATAAAATAGTGTTCACTAGGACTGAATATAAATATTCACCAGAAAATATGGCTCAGCTCCCTTGTTACTGTTAAATAAAATCAGAGTGGGAACCATCAGGTATTGTTGTAATGCCAGCCAGGAGACGGAGGGGCAGAGCTTGTAAACAGACACAAGACAGGTTATCTTGAGATGATTTCAAGTCTTAGTGTCCCCGCGCCCCATTCCTCGACGAGGCCTTCTTTTTGTTACACACCTCCCACGAAGCAGCCCATAGCATCTTCTAACTCCTAGGTACCTATTTACTGCTAGGTAAGAGGGGCATCAGGGTGAAAGAAACATTTTGCCCATTTGTTTCCGCCTCCACCGAGGATCGAACCCAGAACCCCAAGATTACGAATCTGAAGCATTGTCCACTTAGCTGTCTGGTGCCTGACAGGGAGGAACTCCCTGACAACCTTTTACAACACAGAACAGTTCCTCTCAAGAGCTTCAGCACAGGATACATTACGACCCGACCAACCGAAGATCTCATTAACAAAGAGAAGAGCAAATCCACAAGGGCCATGATGAGGGTTCGAACCTATGTCCGAGAGGATCCTAGACATGCCTTAATCAACTGAGCTACGACATAGTATAAGAATTGCAGCGGGAAATCAACTTGACCTGCCACGGATCCTACAGTCTCTTCGAGACACAAACCAGGTTTTAACACAATTCCCCCATGCACCCGAGCTCTGCCAATAAGCTATTCTAGCCCTTTGCCCTTACTTCTTTACACACAGAAATCACAATAGCGTGATGCATCAAATGGACAAATCCACAAGGGCCGTGAAGAGGCTTCAAACCTATGTCTGAATGGATCCCAAACGTGCCTAAATCGACTGAGCTATGACAAAGTATAAGAATTGCATCCGGAAAATTAACTTGACCTACCATGGATCCTGCAGTCTCTCTGAGACATAAACCAGGATTTTACACAATTCCCCCATGCACCCAAGCTCTGCCAATAAGCTATTTTACCTCTTCATCCTTACTTCATTACACACAGAAATCACAATAGCGTGATGCATCAAATGAAAAAATCCACAAGGGCCGTGACGAGGGTTCGAACTTAAGTCCGAGAGGATCCCAGACGCGCCTTAATCGACTGAGCTACATTTTTTTTTTTATTTTTATAAAAGAAATATACAAAGTATAGGACAATATACATGAACAGAAGAACAAGAACATTACAACAAAACATAAGCAGAAACACAAGCAGAAACACAGGCATAAAAGAGAACATTGCAGTACAAGACCCTAGAAACTCCAGGGACATTAGTCCGAATACAAAATGAAACATAATAATGGACATACAACAATCGGACGCATTACGGACATGGAAAGACACAACAAACATACACAGAATAAACCAAACACTCACACATATACAAAATTTTTATTTTATAAAAGAAATACACAATATACAAACCAGACAATAAAAAACAAACATACATACAGGACAAACATAATAAAGTACGGAAACACGGATGCAAACTAAACATACACAACAAAAACCAAGAAATAAAACACATAAAATATGGCACAATGAGAACCCCGAAACGGGCACTGGAGGGTACACACACACACACACACAAACAAAAAAACAGTACGTTACAAATAAATAACACGACATAAATAACATAAAACAGTCACACCCACAAAAAACGGAAGTACAGAAATACAGACAGTAAACACAAAACAAGCCCATCCCAACAACCCAAACTCAGGTGCAGATTAGTACATAATAACAACAGGCTTCATAAACCACCGACACAGAGGCATAAGTACAGAGCTACAGGAAACAACAAAAAATAAAAACAAAAAACATGTAAAGACATAAACAGGGAAATACAGAGATAACATAAACACAACAATGCCGCACACCTAATAAAGCAATGTCACAAGGACATGATAATAAACACACGCACACAAGCGACATACACAACCACACCGCCCGCCACCCCAACACAATACACAGGGCGAGAGCAACGACACGAAAGAAATAACACCAAACACCCACAACCGCACACAACCACAACACAAACACACCAAATGCAAAGCACAAAACATACAAGAAAACAAGCCACGCAGGGGCAAGAACAACACCCACACCACCCACACGCACAGACAAGGACACCCACCTGTGCACGCAGGCACCAGGGAAACATCACGTACAACACAGACAGAAACCAAACACACCAATAAACCAATCACTCATACTTCTCCGGGTACTCCTGAGTAGGAAACCGTAAACAATAAGCCTCCCAAACAAGTTGGTCACTTTCAGGAATCGGACACCCAGGAGCTGCAGTAGACCGAGGCATGGAATTTGGCACTTCCGAGACAAAACACTGCGCTCGGGGAACCCAGATGGTAGAAGGGCACCAGGGAACAGGACGTACCAAGTCAGTACACTTAAAAGTCGCAGTTGCCGTAGATCCGTCGAGCACCTCGCCGGTCGAGAGGACAAAAGGGATGGGTTTCTCCCGAGGACGCTGGACACACGGGCGCACACGTCAGAGGAAGCACCTCTGACTGCATGGCAGGCCGCACACCGGCCCACCCACTAGGGCGTGCACACCGTTCGGTGTCAGGAACCGCACCGAGACCCGCGGAGGGTGGCTCCGCAGGGGCCCCAGAGCCCCCACCAACCGGAACTAGGAGCAGAGGCCCCCCGCTTCACATCCTTCGTCAACACCACCACAAGGTCGCTCTTACCAGGGGCAACAGCCCACTGAGGGGAGCCACCAGCAGGAGGCACAGCATCCAACTCAGAAGGCACCACAGGAGGCAACTCAGCGTCGGCCACATCATCATCCTCCATTGCATCAAGCTCCTCTGCCCACGACCGGCGAGGTGACGCACCCCGAGCCGAAGCGACGGCGCTTAAAAAGAGGCTGCTGATCGTCGGAGCTGTCACCCCCAACAAGCGGCGTCCCAGAAGAACCATCGACAGGCGGCCCCAAAATCGGGGCAGCACGTTCACGCAGAACAGCAGCCTCAACAACGCGGGGCAAAAAGCCACCACCAGGAACAGAGACCGGAGTCGGAGAAGGAAGAGACACAACAGGCGGATGGGAAGACGTCAGCACACGTGAGGTATCCAGGGAGGGCGACGGAACATGCAGAATGGAAGAGGTACACGTCAATGAGGAAACTCCCAGAAGCGACGAGGCAGAGGACGTGGGTGGAGACACACATACCACCACACCGTCAGCCCCGGGAAGCACATTGCCTCCAGCAGGAGATGCAGGCACCACCCCTACAGCATCCCCCAAGGCCATCGGATGCGGATGCGGATGCACCTCCAGTCATCGAACGAGGAAGGTCCGAAACAGGTGCCCCCAGGTCCCCTGAGCTCACCGGCGGGGCAGACACATCCGGTCCAGACGTAGCGACATCCGGAACCGCCGCGGGATCCACACCAGGCACTAGCACAGAGCGAGAATCCGCCGGGGAGTCCACACGCACAGATAAGCGAGAAAAAATCATCCTCCAGGAAGACAGAAGGGGCATCTGTACGAGGAGCGTCACAACCGGCCACGACGTGGCCCTCAGCACCACACCTGAAACACGTTCGGGTCTGCCCCTGATAGAAAGTCCTCAAAGACAGCCCACGATACGAGACCCTGGACGGTATAGGGCTAGTGAGCCGCATGACAAGCGTGCGTGAACCCAGCCGGACCCCCTTCAGTCGGCCCGCACTCAAAGTGTTGAACCGGTGCTTCACCACCGACCCAAACCGCGTAAACAAGGCCATGAGGGCCGCCTCGGGGAAGGTCACCGGCACGCTGTGAATACTCACAAACGTCAAGGGCCCCCAGGGATCAGAGATCTCCACAGACACAGCCGAAGCCGGAAGAGGAAGTGTGCAGCCATTCCAGCGGGCCACGAACTCCCGGTATACATGTGACGTGGCGAATGACACTGCAACACGGGCGGGCGACAACTTCTATAGGCCCTGGAGCTCGAGGACGTCAACACGGAGGACTTCGAGGAGGGCAACTTCTACAATGGGCCAATCCACATCAGCAGAAAAATCCAGCCGCACTGTGTCTATTCTTCTAATACGGCTAGTACCAGCCCCGTCCATACTGGCAGGTGGGGCCCCGACCAGCGGGAACTCCACACCCCCCCACAGCAACTGCTACTCAGCAACGGCTGACGACCACTGACAGCCAGAGCTCGACGTCTGCACCCTCTGGTGGCGCAGCCAGGAATCCCCTGAGCTACGACATGGTATAATAATTGCAACTGGGAAATACTCTTGACCTACCACGGATCCTGCAGTCTCTCCAAGACACAAACCAGGTTTTTACACAATTCCCCCATGCACCCGAGCTCTGTCAATAAGCTATTCTACCTCTTCGCCCTTACTTCATTACACAAAGAAATCACAATAGCGTGATGCATGAAATGAACAAATCCACAAGGGCCGTGACGAGCGTTCGAACCTACGTTCGAGAACCCTCATCACGGCTCATGTAGATTTGTTCAATTAATGCATCATGCTATTGTGATTTATGTGTGTAAAGAGAAGAGCTAAGTTCCCTACTTCCTAATATCTTTATTGGTAGCAATCACTATTAAATATTTGATAGATTAGCCTGTTATTAGCATACGAAAACCCAAACAGAGTGAGTAGTGGTTTACTCAGCAACACCTAAAAATTTCATGTCACACCTGTACTTTATATGTTAATGGAACCATTATTAAACCCTAACTTTTTACAGGTAAGTTTGAGACTTGGAGACATCTGTAAACAGCCAGCATAAACTGTGATGTTTCTTGCTATCCTAGCTACTACACGGATGCCAATACAAGGTCCCCCTGGACCACATGTAGCCACACCCTAAACAGTTGTTGGAAGAATCACACACAGCTTAATCAGGCCATAGCAACCATACAGCTATGGCCTCAATTTTTTTTTATTTAACACGGTAGATAAATAGAATTAATCATAATACTAGTATAAGCCACCATATGTGGTATAATTTATATTTAGCTACAGGTAAATATTTACAACTTAATTTATATCCACTCATTGTGGTATAAGTTGTAAATATCCCTCCAAACTAAGTGCAGATAAATTCTGGGAGTCTGAATCAAAATATACAGTTCGCTTAAAATCATAATTCAATATTAAAGTTAACAAAAAATATTACAAAAATAAATAAATACCTGCTTGGATTTTCTCACAACACGAGTCTATCTCATGTTTCCCGAAGAGAAGCTTTGGATAAAATGGAGGGAAATGGCTACTAATAGCTATATGGCCTGTATGTGATGGCGTTCGTTGTTTTTTTTTTTTAATCCAGAAAAAACTTCATTGTTTAATAAGTTTCAATGTACATGTACCCGTTTCATTAAATCATATCTGTGGTGAATTTGTTTTTAATTGTGTTAAGCAGTGGACTGGATAAGAATTTATAATTGTTTGATACCACACAACCTTTTGGGCTGTTATTTTTTATATTTTTTTTCAATTAGAAGTTAGGCTATCCAGTCAATTATTGAACATTTAGGTTCAGATTTAATTAAGGGTTTAACGTCACTATTCTGGTCATAATTCCAAGGGCTAGCCACCTGGCTGCTTATACGCCCTGCAAAAAACGTAAATGCCACACCAGACAGCAGCACAGCAATAACTGGCCACCCACTACCGCATAATTGTAGACCAGATGCAGACGATGAGTCAAAATAAGGTGAATGAAGTTGATTGAAGGTGAATGAAGATATGATGACCAAACCACACACCAGAAGATGAAAAAACGACGATGTTTCGGTCCGTCCTGGACCATTATCAAGTCGAATGTATTGGGAGAGAGACTGATGAAGCTTAAGCCGCCCAAGAGGTGGCACAGGCATGAGTAGTCCATAAGTGGTAGATTATTTGGAGTGAACGTGATCTTGATCGTGAAATGGGAGAGAGAGAGAGATTAATTAATTGATCAAGATTAAGCAACCCAAGAGGTGGCACGGGCATGAATAGCCCGTAAAGAGAGAGGGAGAGGGAGAGAGGAAGGCGCTATCAATAAATAAAGAGGTGAGGAGCAGGTAAGAGAAGGTACGAGTAAGGCAAAATGGTAAGAATAGGATGAAAGGTACGAACGAGTTGAGTGTAATATTGGGATGAAGGAAGAATGGGATAGGGAAGAAAAAGAGGAGGGTAAGAAAAATAAAACGGGTTGGTAGGCTTAAGTCAGGCCACGGTTGTTAGAAAGGATAGAGCATTTAAGTATTTACTCTGAAAGGGATGATTCAACAACAACAAAGCCAGGAATCAGGTTCATGTTGGGTATGTTGTGTATCAGAGCCGACTCGACAAAACGGCGTTTGTGAAGATTAAAGGCAGGACAGATTATTTTAGAAGAAGACCAATCAATAGGATGATTAGAGTCCCCAACATGACAGAAGAGAGCATTGCTTGTGTCTGCAGACTTAACACTTCTTTTGTGTTCCTTAAGTCTGTCATTTAGTGTATGGCCAGTTTCCCCAAAGTATCTGAGAGGACAAGACGAACAGGAAATAGACTATAGACACCATCAGAATTAGAAGCAGGAGGAGCAGTGTGACCAAGATTACAACGAAGAGTGTTAGTTTGACGAAAGGCAAGCTTTATATCAAGAACACGAAGGGATTTTTTAGTTCAGATGTGAAGGGAATGCAGATCACAGTAATACTAGTATTGGATACAGGTTTGAGATGAAAGAAATTTAGTTTAGCTTCAGAATAAGAACACTTGATAAAATGTAAGGGGTAAGTATCCAAGATGAGAGAAAGATTTCTATATAAAGGAAATTTCAGAATCAAGAAACTGAGGGTCACAGATGCGTAGAGAGCCGAGGAAGAGAGAGACGAGAACACTTTTCTTAACAAAAGGAGGATAGTAAGAAAAGAAGTGAATGTACATACCTCTATGTACGGGGCTGGTGGTAGACAGAGACAGAAACCGGACACAGAGTTGTGAACATGAACGTCAAGAAAAGGAAGGAGGGAATTGGATTCACATTCAACTTTGAAATTGATTGAGGATAATGTCAAGGTTCTCACCCCTTCCCACCTTATATGGTTGGAGCCGCTCCCACGGGTCTTCGCCCCTCCATACCTAGCGCCACTGCTTGCCCCGGGGCTCCTCAGTCTACCAAGGGTTGGCCTTCAACCCGTTCTCGCACTTTCGTATAGTCAATATTGACTTATTAAATAAGTGCATATGTGACATACTAATTTATTGTGAATATTTTAGTTTACCTTGAAAAGCTTCATAGAAAACACCGACCTTGCCTAACCTTCTTAGTACATTAAGATAAGCATCTTATTGCTTCGTAATTACAATTATTACTTAACCTATACCTATAATAGGTAAAGTAATAATTGTAATTACAAAGCAATAAGATGCTTATCTTAACATACTAAGAAGGTTAGGTAAGGTCGGTGTTTTCTATGAAGCTTTTCAAGGTAAACTAAAATATTCACAATAAATTAGTATGTCACATATGCACTTATATAATAAGTCAATATTGACTATACGAAAGTGCGAGAATGGGTTGTGGCCATATACACCCCTAGCGAGTGGAGAGGTTCAAGCCCACCTGTATCACACCTGAACCTGCCCGTCTTGACACTGGGATACTCTCTCTTAGATATCTGGTCTGCTCTAGGTCGCCAGCTGGGTGTTTATACTGTGTCCCAGCAACACGTCAGAGGTCTCATTAGTTATCTTAAATAAAGGATGCAATCTCATGTGCAGTTCCAGGTGACATAAATGGTTTCACTCAAAATAGCCCTAGAGAATGGAGGCTCACTCAAACACATTGGTAAGATTAAAAGTTTACTGAAAAAAATATATACCCAGGAAATAATATAAGGTGGAAATAAGGAAATAATAAAGGTAGAATTGTCCGATGGTGGCAACACTTACTACCGCTGCACAGAGGTCTTACTGTGAAATTACATAACATTACTGATCTCTTTATCTGTTTATCTATTTGGGAACAGATAATTTAATTCTTGAAAAGGATTTAGATTATACTATTTTATATTTTAGGATTATTACTTACTAATCAATGGATTCTGTAAATTTTGTTAAGAAGTTGTAAACTAAATGAAACCAAGTCAACATGTTACACTACAAGTGATTTGAGCATGTTATACGCCACAAGTAAACAGATGAATTTGTTTTACACCAAGAAGTAAACGATGTTAATAAACGGTGTAAAGTGTTTCCTTCACAGTTGTCATGATGGTTGACACTGATAGCTGTAGTTCACCTTCTGGCCCATCATCAAAGTTATGGTGACTGGATGCGTGTTATATCCACAAGTATCCAGGTTCTACACCACAAGTAACCAGTGCAACGTTTTCTTTACAGATAGGCTATACCTTGACGCGACGGTCGACGCTGATTGTTCTGTCCATCTTCCTGCCCTCCATCATTCTCATGGCTATTGGCTACGGTACTCTCTTCGTCACCGTTCAGAAGCTTGATGTAAGTTTCCTTATCTCGTGAATTATCGAATTTCTTAAAGGAATACAAATAATAACAATGATATACCAGAAAAACTTTTAATTCAATAATACGTATTAATATATAATAATATGCGGAAAAAACACATTTGACAAATGAGAGAAAGCTGAACGAGTTTTTGAATCAATTCGTCTTCATCAGTGCAAGATAAAGAGTGAGGATTCGCCTTCATCAGAGACATTCTTGCTCTGATGAAGGCAAATTCATCGGCACTTCGCTCATTACCTTGTAATTTTTCTTTACCAATCCTTTACCTTGTAATACTGTGCAACATTATTTATACAAATAATTTGGTTGCAGTCTTCTATATTCCTGCAAAGAATTCAGTTCATGTATATTCCATAGAGCAAATGAAACTATGGAAATTCATGTGATAAGAGAGCTCCTGCTATCTGATGGCCTGTAAGAGTGGCAATGAAGAATGAGCAATTTAAAGGTTTCATCACTTTATATATTGGGGTTATGTTAAAACATTAGCACCGAAATACTATTAAACCCCAAAACGAACAATATTGCCTGCAGCTGACAATTATCCTTACTGATACAGGATAGGTAGAACAAGTTAGCACATTGGATCGTTCATAAACGACAATTACCACTGAGCGTTTCACGCAACCATCTGGTACATGGAACCACACCACACATCTTGCCAATGTACAGCTAAGTACTGATTTAAATAAATGGTCTGGCAGATTGGATTTAGCAAAGAATGCGTATGAATAAATATGTACTGCATAATAACAATAATGGATGACAAAGAAATGCAAGTCATTTCTGAGGCCGAGTCAGAAGCTGCTGAAAAAATGAATAAACTACAAGAATTAAGAGACAAGGAAGGAGATGACGTAGAAACAATATTTACAAGTAGAGGTAATAGCATAAACGAAAGTGTAGCAAACAGTTAAACACGAACAGAACATGATAAAGAGCGACAGACTGGTAAGGCAAACTTCGTACTCACACTTCAATATAGCTAGTATGGCTCCTTGTTCATTTTGAACATGTTTGAAAGGAAGCAAGAAACCTTAATTTTATAATTTTGTTGGATTATGTAAGTTCTGCAGGGGGGAATAACCTAGTTGGCTCATTCAACAATGGCACGGAAAGGGAACTAACGGGGGAAAGAGCCATGCCATTACGACTATATAGGCACTTGGTAGGGGTTTGGATAAGGATTTGGAATGGAACCGGGAGGAAAGGAATGGTGCCCAACCACTTGGACGGTCGGGGATTGAATGCCGACCTGCATGAAGCAAGACCGTCGCTCTACCTTCCAACCCAAGTGGTTAGCAGAGTAGCAAAGGCTCATGCCAAGGTCTGGAGCAGTTGACTACAGTGGGTGCCTATTACCTATCGTTCGTTACGGCTCGAAACCCTAACAACAGCATAGACCTTAATTATCTAGGGCTACTACAAACTGCTGTTCTCAAGAGCGGGTCACCAGTGTAACCCCATGATAAGTACAACGCAACTTTATAAATTTCTTCCTTAGGACGGAAGAAATAGACATATAACTTTATATATATATATATATATTCAATATAATCAATATTATATCAAATACAGATGGACCACTATTAAAGTAAAAATAAAAATACTGTCTCTCCCAGAATCAAGATCTACTACATGACACAACAACAAGCAAACAGACTTATCTCCCACATGTTATTCCTCCTGGTCCCTTGAAGCTACTGACTGCTCGGCTGTCGCTACCCATAATCCTCTCCCCCTCTGCCTCATCCAGGATGAGGGATGGAAAATACGGACTTTTTAATATTTAAAACTAATTTAACAACCACTTGTTCTCAAAACACATAAGAATGCAAATTAAATATAATAGTTACTTTCAAAATATATAAGTTACAATGCCACCTGCTTAATTACAGTAAATTGACACAATATATAATATTAAAAGGTGACATCTGGAACTCCCATAACTGAACAGGTCCAGCAATTCTAATTTCCCGAATCTAACAGGTATTAGACTTGTGAAGAGCAACCGCGCTCCTGTCCTCACTGACATTGCCACACCACACGATAATTTACAAAAATATAATATATGTCCATATATGATGAAATGGAATAGAATAAGTTTATTTAAATTTATATACGTATCCAGCTAGGAGTACGTAACACTTCCACCTCCAAGAAAAAAAATGCAATGGATTGAAGATCAATGGCATTTTTTCCGAAGTAAAAATGTTAAGTAAAAAGAAACATTTCATTTATTGTACATCAAAACTTCTTGACAAAGCATCAGCAATAACATTCTGCCTGCCTGGAATATGTTTGATCTCAACATTAAATTCTTGCAAAAACAAGGACCAGCGCAGAATTCGTTGGTTCTTAACTTTCATCATATTTATAAAGATAAAGGGGTTGTGGTCTGTCAATACTAACACTTTGTTTCCCAACAGGTAAATTTCAAACTTCTTAATTGACAATATAAGACCCAACGCCTCCTTTTCTACCACGGAATAATACTTCTGAGCTGCATTAAATTTTCTAGAGTAATAATACACAGGATGCTCAATATTATCTAAACCAACTTGAATAAGCACAGCACCTATTCCAACATCTGACGCATCAATGTGTAATATGAAAGGTTTATCAAATTGGGGACTAGCAAGAACAGGTGATGTGGACAATATGCCCTTTAGGTTCTGAAAAGCATTCTGACAATCTTGTGTCCACTGAAACTTTACTTGCTTGCGTAACAAATTTGTCAAAGGAGCAGCCACTGTTGAAAAATTTCTACAATAACGCCTATAGTATGCACACATACCAATAAACCGTTGGACTCCTTTCTTACTGGTTAACACTGGGTAGTCCACAATGGCTTGAATCTTATCTTGTAAGGGAATAATCTTACCTTGTCCTACCTCGTGTCCAAGATAAGTTATAGTACCTCTTGCCCAACTATACTTACTCATATTTACGGTTAACTGTACGGTTTGTAACACTGTGAACAAGTTATTAAGGCCTAAGAGATGATCTGCCCAATTCTTACTGTACAAAACAATGTCGTCAAGGTAGGCCCTACAATATAGCACATCCTTGAGTAAGAAATTCATGAGTCTTTGAAAGGTAGCAGGTGCATTTCTCAAACCGAATGGCATGACATTAAATTCATAAGCACCATCAGGTGTAACAAAAGCAGTAACCTCCCTAGCGTAATCTGTTAATGGAATTTGGTAGTACCCTTTAGACAAATGAAGCTTACTTACATATTCGGCATGTCCTATGGACTCAATACATTCCTCCAACAAGGGTAAAGGAAAAACGTCCACAGTAGTGCTCTTGTTCAGTTTCCTATAATCCACGCACAATCTCCGGGTTCCATCTGGTTTTGGCACTAACAAACACGGAGAGCTCCAAGTACTTTGACTTGGCCGAATGAAATCATGCTGGAGCAGATATTCCACTTCTGCTTGTATAATTTTCCTCATTTCGGGATTCACTCAGTACGGATGTTGTCGAATGGGTGTGCTGTCCAGGAGCTGAATGTCGTGTGTGATGAGGTGGGTCTGTGTGGGAACCTCCCCAAACAGAGATGTATGGTTGTCCAGCAGAACCTGGAACTCATCACGTTGCTCCTCCTGTAAATGACATAGCATCTCCCTGCCATTGGAACTGGAACTGAGAAGTTGAATATTAACATCATTTCCCTCACTGCAATAATCCTCAGGTGGTATCTCTTCCCGACTAAAACAAGCTACTATACCTGGTCCAACATAAGCTTTTAATCTGTTAATGTGCACAGTCATTTGTGGTTCAGAAAGATTTGGGTTAATTAGTTTATAAGTTAGGTCTCCCACCTTCTCTACCACTTGGTAGGGTCCTGCAAACTTATGGGACATGGAAGTCCTCATACGAGGTTTCAACACCAACATCAAATCTCCGACAGCAAACGACCTGAGTTTAGCCTTGAACTTCTTGTCATATCTTAATTTCATGGCTTGTTGAGTTCTTCCCAGATGTTCTTTCGCCAACTCACGAGCCCGACACAACTTGTCCTTGACCTCACTCAAGTACAACCCACTCTGATGAACAGAGACATCTCCCAACAACTTTTCTTGTAGCATTTTAAGAGGACCTCTCACTTGATGACCAAACACGAGTTCAAAAGGTGAACAGCCCAATGACTCTTGTAACCCTTCTCTAGCAGCAAACAACACAAAGGGGAGATTCTCATCCCAATTACGTGGATGAGTTTCTCCGGTTGTCCTCAACATTTGTTTTAAAGTCTGGTGAAAACGTTCAAGTCCACCTTGGCTTTGTGGATGATATGGACTGAATAATTTGTGCTGAATCCCTCGGGACTCGCAAAAAGTTCTCAAAACTTTAGAAACAAAATTTCCCCCATTGTCACTCTGAATAACTCTAGGCATTCCAAACAACGAAAAGAATCGTTCAAGACACTTGATGAGATTATGAGTCTTGGTATTCCTTAGAGCATAAGCTTCAGGAAATCTTGTAGTCATACACATGAGAGAGTGAACAAAAACATGTTACCCGACTTAGTCTTAGGTAAAGGACCTACACAATCAATTACAACATGAGTAAATAGTTCATCAGGAACTACAATAGGTTGCAATGGTGCTCTAGGCACAGATTGATTTGGTTTACCAACAATTTGACAGGGTACACAGTTATGACAACATCTGACCACGTCTTTCTTTAACTTAGGCCAGAAAAAATATTTGCGTATCCTATGGTACATATTTGTGATACCTTGATGACCTCCCATGGGGTCATCATGTGCAGCCTGCAGGACCTGCCTACGATAATCATTGGGGACAAAGAGTTGGATTCTAATCTCACAATCATCTCAAGAGGGAGTGCCCTTGGGTCTCCACCTTCTCATCAGAAGTCGATCCTTGAAGAAGAAACCCGTCCCTTCCTCCAGTGCATCAACATTATCAGGAGCCTCAGAAATACACTTCATTAAACTAGGATCAGTAGTCTGTACAACACTTAAGGGCAATGACTCAGACTCAGCAGCGAGCGGGCAAGAACCTAGTAGCTTGATCTCTTTTCCCGATTGATCAGAATAAAATGGAGTCATAGCTACTTCGGCCTCACTCTCGACAACTGGTTCACTGGAGACAAGCGGGCAAGGTACAGATAGTTCAGCCTCCTCACCTTCACTTTCCTTGTGATTTAGGTTCGGCGGGGCTTCTACTACTGCCTCACTCTCATCATTCAGTCGAGTCATAAAGGAATCCTCAAGATCCACCTCCCACTCCTTTACTGAAGGGGTCCTGGTCTTGGGAACAGCAACCTCAGTGAAGACAGGATTACTCTCACCTGTTTGTCCCATTGATCTAGTTACAACACAAGCAGGGTAAATAATATCATCATCTGCTTCTGGTTGAGCTAATACATTATTGGGATTAGTTAACATGATGGGACACTTGGGCCCTACAACCTTTCGGTTGCCAAAATCATTACCTAGAATAATGTCTACCCCAGGAATGGGCAGTTGTTTACTTACACCAACATTACACCATCCTGAAGTATAGGTAGAATCAAGGTTAACTTGCATTAAGGACACCGGTTGCACACTACCTGCAATACCTTGGAGAAGCACAACTTCACCAAGATCTCGGGTGTCAACATCTGCAAGTACATTCTGGGTAATAAGAGACTGTGAAGCTCCAGTATCACGGAGTAATTGAACAGTCTTATGTCTACCATTATTACATAATAAGGTACCTGTGGAAATATATGGTTTAAATTCAGCCATCCAATTGGGATTGACTGTAATACATGAAGAATTAATAGGTTGCAATCCTTTACTCATAATAAGACCAGTTGGCCGTAGTTCAGGATGCAAGCTAAAACATGAAGAAATCACATGTCCCCTTCTCTTACAATGTGTAAAATGCTTGACAGTGGACACACTGGTAGAACCAACTGCCGGTTTAGAATTAGCATTACTAGGCTTAGATGATCCTGGCAATGGAGTAACAATCTTAGGGTTAGTAAGAGAAGAGTTCACGGGAGTAACTGTCGCACCAGGAGGGGACTTATACTGATAAGGAGTTTTGTGAGCATTATAATTTACTCTACGACTAGACCTATGTGAAGTGGCCGTAAATTGGGCCTTAGTCAACAACTCATGCTCATCCGCGAGCTTTGACAGCTCATAAATGTCTGTTACATTCTTTTGTTCTGCCATAAAAGTAGACATCTTGTCTGAGAGACATGACAATACTTTTTCCATGATAAGAAGATTCTTTAGAGCATCAAACTCAGTTACTGAAAGTGACTTTAACCATCTGTTGCAAAAATTCGTCTTCTGACGAGTAAAATCTGCTATTGTCTGATCACTTACCCTCCTTAGGTTCCGAAACTTTTGCCTGTGTGCCTCTGGATTTAATTGATACGCATTTAAGATGCTTTTCTTTACAAATTCGTAATCAAAGCTATGAGCGTCAGGTAGGGATGTAAAAACCTCCTGACTACGCCCCTTAAATTGAGACTGCATGATTGCTACCCACTGATCCCTTGGCCAGTTCATACTGA
Source organism: Procambarus clarkii (assembly GCF_040958095.1). Lineage (NCBI taxonomy): Eukaryota > Metazoa > Arthropoda > Malacostraca > Decapoda > Cambaridae > Procambarus > Procambarus clarkii. The sequence goes on from NC_091170.1 coordinate 24,337,525, forward strand.
TGGCAATCTTATAAAAATGTGCAAAGAAAACCTCAGGATCCTCCTCATTAAACTTGGGTAACTCTATATACTTATTCATCCTTATGGGATTATTATCACTATTTGTTGAAACATTACTAGTATTTCCATGCCCAGCTGCCATACGCTGTGTTTCAAGCCTTAAGTTAGTGTCAGCCATTTGTTGTTGAATCTCTAATTGCCTAGTTTGTTCCTCGGCTTGTTGCTTCTTTGTTGCTTCTAGTTGCAACTCAATTAAACATCTTCTATTTTGTGCCTCAAGTTCTAAACGCCTAGTCTCAAGCTCCTTCTGCTGAGCTTCAACCTCTAACTTTTTCTGTTCCTTTTGAGCATCAAGCTTAGCATATGCTATTTGCGCTTCTAACTCAAGACGCTTTAACGCCATTTGCTCACTCGTCTCTTCTCTGACTTCCTCCAGAATTTCTTCTCTTAACTCTCCATTCTCAACTAAATGTGTCACTATTATTCTAAGAATTTGTGGTTTTGTCATAGTATTTTTGGTCGTTAATTCTAGCTTACTGGCCATATTTATTAACGCAGACTTTGTTAAGCTTTTAATTCCCTCAAAGTCTGGGTCAGCCAACAGCGACAACACTTGCTCCTCCATATTTACTAACACTTGGCACTTGATTAACACAATATAATTAACACAATGGCACTGCACTACACTTCACTTGTAAAATTGTCACCACACTGAAACTTCGCTTGGCCTCACTGCACAAACAAAATATATAGGATGACTTACACAAAATCGTGAAACGTTGTTACTTGACACACAGGAAGGCTTGCTTGGCACATGGAATAGTTCTTAAGAAACAGACACCTAGCACACTAGTACCTAGGAAGGCAAAGTTAGATTAGCACAGTTAAGTTTAAGTGTGAACAATATTTCCCGGCACAGGCCCCCATAACTCTTGTTACCTATCGTTCGTTACGGCTCGAAACCCTAACAACAGCATAGACCTTAATTATCTAGGGCTACTACAAACTGCTGTTCTCAAGAGCGGGTCACCAGTGTAACCCCATGATAAGTACAACGCAACTTTATAAATTTCTTCCTTAGGATGGAAGAAATAGACATATAACTTTATATATATATATATATATATATATTCAATATAATCAATATTATATCAAATACAGATGGACCACTATTAAAGTAAAAATCAAAATACTGTCTCTCCCAGAATCAAGATCTACTACATGACACAACAACAAGCAAACAGACTTATCTCCCACATGTTATTCCTCCTGGTCCCTTGAAGCTACTGACTACTCGGCTGTCGCTACCCATAATCCTTTCCCCCTCTGCCTCATCCAGGATGAGGGATGGAAAATACGGACTTTTTAATATTTAAAACTAATTTAACGACCACTTGTTCTCAAAACACATAAGAATGCAAATTAAATATAATAGTTACTTTCAAAATATATAAGTTACAATGCCACCTGCTTAATTACAGTAAATTAACACAATATATAATATTAAAAGGTGACATCTGGAACTCCCATAACTGAACAGGTCCAGCAATTCTAATTTCCCGAATCAAACAGGTATTAGACTTGTGAAGAGCAACCGCGCTCCTGTCCTCACTGACATTGCCACACCACACGATAATTTACAAAAATATAATATATGTCCATATATGATGAAATGGAATCGAATAAGTTTATTTAAATTTATATACGTATCCAGCTAGGAGTACGTAACAGTGCCCAAGATGTAATGAAGTAAGATGTCTGAATATGTGCAAGCAAGAATAGCCAATGAAGAGGTGATTAAGGGTCACACACCTCCCTGAGTTGCACTACACTTTGAACCTTCATACAGAGAGTTCCAAACGAGGTCGACTTCAAGAATATATGTTTCCTAGGTACGATCCATTTACTGGATGAAGCTAGATTATTTAATTAAAAAAATGTCTCAATTTCAATGTATAGGCTATAAACAAAACACATCTTCAACATTAAGAAACCATGTGACATTAGAAAGGAAAATTTTTCTTTATAGTTTTGTTTCATACAGCTCTAATCATTAATTATTTAAAACCAGACAGAGGTGGTCAGCAATATCCACTTCAAATAAAGTCAATAATGCAGAGTTTCAACAATTCAGCTAACATATGCATTCATTTGTATTAATGATTTGATAAAATACTATACCCAAGATTATCAACAGAGTGACGGAGGGCTGATGGACAAAATAGCCTCGGTTACCATCAGCTTTTGACTGGTCGTGATGGTCGAGTGGATTAAGGTGTCCTGTACACACCAGATGCATTGTGCTTCTAGCAGTATAGGTTTGAGTCACTTCTGCTTATGTCGTACCTAGTAGACAGAACGCACTTCTCAGCCTACTATGCAATGCCCGATTTGCCTAATAAGCCAAGTTTTCATGAATTAATTGTTTTTCGACTACCTAACCTACCTAACCTAACCTAACCTATAAAGATAGGTTAGCTTAGGTTAGGTAGGGTTGGTTACGTTCGGTCATATATCTACGTTCATTTTAACTCCAATAAAAAAAAATTGACTTCATACATAATGAAATGGGTAGCTTTATCATTTCATCAGAAAAAAATGAGAGAAAATATATTAATTCAGTAAAACTTGGCTTATTAGGCAAATCGGGCCTTGCATAGTAGGCTGAGAAGTGCATTCTGGCTACTAGGTACGACATATATATATATATATATATATATATATATATATATATATATATATATATATATATATATATATATATATATATATAAAAGTTTGTGAGGGTACCACCTCTGGTGCCAATGTGGGGACCCATAGCCTCGGAGAAGAAAATAAAAAGTATTCAGAGGAGACCTTGTGGTTTCTCACTGAACACTAATATTATCTTCTCCTACCACCCCCATTCTTTTGTATGTACACATATATATTTACTTTATTTGAACTTTGTTACAAAAAAGGAGTTACATATGGGTTACAAAGATGGTTATCATAGGTTGTCGAGTTCCTCCAGCTCCTCAGATGGCGGGCAGGAACCCTGGATGCAGTGCGCATTTCCCCTCTGTATCGCCACACTGAGGCGCTGGAAAAGAAAGCTTGCAGCTCTTGGGTCCCTTGTTGTTTCAATGAACCTAGAACCCAGTTCCTTCAAAAAACTGGTAGCACTTTTACCCCAGGCACCGAGTGCCTCAGAAGCAACGGGGACAAAATTGTAGTGGTGATCCAGTTCTCTATACTTACGGGATTTGGCTGCTTCCCTGTGGGTGGCAGCGCCACCTGGTTGTGCAACACTGAGGTTAATGTAGGTGTTAGCCAGGGTTGATACGCACGTGTAGTCCCATACCAACTGCTTGCCATTCTTCCAGGGGTTCACTGTGATACCATCCGGGCTACTAATAAGAGCATCAGAGTTACGGGGCGTTAGGTAACGGGGCTCTCTTTCAGCTGGGCATCCAATATATATATATATGTCGTACCTAGTAGCCAGAACTCACTTCTCAGCCTACTATTCAAGGCCCGATTTGCCTAATAAGCCAAGTTTTTCTGAATTAATATATTTACTATAATTTTTTTCTTATGAAATGATAAAGCAACCCTTTTCTCTATGTATGAGGTCAATTTTTTTTTATTGGAGTTAAAATTAACGTAGATATATGACCGAACCTAACCAACCCTACCTAACCTAACCTAACCCATATTTATAGGTAAGGTTAGCTTAGGTAGCCAAAAAAAGCTAGGTTAGGTTAGGTTAGGTAGGTTAGGTAGACGAAAAAACATTAATTCATGAAAACTTGGCTTATTAGGCAAATCGGGCCTTGAATAGTAGGCTGAGAAGTGCGTTCTGGCTATTAGGTACGACATATATATATATATATATATATATATATATATATATATATATATATATATATATATATATATATATATATATATATATATATATATATATATATATATATATATATATATATATATATATTTATATATATGTCGTACCTAGTAGCCAGAACTCACTTCTCAGCCTACTATGTATGGCCCGATTTGCCTAATAAGCCAAGTTTTCATGAATTAATATATTTTCTCTAAATTTTTTCTTTTGAAATGATAAAGCTACCCATTTCATTATGTATGAGGTCAATTTTTTTTCATTGGAGCTAAAATTAACGTAGATATATGACCGAACCTAACCAACCCTACCTAACCTAACCTACCCTATCTCTATAGGTTAGGTTGGGTTATGTAGCCGAAAAACTTAGGTTAGGTTAGGTTAGGTAGGTTAGGTAGTCGAAAAACAATTAATTCATGAAAACTTGGCTTATTAGGCAAATCGGGCCGTGCATAGTAGGCTGAGAAGTGAGTTCTGGCTACTAGGTACGACATATATATATATATATATATATAACTGAAAACTGTATATATATATATATATATATATATATATATATATATATATATATATATATATATATATATATATATATATATATATATGTCGTACCTAGTAGCCAGAACTCACTTTTTGGCCTACTATTCAAGGCCCGATTTGCCTAATAAGCCAAGTTTTCCTGAATTAATATATTTTCTCTATTTTTTTTCTTATGAAATGATAAAGCTACCCATTTCATTATGTATGAGGTCAATTTTTTCTTATTGGAGTTAAAATTAACGTAGATATATGACCGAACCTAACCAACCCTACCTAACCTAACCTAACCTATCTTTATAGGTTAGGTTTGGTTAGGTAGCCGAAAAAGTTAGGTTAGGTTAGGTTAGGTAGGTTAGGTAGTCGAAAAACAATTAATTCATGAAAATTTGGCTTATTAGGCAAATCGGGCCTTGCATAGTAGGCTGAGAAGTGCGTTCTGGCTACTAGGTACGACATATATATATATATATATATATATATATATATATATATATATATATATATGTCGTACCTAGTAGCCAGAACTCACTTCTCAGCCTACTATTCAAGGCCCGATTTGCCTAATAAGCCAAGTTTTCCTGAATTATTATATTTACTATAATTTTTTTCTTATGAAATGATAAAGCTACCCTTTTCACTATGTATGAGGTCAATTTTTTTTTATTGGAGTTAAAATTAACGTAGATATATGACCGAACCTAACCAACCCTACCTAACCTAACCTAACCTATATATATAGGTAAAGTTGGGTTAGGTAGCCAAAAAAAGCTAGGTTAGGTTAGGTTAGGTAGGTTAGGTAGACGAAAAAACATTAATTCATGAAAACTTGGCTTATTAGGCAAATCGGGCCTTGCATAGTAGGCTGAGAAGTGAGTTCTGGCTACTAGGTACGACATATATATATATATATATATATATATATATATATATATATATATATATATATATATATATATATATTTATATATATATATATATATATATATATATATATATATATATATATATATATATATATATATATATATATATATATATATATATATATAAAGAATAGATGTACAAAGCTGAAGTACTGTGCTTTATTAAAAGAATATAATATCTTTATATAAAAGAATATATATATATATATATATATATATATATATATATATATATATATGTCGTACCTAGTAGCCAGAATGCACTTCTCGGCCTACTATGCAAGGCCCGATTTGTCTAATAAGCCAAGTTTTCCTGAATTATAATATTTTCTCTAATTTTTTTCTTATGAAATGATAAAGCTATCCATTTCATTATGTTTGAGGTCAATTTTTTTTTATTGGAGTTAAAATTAACGTAAATATATGACAGAACCTAACCAACCCTACCTAACCTAACCTAACCTATCTTTATAGGTTAGGTTAGGTTAGGTAGCCAAAAAAGTTAGGTTAGGTTAGGTTAGGTAGGTTAGGTAGTCGAAAAGCATCTAATTCATGAAAACTTGGATTATTAGGCAAATTGGGCCTTGAATACTAGGCTGAGTAGTGCGTTCTGGCTACTAGGTACGACATATATATATATATATATATATATATATATATATATATATATATGTCGTACCTAATAGCCAGAACGCACTTCTCAGCCTACTATTCAAGGCCCGATTTGCCTAATAAGCCAAGTTTTCATGAATTAATGTTTTTTCGTCTACCTAACCTACCTAACCTAACCTAACCTAGCTTTTTTTGGCTACCTAACCTAACCTTACCTATAAATATAGGTTAGGTTAGGTTAGGTAGGGTTGGTTAGGTTCGGTCATATATCTACGTTAATTTTAACTCCAATAAAAAAAAATTGACCTCATACATAGAGAAAAGGGTTGCTTTATCATTTCATAAGAAAAAAATTATAGTAAATATATTAATTCAGGAAAACTTGGCTTATTAGGCAAATCGGGCCTTGAATAGTAGGCTGAGAAGTGAGTTCTGGCTACTAGGTACGACATATATATATATACATATATATATATATATATATATATGTCGTACCTAGTAGCCAGAACGCACTTCTCAGCCTACTATGCATGGCCCGATTTGCCTAATAAGCCAAGTTTTCCTGAAGTAATATATTTTCTCTAATTTTTTTCTTATGAAATGATAAAGCTACCCATTTCATTCTATATGAGGTCAATTTTTTTTTATTGGAGTTAAAATTAACGTAGATATGTGACCGAACCTAACCAACCCTACCTAACCTAACCTAACCTATCTTTATAGGTTAGGTTAGGTTAGGTAGCCGAAAAAGTTAGGTTAGGTAAGGTTAGGTAGGTTAGGTAGTCGAAAAACAAATAATTCATGAAAACTTGGCTTATTAGGCAAATCGGGCCTTGTATAGTAGGCTGAGAAGTGCGTTCTGGCTACTAGGTACGACATATATATATATATATATATATATATATATATATATATATATATATATATATATATATATATATATATATATATGTCGTACCTAGTAGCCAGAACTCACTTCTCAGCCTACTATGCAAGGCCCGATTTGCCTAATAAGCCAAGTTTTCATGAATTAATTGTTTTTCGACGACCTAACCTACCTAACCTAACCTAACCTAACTTTTTTGGCTACCTAACCTAACCTAACCTATAAAGATAGGTTAGGTTAGGTTAGGTAGGGTTGGTTAGGTTCGGTCATATATCTACGTTAATTTTAACTACAATAAAAAAAAATTGACCTCATACATAATGAAATGGGTAGCTTTATCTTTTCATAAGAAAAAAATTTGAGAAAATATATTAATTCAGGAAAACTTGGCTTATTAGGCAAATTTGGATTGCATAGTAGGCTGACAAGTGCATTCTGGCTACTAGGTACGACATATATATATATATATATATATATATATATATATATATATATATATATATATATATATATATATATATATATATATATATGTGTATATCACGAAAATAAACACGTGATTAAGAATGTGACAATGTCAGACCACGGAGGAAAAATGAAACAGGAAAATATAACAGGAAAACAGGAAAAGTTTCCTGTTTCATTTTTCCTCCGTGGTCTGACATTGTCATATATATATATATATATATATATATATATATATGTCGTACCTAGTAGCCAGAACGCACTTGTCAGCCTACTATGCAAGGCCCGATTTGCCTAATAAGCCAAGTTTTCCTGAATTAATATATTTTCTCTAATTTTTTTCTTCTGAAATGATAAAGCTAGCAATTTCATTATGTATGAGTTCAATTTTTTTTTATTGGAGTTAAAATTAACGTAGATATATGACCGAACCTAACCAACCCTACCTAACCTAACCTAACCTATCTTTTTAGGTTAGGTTAGGTTAGGTAGTCGAGAAAACATTAATCCATGAAAACTTGGCTTATTAGGCAAATCGGGTCTTGCATAGTAGGCTGAGAAGAGCGTTCTGGCTACTAGGTACGACATATGTCTCGAACTTCTTCGGAAAATAGCTTCGGCTATCACTTCCTTTTGTCCGGTCGTGATGGTCAAGCGGATTAAGGCGTCCCTGTACTTACCAGTTGCGTTGCTCCTGGCAGAATGGGTTCGAGTCACTTCTGGGGTGTGAGTTTTCAGTTGTATATAGTCCTGGGGACCATTCAGGCTTGTTTGCATATATATATATATATATATATATATATATATATATATATATATATATATATATATATATATATATATATATATATATATAGGAACATCAAGTGATCTGACAGTTAAAAAATGAAATGAAAATATGAAAAGGCAAAAAAAATAAACTATACACATGAAATGAACGGTATGGTAAACAACACAGCTCAATTCCAATGCAATTCACACAAAATAATTAATCAAAATTAAAATAAATAAAAATCTATGAAAATTCAATTTATCAATGCAATCAGAAACATTGAAATGGAATTATAACATATTTAGTATAGCATGTGTTTTGCACTTACATGCAACAGATGGTACTATTTTTCTAGAAATGCATAGTTTTACCTGTAACAGGTGTGGCATCTATGCTTATACTTATGAAATGAACGGTATGGTAAACAACACAGCTCAATTCCAACACAATGTCACACAAAATAATTAAATTAAAAATAAAATAAATCGAAATCATGAAAATAAAATTTATCAATGTAATCGGAAACATTCAAATGGAATTTGTGACATATTTAGTATAACGTGCATGTTGCTATTATGTGCAACAGATGGCGTGGTTTTCCAGATACGCATGTTTTTACCTGTCACAGAGGTGGCATCTATATAGTAGATATATAAAAAGACACGCATATTCGAATGCAATGTTGTGTCAGAATTTCAAAGCAATCAATGAAGAATTTTGGTAAATTACAGCGTGTGTTGCTCTTACATACAACAGATGGCGTTGTTAAAAAAAAACATGTTTTCTCTGGCCACAGGCAAGGTATGTATATAGTAGGTATATAGAAACACGCGCCTATTTGAATGCAACGTCGTGTCAAAATTTCAAAGCAATCGGTAAAAAGGTTTCGAAGATTTCTCTCATATGAAAAACACATGAAAAACACAGTTTTTCCTAAAAAGCATGTTTTTTTCCTTCACAGACGTGACATCAATATAATATGTATATAAAAACCCACTCGGATGCGAATGGAACATTGTGTGACAGTACCCGGTCACGCGTGGGCCAGGCACTGCTAGTATATATTCCTCTTCCCTAGAACCTTCCCTGTCCCCCAGTCCCCCGCCCCCCACAATTCTCCTTTCACCCGTCTCCTCGGCCTCCCCACCATCCCAAACTCCCCCGTCCCCTCGTCCTTCTCCACCATTACCCCCTCCCTTGTACCCTCGTCCTTCCCAGCTTTTCTCGCTTCCGTGCCCTCGTCATCCCCACCATTCGCCACTCCGTCGTCCGATGCCTTTCCAAATGGTCTGATGTTCCCATCAGAAAATTGGAAACATCAAGTGATATGATGTTCCCATCACTGAAATAAGAAAAACAGTTAAAAAATGAAATGAAAATATGAAAACGTAAAAAAATTAACTATACTCACAAAATGAAAGGTATGGTAAACAACACAGCTCATTTCTAACGCAATTCACACAATAATTATATCAAAATGAAAATAAATCAAAATCTATGGAAATCCATTTATCAATGGAATTAGAAACATTGAAATGGTATTGTAACATATCTGGTATAGCATGTGTGTTGATATTACATGCAAATGGCGCTGTTTTTCAAGAAAAAGCATAGCTTTACCTGTCACAGGTGTAGCACGTATACTTATACTAACGAAATGAACGGTATGGTAAGCAACACAGCTCAATTCCAACACAATGTCACACAAAATAAATATAAAATTAAATAAATCGAAATCTTTGAAAATAAAATTTGTTAATGTAATCGGAAGCTATCAAATGGAATTCGTGACATATTTAGTATAGCGTGCATGTTGCTATTATGTGCAACAGATGGCGCTGTTTTAAAAAAAACGCATGTTTTTACCCATCACAGAGGTGCCATCAAGGTATTAGGTATATAAAATGACGATAATTTTCGAATGGAACGTTGCGTCAGAATTTCAAAGCAAACGGTGAAGAACTTTGGGAGATTACAGCGTGTGTTGCTCTTACATCCAACAGATGGCGATGTTTAAAAAAAAAAAAATGTTTTCAACGGTCACAGGTAAGGCATGTATATAGTAAGTGTATAGACACACGCGCCTATTCGAATGCAACGTCGTGTCAAAATTTCAAAGCAATCGGTAAAGAGGTTTCAAAGATTTTTCTCACATGAAAAACACATGGAAAACACAGTTTTTCAAATTAAGCATGTTTTTTTTCCTTCACAGACATGACATCAATATAATATGTATATAAAAACCTGCTCGGATGCGAATGAAACATTGTGTGAAAATGTAACATATATCTACGTTAATTTTAACGTAGATATATGACCAAACCTAACTAACCCTACCTAACCTAACCTATCTTTATAGGTTAGGTTAGGTATGGTAGCCGAAAAAGTTAGGTTAGGTTAGGTTAGGTAGTCGAAAAACAATTAATTCATGAAAACTTGGCTTATTAGGCAAATCGGGCCTTGCATAGTAGGCCGAGAAGTGCGTTCTGGCTAATATATATATATATATATATATATATATATATATATATATATATATATATATATATATATATATATATATATATATATATATATATATATATATATATATAACTTTATATATATATATATATATATATATATATATATGTCGTACCTAGTAGCCAGAACGCACTTCTGGGCCTACTATGCAAGGCCCGATTTGCCTAATAAGCCAAGTTTTCCTGAATTAATATATTTTCTCTAATTTTTTTCTTATGAAATGATAAAGCTACCCATTTCATTATGTATGAGGTCAATTTTTTTTATTGGAGTTAAAATTAACGTAGATATATGACCGAACCTAACCAACCGTACCTAACCTAACCTAACCTATCTTTATAGGTTAGGTTAGTTTAGGTAGCCGAAAAAGTTAGGTTAGGTTAGGTTAGGTAGGTTAGGTAGTCGAAAAACAATTAATTCATGAAAACTTGGCTTATTAGGCAAATTGGGCCTTGCATAGTAGGCTGAGAAGTGCGTTCTGGCTACTAGGTACGACATATATATATATATATATCTGAGAGAAAAACACCCCGTCAGGGCCGTAGGTGGACCTCCCCCACAGGTCAGGCTCGCCCCTAATCAGGAACCTCTCGTCCTCCGGGAGTCAGAGGTTTATAAAGCTATCGTTTCATTTCCCCCGGGCTCCTCAGGAGGCTACACAGGGGTAAGACCTCAACATGTGAAGGAAATGGTGAACCCTGTTCTTGGCCCAGCTGCAGAAGCGCTCCTGACAGAAATCACAACGTTTGTCAACAACTGCCTCGCCGGGTTAATCCCTGATGAAATCAAACCATTCTTCTTTGGTGCATCCCTATGTGCCCTCAAAAAGAAGGGGGGAGGAATCAGACCCATTGCCGTTGGTAATACCCTTCGCCGCCTAGTTGCAAGGGCTGCTGTCAGAAGTATCCGAACGGAAGCAGCCACCATGCTGCAACCCAACCAGCTGGGGTTTGGAGTCCCCCAAGGCTGTGAAGCAGCGGCTCATGCTGCACGAGCCTACATTAGCTCTCTTACTGAAGACCAGGCAGTAGTAAAATTAGATTTTAAAAACGCTTTCAACTCGGTCAAAAGGGAAGCAATCCTCACTGCAGTCCAGGAACATTGCCCAAGCATTCTCCCGTTTGTGTCAGCAGGCTACAGCAAAGACTCAACCCTCCTGTTTGGCAAACATGAAGTCACCTCAGCAGAGGGAATTCAACAGGGTGACCCACTTGCACCGTTCCTCTTTTGCATAGCGGTTCGAGAAATTACAACCAGACTGTCCAGCGAGCTCAACATCTGGTTCCTGGATGATGGCACTCTGGCAGGCACACAAGATTCCCTGCTAGAAGACTTACAGCTGGTGAAGACACGGGGGGAGTCCATGGGTCTCGTTCTTAGCCCCTCCAAGTGCGAAATTATTGCATCTAGTGAAGTAATCATTAGAACAGTGAAATCAGTTCTACCAGAAGCCTCAGTCGTTAAACCTACCGACAGCACACTACTCGGAGCACCTCTGGGCCACAATGCCATTGCTGCAGTCCTTGACGAAAAGTTTAGAGACCTAAAGAGGATGGAAGAGAGAATTGGGGACTTGGACTCCCACGATGCCCTCTACCTTCTCACAAAGTGCCTTACCCTGCCCAGGCTAACATACTTCTTAAGGTGTGCACCAACTTTTGGCAACCCACTTCTAAATCAATATGATGAGCTCCTCAGGTCAATATTCAGGAAGGCGCTCAACCTAGATTTAGATGACAGTCAGTGGGACCAAGCAACACTACCAGTGAGATTTGGAGGGATAGGCATACGAAAGGCAACTGAGGTAGCACTTCCAGCATTCTTATCCTCATGTACAGCAGCCAACGAATTGGTAGGGCAGATCCTACCAGAGCGTATGAGAGAGACAGCGGGAACTCATGATCAAACGTTCATCGAAGCAGCCAGACAATGGGACACCATTGCACACCCTCAACCCCGACCACAAGTCCCAAAAGACCACAAGCAGGCCCACTGGGATAGCCCCATAATGGAAAAGACTGTCACAGCAATGATTGACAACGCTGATGCTGAAAACAAAGCCCGCCTCCTAGCGGTAACAGCACCCCACGCCGGGGATTTTTTATTTGCTGTGCCCAATGCAGCCCTGGGAACTCGCCTCAGTCATGACGCTCTCCGCATTGGAGTTGCCCTTCGCCTTGCCGCCCCCATCCTCACCGAACATAGGTGCATCTGCGGAACTGCGATGGCAGACCAATATGGTCGTCATGGTCTGGTATGTCGTAAATCACAGGGTAAAATTGCAAGACATGAAGAAGTCAACGACATCATCAAGAGGAGCCTCGCCACAGCCCGCTGCCCGGCACAAAGAGAACCACACTTATCCAGACCTAACGACCCTCAGAAGCGCCCTGATGGGGTCACCTTGCTACCTTGGAAGGATGGTAAGCAAGTGGTATGGGACTACACGTGCGCTGCCACACTGGCCAGTACCTACCTCCACTATAGCACACGTGAAAGCGGTGGTGCTGCTTCTTTCAGGGGAATCGCAGAAAATTATTAAATACAGAGGTCTAGCACACTGCTACAGCTTTGTTCCGATCGGCTCGGAGACCCTCGGTTCGTGGGGAAAATGTGCATTGAAGTTCCTGAAGGAATTGGGGGACAAATTGATCAGCGCTACAAAAGACCAGAGAGCAAAAAGTTTCTTGTTCCAGCGCCTCAGTGTTGCGATTCAGAGGGGAAATGCCTGTTGCGTCTTGGGCACTAGTCCAACTTCAGAGGAATTCGAAGAAGTGTTTGACTTGCAACAATGATCGAACCCGTCTGTGACATTCATCAATGTTTCCCATTGTTGTGTTCTTCAAGAGATCCATAACCTTTAAGCACCTTTTTGCATTATTATTTTTGTATCAACCCTTGTATATCTTGTAACAATCAAATGCATAATAAAGGACAAAAAATATTCAAGGAAGGGGGTGGTAGGAGAAAAGCACACAGAAACTGTATTGGAGGGGATCTAAACATTCCCTCTAATGCGTTATGCGTGGTTTCCTCCGAGGCTATGGGTCCCCCTTCTTCCAGCTAGAGGTGGTACTCCCTTCCTATATATATATATATATATATATATATATATATATATATATATATATATATATATATATATATATATATATATATATATATATATATATATATATATATATTTATATATATATATATATATATATATATATATATATATATATATATATATATATTTATATATATATTTATATGTATATTTATATATATATATATATATATATATATATTTCAATTACCATCAACAGTAAAAAGAAATACTGTATAAGAAATATTGAGAAAATTCGTGTTAGAATTATTAATCTTACTTTTTCGGTCATATATAATAATATATATTAGAAAGTCCTAAACTTTCGTTCCAAAGAATTGAGTTGGTACTTCTAAATTTATATATATACAATAATGCTCACATCTACCGTATGATGCTGGGTCAGACAGGTGCAGTGTCTCATCCTACATCTGAGCAAGAAAACGTACTGAGACAGGAATTTTTCGAGTTAGATATATATGTAACAAAAGATAAAATATAGAAACAATTCTAAACAAAATGATTGTAAGAGTTTACTTGAACGTAACTAATGGAGATGGCTAATTAGGAGAACAAAAATTTTGGGGAAATTGGACTGAAGACTGTTAGTTGAAGAACTCACTACCTTCTATTTCAGTAAACATGCTTAGAAACATTAGAACTTGTAGTTGACTAGTGAAATAAGAGAACAATTGACTCAAATAGATAAATATTTGCAGGTAATAAGAACAACTTTGATTTGTTGACAGGTTCGTCTGGGTGTAAGTCTGACGACCCTGCTGGTGTTGTACACATTCTTCAACCAGACGTCATCATCACTTCCTCAGACAGCTTACGTGAAAATGATCGACGTCTGGTTCATATTCTGCACCCTACTTCTCTTTATGATTATCATGGTTCACGTCATCGTCGAGTGTCTGGAGAAAGACGCAATTATACGTATTGGTCCACTGTATCAGAAACAAAAGCACATCTCGGCCGAGAGTCTCTTGAAAGTTGTCCGCCGGGTGCTGGTTCCTTCCCTAGTGTTCGTCTTCACCTGTGTCTACTGGGCCAAGCTTCTCACCTAAATAGTCTTATGTTATTGTTATGACCCTTGACCTCTTGGTGTGGTTCCTTAGCTTTGGACAGTAGTAAAATATATATCATAAGGCAGCCTTGCCTACTACAAATGTCTAGGGTAAATAAATGAACTGCTTAAACAGCAAATCAATATATTTTAAGTAAGGGTAACAAAGAAAACATACAAACATATAAATGAAATACAGGCAGCCAGAAATATTATTGCACCAGAGCAAAATAACACAATATCATTATCTATATAAACACTGATCACTATTTTCAAACTTAAATGAATAGATGGGTATGTAAATAATGGTCTAACCAGACAATTAGCTACGTTACTATACAATAATGAGGTACCAAAGACATATCTCATAACATGTGCACCCCAGCCAGCTTCACCCACGCGACTAGCTTGGCTAAAGCATGCACGGCATGGTGTCTACAAGTTACTAAGTAAAAACCACATGAAATCTCTGATACTCTGCTATCTGAGAGCAATACTTAAGAATATAAAAATAACTATAATAATATGCATATAACACTGCTAATGTATAATTAAGAACTAAATTATGCTAGGTTGATACACTGCACGCGTTATTGGAACATCGCAAATATGGTCATCCCCCCATGAGACGCCACGGTCTCCCACCACAGGAATGAACTTGCAATAGCATTAGCAAAATATTACTGATAAGCACACTACAGCATGCTACATTTAACTCAAACATATATACTGGAAAACAAATGGATATAATGGTTAATTTTAAATAACTTCATGAACATAATAATGAACAATAATTAATAATGAACATACAAGTTTATCATGATAAATTTTAGAATCAAATATATGGATTCATAACATTCTTCCTCGTCCTAAAGAAAAATGAAATTAACTGAAGGTTGATTTAATTTTTTGACTGCAGGTGAGTACAATACTAAGTACTCATAATCGAATCATAATTATTGACACTTAGCTTCCTAAGGACAACATTACACTCTGAATCAATATATAAAAGGTATATCACAATTGAAATGCAATCATGATTACATAAGCAACATTCATGCACAATCTGTAAAAAATCACTAATGTAATATTTTACAGGGTTCATCTCCTTGCAAGAAAAGAAAAATTTGTATCTTAATTTCTGTAATAAATTCATTACTACAATGGAATGAAGTAAATAAATATGGAAATAATCCATAGTTCAATATAATGACATTATACTCCTTATGTAAGAACAATTCACTGTAGCAACTATACAATATTCATTTTCTTCATTACATTCTGGAACACCGTCTCCCCACTTTAGTGTGCCTATAACTGTACATCTTGGATTCTCAACACCTTTATCTCTCCAAGGCACTATTTTATTTTGTTCTCCCAAATACCTGAGGTAAATTCTCACTCTCTGCTCATCACAACATTTGTTCCAACTATACTCACAACACTTGGCAATATTCACATCAGACTTGAGTACAATACATACAACCAAATAAATAGCAGTCTGGACAACAAAATCTAATACAGAAGGTTTCCACTTAACTGGTTTCATCCTTAACCTGGTAGTAATCCAATAACACCACAATGCCCATTTTATTAATAAGGAACAAGTTGCAACACGCCAGCATACCAAGATAAAGTACTTACTCAACATCCTAAATTGCATACCTTATGTAAACAGATAGTACAGATCCAACAAATTTCATCCTGGAGCACTTCTACTGGTAGATATAAGTTACCTGGACTTGGATGACGTGAACCCTGACAACTACAACTCGGTTTAGAATACCTTGAACACTTCCTGAGCTGGAACATCCTCGGTTGTATGAGTGGATATTTTTTCCACTGGTTTTCCACCCCTGTTTTGTAGAGTTAATTCACCAAAATGAATTGGCATAGATGAGGGGTGGTTGAGGGATTTCTCCTTTGAATGAGGTAGATCTGGTACCTTCAGGAACCTTCAGGAACCTCTGGTCTCCAACCATGAGAGTAAGGACAAGACCAGAACATAACGATGCCAACACAGAAGACAATGTCCAACATAACAGGCTAATTACACTGGATTAATCTTTGTATGTAGATAGGAGCTGCCTCGTATGGGCCAATAAGCCTTCTGCAGTTACCTCTATTCTTATGTTCTTATGTTTCACCCCACATTTATCCCTTATGTATCCCCCCATGTTTTCACCTTTATTGTCTTATCACCTGACCCAGTGCGGGTATAAAATCAACCAGCATTGTAAGATCTCTTCACTTGAGAATGAACCATGGAGGTTCGAAACGTTGTGCAAATTGTATAAATAAGTGTAATACATTCTATAGTAAATCACTTCTTTTCTTCACCTTAAAAGTACGAAAATGAGTTTTGGAGAACTCCTATTTCAACTAAGCCCTGATGCTAAGAAAATAGTTAGAGATAGAAGCCCTAAACCAGAAAATAATAAATACAGAATATGCGGTCATATTCAATGAAACATGTTTGAAAGAAAACCTGCTGCCAGTATACACCAATATTAACCCACATGACCCAGCAGTCCGCAATACAGAGTTTACCTATAGGTATAGGCAAGAGCTCATTCCGCATCAACTAAACAAGAAGAAGGAAGCCCTCCAAACCCTTACAGAGCAGGTTGAGCATCTTTTAAACAAATGGACCCAGTACGACATCCCTATCCAATTCAAGCAAACCATCAACAGTGAACTATTTAACCTGAAACAACAACATAAAACTCGTGTAGAAACAAAGACACTCCGTAAGTTAACAGCCCTAAACGGTGGTCAGTTAAAGATCCCTCGTCCTAAAGATCGCTACATTAACCTGACTTCTTATGATCTTACCCAGGACCAACGAGACCTCTTAAGTCTTGGTCTAAATTGTCAATTCATATCTAAACCAAAGATGCATCAAAAACGCCTGGAAATCGAAATGCTTCTGGACGAAATCCATAAGCTAGAAGACAACAAAAAAGTCATCACCACTGACACACTTCAGGCTGAACTACTAGCAGAAGCAGGGAAAAAACGAGGAACATATTCATCTACAATCTTAACCCCACGACTCAAAGTTGCAGCAAAACAACTAAAAAATCTGAAAGACGTAACAATAAGAAAAGCCGACAAGACAGCAGCATATGTATTGATCCCTACCCAAGAATACATGAACAAAATTAGCGACATCCTTAGTGACGACTCCAAATTTCAACAAATCACGAGGAACCCCGTGGAAGACCTTAAGCGGAAAGTAAACAAACCAATTACAGCAATCAACGCAAAGAAAGGTAGTGTGCATTTCAATAAACTTCAAGGCGACTATGGCTTAGGATATGCCTACGGCAATGTTAAGACGCATAAACCAGGTAACCCACTACGCCCTATAATCAGCCAAATACCAACTCCAACTTATCACCTGGCAAAAAAACTCAATGAACTCCTAACTCCATACACTCCAAGTAAGTTTAGTGTACAATCATCAGCAGATTTCCTAGAATTGATCAAATCTACCCAGCCCAATGGTATCAGTAGTAGGGTGTACGACTCACAGACGATATTTTTTTTTGGGCAGAGGACCCCTGTGAGTCGTACGACTCACAGACGATATTTTTTTTGGGGGGAAATATCGTCTGTGAGTCGTGGGGGTTTTCAGGCAAATTTGGGGAGTCACAGATTTGGAAGTAAGGAATTCTTATGAGGAAAATAATTTCTGAGATCTTAGAGGTTTGTTAAGCATTCTTAATAGGAAAATAAGTAGGAAAATCTTAAAGAAAAGTTTTAGAAAAAATCGTGTTTGTGTCACAGCATTTCCAGGTAAACTCTATGGACATCCTTTGCCCGTTTTCAATCACATATTTTCAAAGAGCATTTTCAGAGAATATTGTCTTAGACGTTTTGTTAAGGAAAACAGACAACTTAGCCATAACATTTAGTTTTATATCCATTTACCGCTATTTCACCTGTAAAGACCAAAATTGAACAGAGCCCAGTTATAGACAGAAATTCGTCAGAGACCATTTTATACCTAAAAATGAACAGAGTCTACTTTGAGAGCAAAATTAGTCAGAGACAGTTTTAAGCTCAAATTTCATCAGCGTCCTGTAATCTGTGAAAATTTGACAGAGTCCAGTTCTTGATCGAAATTCATCAGAGTCCAGTTTTCTAGCAAAATTCGCCAGAGTCTACTTTGTGCCAAAATATTCAGAGTCCAGTTCATAATCGAAATTAATCAGAGTCTAATTAAAGACCCAAATTTGGCAGAGACCACATTTTCGCTACTAGCAGTCCAATCCCCCTGAAATTTTAAACAGTCATATTTCAGACATAGTAAATAAGATCAAGTCAGTTACCAAGCTCCAGCGCTTGTCCCCACCTTATTTCGTTTATACAAGATCGTTAGTAACATTCCAATTTCCCTGAAATTTTTACCCTCTGTATTTCAGACTCCGTAAATAAAATCAAAACAGTTACCAAGCTCCAGCGCTTGTCCTCCGCCTTAGCTCTCTCTCGTATCTTCGTTAGTATCAGTCCAATTTCCCTGAAATTTTTACCCTCTATATTTCAGGCACCGTAAATATGATCAAAACAGTTACCAAGCTCCAGCGCTTGTCCCCCACCTTATTTCGTTTATACAAGATCGTTAGTAACAGTCCAATTTCCCTGAAATTTTTACCCTCTGTATTTCAGACTCCGTAAATAAAATCAAGTCAGTTATCGAGCTCCAGCTCTCGTCCCTGCCTTAGTTCTCCTTCGTATCTTTGTAAATAACCCATCAATTTCCCTAAAATTAAAAGCAGACATACTTCAAAGTTAGTAAATAAGATCAAGTCAGTTACTGAGCTCCAGCTCTCGTCCCCCACCCTCTTCCACCCTCAAGTCTTTGTAAATAAACCATCAATTTCCCCGAAATTTTTACCCTCTGTATTTCAGACATAGTAAATATGAAGTAAACAATTATAAAACTCTAGCTCTTGTCCTCCGTCCAAGCTCACTTTTGTAAATTCATTACTCTCAGTCCAAATCACCCAACTACATTTTCAGACATAGTAAATAAAAACCAGTTCAGTTATCAAGTTTCAACTCTTGTGCCCCAGCTTAGTTCATTTGTGCAAGTTCTTTATTTTCCAACTAAATCACCTGAGATTTAAGATCACCTTATTTTCTAACGTAGTAAAATTAATCTGGACATTAGCAAAGCTCCATTTCCTCAGCCATAGATCATCAGACATAAATATATTCGATCAAGTCCGTCTCCAACCTATCTGTTTATCAGAGTAATTACTTTACCCTTCTCATCCCCAACGTATCAATCCCCAACGTATCAAAACCTTCAATAATCATACTGTATTTGCATATTTTCTCTATATTCAGCTGTGTTCTTCACATTTTGTCCATGTTTTCTGTGTTCACTCCATGTTCTTCAAATGTTCACAGTCCCATTCAGTTCATATTTTCACAAGTATCTCCATTTTTTCTGTAATCTTTCTCTTAGTCTCATTACTTTCTCTACAAATTCTAGTCATATTTTCTATGTTTTCATATGTTCTCTTTACAACTTTTATACTCAATATTCATGCTAACTTCCATATTTTGTGTTCTTTGTCAATATTCATGTTCCTCTACAAGTTCATGTTCCGCACAAGATCACTTCGTTTTTTCACCTTCACTTACATGTTTTCTACATTCTTTGTCATATTCTCCATGTTCTTCACAAGTCCATTGTTCATTCTTTGTAATCCCTATTCTCCTTATCATGTTTTCATGTTCTCTGTAAGTTCATATTCCCAGCATGTTCACTATATTCATCAACTTTTCTTACATGTGTTCTTTGTCATGTTCCCCCATATGTTCTCTGGGTTTTCCCCTTACATGTTATTTAACGTTCCTTAACTAAAAAAATCTTTCGCCAATCAACTAAAACATAGTCACTTTCGTCATTTCTCAACTAAACTTATTATCCAGTCAACTAAAAATAGTCAGAAATAGCCTCGTTCAACACTGTTCTTAACTAAAACAACCTTTCTCTTAGCTAAAAATTGTCAAAGGAAACTTTTTCAGCACTTTCTTAACAGGCGCTATGTTTCATCAAGAAAAATTGTCAAAGGAAACTTTCCAAAACTGTTCATAACTAGCTTTTATCCATCGTCAATCAACTAAAAATAATAACTTTCATCATTTCTTAACTAAACATATTCCCCATTCATCAGAAAATAACCGTGTTCATCATGTTTCATTGTCATTTCTTAACTAAAATTATCTGCCAATCATCAGAAAAAGTCATGTTCATCATGTTTTGTCTTTTTGCTTAACTAAAATTATGTTTTGTCAAGTAAGAAAAAATAACCAAAGATATCTTTCATCACTGTTCTTAACTGTCATTATACTTTGGGGAGCACAAAAATAGTCTCCCTCGTCATGTTTTCTCTTTTTCCATAACTAAAAGTATTCATCAGTCAACTAAAAAATAGTTACTTCATCATGTTTCCTTGTCATTTCTTAACTGAAATATCACTTCTCTCATCTGAAAATAGTCAGGATTAACCTCATTCAACACCGTTCTTAACTAAAACAGCCTTTCGCTTAGCTAAAAATTGTCAAAGGATTCTTTTCAGCACTGTTCATAACTAACTTTATCCATCGTCAAGTAAGAAAATATAGTCAAAGATATCTATCATCGTCGTTCTTAACTGACATTTATACTTTGTGGAGCACTAAAATAGTCAAATGTAACTTTTTCAACACTTTCGTAACTAAAATTATATGTCGCTAAGTAAGAAAAATAGTCAAAGGTGCTCTCCGTTACACCAAAGTTACTCTTCGAGAAATCAAAGACACTCTTCAATACATCAAGGACTTACTC
The DNA here is from genome assembly GCF_040958095.1 of Procambarus clarkii. NCBI lineage: Eukaryota > Metazoa > Arthropoda > Malacostraca > Decapoda > Cambaridae > Procambarus > Procambarus clarkii. The sequence continues at coordinate 24,359,139 of NC_091170.1, forward strand.
AAAGACACCAAAGTTACACTCTAAGACATCCTTCGAGACATCAAAGACTTCCTTAAGACTTCAATGGGACTCTTCCATTCTTCAAAGATATTCTCTAAGCCCTCAAAGTTATTCTCAGAACAATCAAAAGTTATTCCAAGACAACAAAAGTCATTCTCAGAGCTATCAAAATTATTCTCGGAGTCATCAAAAGGTATTCTCTAACTCACTTTTGGTCATTAAAGTTAATTTCTATGTTATAAAAGTTATTCTCAGAGACATCTAAAGTTAATCTTAGAGTTATCAAATGTAATCTCTAACTCTCTTTTGTTCATCAAAGTTGATCTCAGAGTTAACAAAGGTAATCTCTAACTCACTCTCGTTCATCAAAGTTGTTTCAAAGACATCAAAGTTATTCAAAGAGCTAACAAAAGTTATTCTCAGAGTCACCTTCGTTCTTCAGAGAAACTTTCCAAAAACATCTTTATTCATCAAAGTTATTCTCAGAGGCATAAAAGTCATTCTCAGAGCTATCAAACTTGTTCTCAAAGTCATCAAACTTATTCATCAAAGTTATTCTCAGAGGCATAAAAGTCATTCTCAGAGCTATCAAACTTGTTCTCAAAGTCATCAAACTTATTCACAGAGTCATCAAAGTTAATCTAAGACATCATTTTTCATCAAAGATATTCTCTCTAAACCGTCAATGTTCTTCTCTAAGACATAAAAGTTATTCTCAGAGTCACCTTCGTTCGTCAGAGAAACTTTCAAAACATCTTTGTTCATCAAACTTGTTTTCAAAGTCATCAAAAGTTAATCTAAGACATCTTCTTTCATCAAAGTTATTTTCAGAGACATCTAAAGTTATTCTCAGAGCTATCAAACTTGTTCTCAGAGTCATCAAATGTTATTCTCGAAGTCATCAAAGTTATTTTCAGAGACATCTAAAGTTAATTTCTATGTTATAAAGTTATTCTCAGAGACATCTAAAGTTAATCTTGGTCATCAAAGTTATTTCAGAGACATCTAAAGTTAATTTCTATGTTATAAAGTTATTCTCAGAGACATCTAAAGTTAATCTTGGTCATCAAAGTTGTTCTCTAAACATCAATGTTGTTCTCCAAGACATCAAAGATGTTCTCAAAATCATAAAAGTTATTCCCAGAGCTATCAAAGTTAATCTCAGAGTTATCCAAAGATATTCTCATGTCCACAAAAGTTATTCCAAGAGACGTCAAAGTTGTTCTAAGAGTTATCAAAAGTTATTCTCAGTCATGATATGTTATTCTCTAACTCACTTCCATTCATCAAAGACATTCTCTAAGTCCTGAAAGTTATTCTCTAAGACAACAAAGTCTTTCTCAGAGCTACCAAAGATGTTCTCTAAATCATAAAAGTTAATCTTAACTCACCTTCGTTCATTAGAGAAACTTTCCAATCCATATTCGTTGACCAGAGTTATTCTCAGAGTCATCAAAGCGATCTCTAATTCATCTTCGTTCTCCAAAGTTGTTCTCTAAGACACCTTCATTCATCAAAGAAACTCTCCTTCTTCCATCATGTTATTCTTTAAGACATCTTCAGTCATAAAATTTTCTCTCCAAAATGTAACTAGTTCAGCTTTTCATACCAAACCTGCATTTCTGTTAAAACATATTTTCTTAGTTGCTTTACCCTAAAACTGTTCTCTGAACTACACTGTTCAAACCTACGTAACCTATCCTCTCCACCCAATGTTACTTAGTTAACGTAACGTTCCTAAACCTAGCTTTACCTATCCTAACCTAACTTACCTTACCTTCCCTATCTTACCTAACTTTACCTATCCTAACTTAACTTGCCTTTCATAACCTAACTTTACCTATCCTAACTTAACTTACCTTACCTTACCTATCTTACCTAACTCTACCTATCCTAACATAACTTACCTTACCTTCCCTAACTTAAGCTAACTTTACCTATCCTAACTTAACTTGCCTAACTTATTCTGCTTAACATAACTTACCTTACCTTCCCTATCTTACCTAACTTTACCTATCCTAACATAACTTACCTTACCTTCCCTAACTTAACCTAACTTTACCTATCCTAACTTAACTTACCTAACTTATTCTGCTTAAGTTAGGTAAGTTAAGTTAGGATAGGTAAAGTTAGGTTAAGTTAGGGAAGGTAAGGTAAGTTATGTTAGGATAGGTAAAGTTAGGTAAGATAGGGAAGGTAAGGTAAGTTATGTTAAGCAGAATAAGTTAGGCAAGTTAAGTTAGGATAGGTAAAGTTAGCTTAAGTTAGGGAAGGTAAGGTAAGTTATGTTAGGATAGGTAGAGTTAGGTAAGATAGGTAAGGTAAGGTAAGTTAAGTTAGGATAGGTAAAGTTAGGTTATGAAAGGCAAGTTAAGTTAGGATAGGTAAAGTTAGGTAAGATAGGGAAGGTAAGGTAAGTTAGGTTAGGATAGGTAAAGCTAGGTTTAGGAACGTTACGTTAACTAAGTAACATTGGGTGGAGAGGATAGGTTACGTAGGTTTGAACAGTGTAGTTCAGAGAACAGTTTTAGGGTAAAGCAACTAAGAAAATATGTTTTAACAGAAATGCAGGTTTGGTATGAAAAGCTGAACTAGTTACATTTTGGAGAGAAAATTTTATGACTGAAGATGTCTTAAAGAATAACATGATGGAAGAAGGAGAGTTTCTTTGATGAATGAAGGTGTCTTAGAGAACAACTTTGGAGAACGAAGATGAATTAGAGATCGCTTTGATGACTCTGAGAATAACTCTGGTCAACGAATATGGATTGGAAAGTTTCTCTAATGAACGAAGGTGAGTTAAGATTAACTTTTATGATTTAGAGAACATCTTTGGTAGCTCTGAGAAAGACTTTGTTGTCTTAGAGAATAACTTTCAGGACTTAGAGAATGTCTTTGATGAATGGAAGTGAGTTAGAGAATAACATATCATGACTGAGAATAACTTTTGATAACTCTTAGAACAACTTTGACGTCTCTTGGAATAACTTTTGTGGACATGAGAATATCTTTGGATAACTCTGAGATTAACTTTGATAGCTCTGGGAATAACTTTTATGATTTTGAGAACATCTTTGATGTCTTGGAGAACAACATTGATGTTTAGAGAACAACTTTGATGACCAAGATTAACTTTAGATGTCTCTGAGAATAACTTTATAACATAGAAATTAACTTTAGATGTCTCTGAAATAACTTTGATGACCAAGATTAACTTTAGATGTCTCTGAGAATAACTTTATAACATAGAAATTAACTTTAGATGTCTCTGAAAATAACTTTGATGACTTCGAGAATAACATTTGATGACTCTGAGAACAAGTTTGATAGCTCTGAGAATAACTTTAGATGTCTCTGAAAATAACTTTGATGAAAGAAGATGTCTTAGATTAACTTTTGATGACTTTGAAAACAAGTTTGATGAACAAAGATGTTTTGAAAGTTTCTCTGACGAACGAAGGTGACTCTGAGAATAACTTTTATGTCTTAGAGAAGAACATTGACGGTTTAGAGAGAATATCTTTGATGAAAAATGATGTCTTAGATTAACTTTGATGACTCTGTGAATAAGTTTGATGACTTTGAGAACAAGTTTGATAGCTCTGAGAATGACTTTTATGCCTCTGAGAATAACTTTGATGAATAAGTTTGATGACTTTGAGAACAAGTTTGATAGCTCTGAGAATGACTTTTATGCCTCTGAGAATAACTTTGATGAATAAAGATGTTTTTGGAAAGTTTCTCTGAAGAACGAAGGTGACTCTGAGAATAACTTTTGTTAGCTCTTTGAATAACTTTGATGTCTTTGAAACAACTTTGATGAACGAGAGTGAGTTAGAGATTACCTTTGTTAACTCTGAGATCAACTTTGATGAACAAAAGAGAGTTAGAGATTACATTTGATAACTCTAAGATTAACTTTAGATGTCTCTGAGAATAACTTTTATAACATAGAAATTAACTTTAATGACCAAAAGTGAGTTAGAGAATACCTTTTGATGACTCCGAGAATAATTTTGATAGCTCTGAGAATGACTTTTGTTGTCTTGGAATAACTTTTGATTGTTCTGAGAATAACTTTGAGGGCTTAGAGAATATCTTTGAAGAATGGAAGAGTCCCATTGAAGTCTTAAGGAAGTCTTTGATGTCTCGAAGGATGTCTTAGAGTGTAACTTTGGTGTCTTTGAGTAAGTCCTTGATGTATTGAAGAGTGTCTTTGATTTCTCGAAGAGTAACTTTGGTGTAACGGAGAGCACCTTTGACTATTTTTCTTACTTAGCGACATATAATTTTAGTTACGAAAGTGTTGAAAAAGTTACATTTGACTATTTTAGTGCTCCACAAAGTATAAATGTCAGTTAAGAACGACGATGATAGATATCTTTGACTATATTTTCTTACTTGACGATGGATAAAGTTAGTTATGAACAGTGCTGAAAAGAATCCTTTGACAATTTTTAGCTAAGCGAAAGGCTGTTTTAGTTAAGAACGGTGTTGAATGAGGTTAATCCTGACTATTTTCAGATGAGAGAAGTGATATTTCAGTTAAGAAATGACAAGGAAACATGATGAAGTAACTATTTTTTAGTTGACTGATGAATACTTTTAGTTATGGAAAAAGAGAAAACATGACGAGGGAGACTATTTTTGTGCTCCCCAAAGTATAATGACAGTTAAGAACAGTGATGAAAGATATCTTTGGTTATTTTTTCTTACTTGACAAAACATAATTTTAGTTAAGCAAAAAGACAAAACATGATGAACATGACTTTTTCTGATGATTGGCAGATAATTTTAGTTAAGAAATGACAATGAAACATGATGAACACGGTTATTTTCTGATGAATGGGGAATATGTTTAGTTAAGAAATGATGAAAGTTATTATTTTTAGTTGATTGACGATGGATAAAAGCTAGTTATGAACAGTTTTGGAAAGTTTCCTTTGACAATTTTTCTTGATGAAACATAGCGCCTGTTAAGAAAGTGCTGAAAAAGTTTCCTTTGACAATTTTTAGCTAAGAGAAAGGTTGTTTTAGTTAAGAACAGTGTTGAACGAGGCTATTTCTGACTATTTTTAGTTGACTGGATAATAAGTTTAGTTGAGAAATGACGAAAGTGACTATGTTTTAGTTGATTGGCGAAAGATTTTTTTAGTTAAGGAACGTTAAATAACATGTAAGGGGAAAACCCAGAGAACATATGGGGGAACATGACAAAGAACACATGTGAGAAAAGTTGATGAATATAGTGAACATGCTGGGAATATGAACTTACAGAGAACATGAAAACATGATAAGGAGAATAGGGATTACAAAGAATGAACAATGGACTTGTGAAGAACATGGAGAATATGACAAAGAATGTAGAAAACATGTAAGTGAAGGTGAAAAAACGAAGTGATCTTGTGCGGAACATGAACTTGTAGAGGAACATGAATATTGACAAAGAACACAAAATATGGAAGTTAGCATGAATATTGAGTATAAAAGTTGTAAAGAGAACATATGAAAACATAGAAAATATGACTAGAATTTGTAGAGAAAGTAATGAGACTAAGAGAAAGATTACAGAAAAAATGGAGATACTTGTGAAAATATGAACTGAATGGGACTGTGAACATTTGAAGAACATGGAGTGAACACAGAAAACATGGACAAAATGTGAAGAACACAGCTGAATATAGAGAAAATATGCAAATACAGTATGATTATTGAAGGTTTTGATACGTTGGGGATTGATACGTTGGGGATGAGAAGGGTAAAGTAATTACTCTGATAAACAGATAGGTTGGAGACGGACTTGATCGAATATATTTATGTCTGATGATCTATGGCTGAGGAAATGGAGCTTTGCTAATGTCCAGATTAATTTTACTACGTTAGAAAATAAGGTGATCTTAAATCTCAGGTGATTTAGTTGGAAAATAAAGAACTTGCACAAATGAACTAAGCTGGGGCACAAGAGTTGAAACTTGATAACTGAACTGGTTTTTATTTACTATGTCTGAAAATGTAGTTGGGTGATTTGGACTGAGAGTAATGAATTTACAAAAGTGAGCTTGGACGGAGGACAAGAGCTAGAGTTTTATAATTGTTTACTTCATATTTACTATGTCTGAAATACAGAGGGTAAAAATTTCGGGGAAATTGATGGTTTATTTACAAAGACTTGAGGGTGGAAGAGGGTGGGGGACGAGAGCTGGAGCTCAGTAACTGACTTGATCTTATTTACTAACTTTGAAGTATGTCTCCTTTTAATTTTAGGGAAATTGATGGGTTATTTACAAAGATACGAAGGAGAACTAAGGCAGGGACGAGAGCTGGAGCTCGATAACTGACTTGATTTTATTTACGGAGTCTGAAATACAGAGGGTAAAAATTTCAGGGAAATTGGACTGTTACTAACGATCTTGTATAAACGAAATAAGGTGGGGGACAAGCGCTGGAGCTTGGTAACTGTTTTGATCATATTTACGGTGCCTGAAATATAGAGGGTAAAAATTTCAGGGAAATTGGACTGATACTAACGAAGATACGAGAGAGAGCTAAGGCGGAGGACAAGCGCTGGAGCTTGGTAACTGTTTTGATTTTATTTACGGAGTCTGAAATACAGAGGGTAAAAATTTCAGGGAAATTGGAATGTTACTAACGATCTTGTATAAACGAAATAAGGTGGGGACAAGCGCTGGAGCTTGGTAACTGACTTGATCTTATTTACTATGTCTGAAATATGACTGTTTAAAATTTCAGGGGGATTGGACTGCTAGTAGCGAAAATGTGGTCTCTGCCAAATTTGGGTCTTTAATTAGACTCTGATTAATTTCGATTATGAACTGGACTCTGAATATTTTGGCACAAAGTAGACTCTGGCGAATTTTGCTAGAAAACTGGACTCTGATGAATTTCGATCAAGAACTGGACTCTGTCAAATTTTCACAGATTACAGGACGCTGATGAAATTTGAGCTTAAAACTGTCTCTGACTAATTTTGCTCTCAAAGTAGACTCTGTTCATTTTTAGGTATAAAATGGTCTCTGACGAATTTCTGTCTATAACTGGGCTCTGTTCAATTTTGGTCTTTACAGGTGAAATAGCGGTAAATGGATATAAAACTAAATGTTATGGCTAAGTTGTCTGTTTTCCTTAACAAAACGTCTAAGACAATATTCTCTGAAAATGCTCTTTGAAAATATGTGATTGAAAACGGGCAAAGGATGTCCATAGAGTTTACCTGGAAATGCTGTGACACAAACACGATTTTTTCTAAAACTTTTCTTTAAGATTTTCCTACTTATTTTCCTATTAAGAATGCTTAACAAACCTCTAAGATCTCAGAAATTATTTTCCTCATAAGAATTCCTTACTTCCAAATCTGTGACTCCCCAAATTTGCCTGAAAACCCCCACGACTCACAGACGATATTTCCCCCCAAAAAAAATATCGTCTGTGAGTCGTACGACTCACAGGGGTCCTCTGCCCAAAAAAAAATATCGTCTGTGAGTCGTACACCCTACTACTGGTATCATCGCTTCCCTGGACGTTGAATCCCTATTTACCAACGTCCCAGTCGACACAACCATAGGAATGATACTGGACAGAGTATACAGAGACGAGAGCACCCCCAAATTAGACATACCTGAGCCACACTTGAAGAGTCTTCTCGAAGCATGTACAAAGGAAGCCCCTTTCATCAGTCCACAAGGAGACATGTATTTACAAATAGACGGAGTAGCAATGGGCTCCCCCTTAGGAGTTTTATTTGCTAATTTTTATATGGGAACCATCGAAGACAGAGTCTTCAGTAGCAGACAAAAACCAACTGTATATTGCCGTTATGTAGATGACATATTCGTAATAGTAAAAGACTCAGATGAACTAATTGACCTAAAAAGACATCTAGAGAGAGAGTCAGTACTCCGATTTACACATGAAAATAGTGAAAATAACAGTCTGCCATTCTTGGATGTACTAATAACAAAAACAGGAACCTCTTTAAGCACCAACGTATATACCAAGCCCACCAACATAGGATTATGCCTGAACGGTAGAAGTGAGTGCCCCCAAAGATACAAAGCCAGTGTTCTCAATGCTTATATTCGTCGAGCGCTTACCCACTGCTCTGAATGGAGCAACGTGAGTAGAGAGTTTGAAAGAGTAACTCAGGTATTGGTGAACAACGGATATAGCAACGCGGAAATAAACGCTGCTATAAGAAGACACTTGGACCGTTGGTATAATCCAGAACCTAGAACAGAAACCATAATACCTCCAATAAAATTATATTACAAATCAACCATGCACAGTGAACATATAAACGAGGAAAGAATAATGAAAGAAATAATCCGTAAAGGAGTAAAAAGCACTACTCCTAACCAAAACATAAACCTGATAATATTCTACAAAACCAAGACGACTTCCGAACTCCTTATCAAAAACAGCCCGAAGCCAACGGAGAACCCTCTACAGCAGTCAAGCGTTGTATACATGTACACTTGCCCCCACGAAGGATGTAACCTTCAATCTAAGTACATAGGTATGACGTCGACCAAGCTGACGAGGCGTTTGACATGCCATCTTCAATCCGGTGCCCCTAGGAATCACATGAGACAAGCCCATGACATTACTCTAACAAGAGAAATGTTGAACAAGAATACCTGTATAATAGACAAAACCCAAGATGCAAGAAGATTACAAATTCTTGAAGCAATTCACATAAGCATAAAACAACCTACCATGAACACCCAAATCACGGAACTATTTACTCTACCCACCATGAGAGTAAGGACAAGACCAGAACATAACGATGCCAACACAGAAGACAATGTCCAACATAACAGGCTAATTACACTGGATTAATCTTTGTATGTAGATAGGAGCTGCCTCGTATGGGCCAATAAGCCTTCTGCAGTTATCTCTATTCTTATGTTTCACCCCACATTTATCCCTTATGTATCCCCCCCCCCCCATGTTTTCACCTTTATTGTCTTATCACCTGACCCAGTGCGGGTATAAAATCAACCAGCATTGTAAGATCTCTTCACTTGAGAATGAACCATGGATGTGCAAATTGTATAAATAAGTGTAATACATTCTATAGTAAATCACTTCTTTTCTTCACCTTAAAAGTACGAAAATGAGTTTTGTAAAACTCCTATTTCAACTAAGCCCTGATGCTAAGAAAATAGTTAGAGAGATAGAAGCCCTAAACCAGAAAATAATAAATACAGAATATGCGGTCATATTCAATTAAACATGTTTGAAAGAAAACCTGCTGCCAGTATACACCAATATTAACCCACATGACCCAGCAGTCCGCAATACAGAGTTTACCTATAGGTATAGGCAAGAGCTCATTCGGCATCAACTAAACAAGAAGAAGGAAGCCCTCCAAACCCTTACAGAGCAGGCTGAGCATCTGTTAAACAAATGGACCCAGTACGACATCCCTATCCAATTCAAGCAAACCATCAACAGTGAACTATTTAACCTATTTAACTATTTATTTATATATATATATATATATATATATATATATATATATATATATATATATATATATATATATATATATATATATATATATATATATATATATATATATATATTATTAAATATGACCGAAAAAGTAAGATTAATAATTCTAACACGAATTTTCTCAATCTTTCGTACATTTCGTTTCACTGTTGGAGGTAAATCAAAAATCAATTCTCCAAAATTCATTTTTATTTCTAGACTGACGCGACACGAGCGTGTTTCGTAAAACTTATTACATTTTCAAAGACTTTAGTTCACAAATACACAACTGAATAGAACTTACGCATCTCCGTTTTTATATCTACATTTGAGTGAGGTGGAAGGGGTGATGTGGCATTAACACAAGACAGAACAAGATGTGGTATTAATAGGGTATTAATTTCATCAACACAAGACAGAACAAGAGTATTAATAGGGTAATAATTTCATCAACACAAGACAGAACACGAAACAATGGATATTGAATAGAAGTGTTTGTAGAAAGCCTATTGGTCCATATTTCTTGATGCTTCTATATTGGAGCGGAGTCTTGAGGTGGGTAGAATATAGTTGTGCAATAATTGGCTGTTGATTGCTGGTGTTGACTTCTTGATGTGTAGTGCCTCGCAAACGTCAAGCCGCCTGCTATCGCTGTATCTATCGATGATTTCTGTGTTGTTTACTAGGATTTCTCTGGCGATGGTTTGGTTGTGGGAAGAGATTATATGTTCCTTAATGGAGCCCTGTTGCTTATGCATCGTTAAAGGCCTAGAAAGAGATGTTGTTGTCTTGCCTATATACTGGGTTTTTTGGAGCTTACAGTCCCCAAGAGGGCATTTGAAGGCATAGACGACGTTAGTCTCTTTTATAGCGTTCTGTTTTGTGTCTGGAGAGTTTCTCATGAGTAGGCTGGCCGTTTTTCTGGTTTTATAGTAAATCGTCAGTTGTATCCTCTGATTTTTGTCTGTAGGGATAACGTTTCTATTAACAATATCTTTCAGGACCCTTTCCTCCGTTTTATGAGCTGTGGAAAAGAAGTTCCTGTAAAATAGTCTAATAGGGGGTATAGGTGTTGTGTTAGTTGTCTCTTCAGAGGTTGCATGGCTTTTCACTTTCCTTCTTATGATGTCTTCGACGAAACCATTGGAGAAGCCGTTATTGACTAGGACCTGCCTTACCCTACAGAGTTCTTCGTCGACTTGCTTCCATTCTGAGCTGTGGCTGAGAGCACGGTCGACATATGCGTTAACAACACTCCTCTTGTACCTGTCTGGGCAGTCGCTGTTGGCATTTAGGCACATTCCTATGTTTGTTTCCTTAGTGTAGACTGCAGTGTGGAAACCTCCGCCCTTTTCCATGACTGTTACATCTAGAAAGGGCAGCTTCCCATCCTTTTCCATCTCGTAAGTGAAACGCAGCACGGAACTCTGCTCAAATGCCTCCTTCAGCTCCTGCAGATGTCTGACATCAGGTACCTGTGTAAAAAGTCTATTCAATACCCATTGTTTCGTGTTCTGTCTTGTGTTGATGAAATTAATACCCTATTAATGCCACCTCTTGTTCTGTCTTGTGTTGATGAAATTAATACCCTATTAATGCCACCTCACCCCATCCACCTCACTCAAATGTAGATATAAAATCGGAGATGCGTAAGTTCTATTCAGTTGTGTATTTGTAAACTAAAGTCTTTGAAAATGTAATAACTTTTACGAAACGCGCTCGTGTCGCGTCAGACTAGAAATAAAAATGAATTTTGGAGAATTGATTTTTGATTTACCTCCAACAGTGAAAAGAAATGTATGAAAGATTGAGAAAATTCGTGTTAGAATTATTAATCTAACTTTTTCGGTCATATTTAATAATATATGTCTACAGGAAAGACTGCTACCAAAATATACTAATATATATATATATATATATATATATATATATATATATATATATATATATATATATATATATATATATATTATATATATATATATATATATATATATATATATATATATATATATATATATATATATATATATATATATATATATATATATATATATATATATATATAAAATAGGAAGGGAGTACCACCTCTAGCTGGAAGAAGGGGGACCCATAGCCTCGGAGGAAACCACGCATAACGCATTAGAGGGAATGTTTAGATCCCCTCCAATACAGTTTCTGTGTGCTTTTCTCCTACCACCCCCTTCCTTGAATATTTTTTGTGCTTTATTATGCATTTGATGGTTACAAGATATACATGGGTTGATACAAAAATAATAATGCAAAAAGGTGCTTAAAGGTTATGGATCTCTTGAAGAACACAACAAATATATATATATATATATATATATATATATATATATATATATATATATATATATATATATATATATATATATAAAAACATACATCCTGTATGATAGCGGACGATACACTCTGTCCACAATCATCCCGATTGTTTCATCCACAGGTACGTTGGTAAACAGTGATTCTACGTCCAACGAGGCTCTTATCCCTGTGGCCTGTGTTCCCTGCAGTAATTCAACAAATTCATTTGGAGACTTCAGGCTGAAGGCGCAAGGGACATAAGGAGTCAGCAATCCGTTGAGTCGCTTCGCCAGTCTGTACGTGGGTGTGGGTATCTGGCTGATGATTGGCTTAAGTGGGTTTCCAGGCTTATGTGTCTTGACATTTCCATACGCGTACCCAGGTTTATATTCCCCAATAATTTTTGGCAGATGGTGTCCGGATTTCTTGGCGTTCACAGTTTCGATCAATTTGTTGACCTTTGCTTTCAATTCGGGTATAGTGTCCTTTGTTACCTTTGTGAATTTAGTTTGGTCAGAGAGAATGAGGTTCATTTTCGCCAGATATTCGTCTTTTTTTAAGAATGACGTATATTGGCGACCTGTCACCTCTTCTGACGACTATCTTCTTGTTCTCACGAAGGCTCTTAGCTGCCTCTTTGAGCTCGGGGGACATTATGGTGCTTATGTAGTTGCCTCGATTCTTTCCTCCTTCTGCAATAAGTTCTGCTTGTAAGGTGTCTTTGGTGGTGACCTTCTTATGAACCGGCCTGTACTCCTTCTGACATACCCAAAACATTCTAAGGAAACTACTCCAAGCTTCTACTAAAGAGGCACCCTTCTTGAGCCCGGATGGGCACATGTATAAGCAAGTAGATGGGGTCGCCATGGGTTCTTCCCTAGGTGCCCTGTTTGCGAACTTCTACATGGGTAACATCGTGCAAAAGGTCTTAGTCGACATGAACTTGAAACCGGCCATATACTGTAGGTATGTTAACGACATTTTTACACAGGTACCTAATGTCAGACATCTGCAAGAGCTGAAGGAGGCATTTGAGCAGAATTCTGTGTTGCGTTTCACTTACGAGATGGAGAAGGATGGGAAGCTGCCCTTTCTAGATGTAACAGTTATGGAAAGGAGCGGAGGTTTCCACACTACAGTCTACACTAAGGAAACAAACATAGGAATGTGCCTAAATGCCAACAGTGACTGCCCGGACAGGTTTAAGAAGAGTGTTGTTAACGCTTATGTCGACCGTGGTTTTAGCCACAGCTCAGGATGGAAGCAAATCGATGAAGAACTCTGTAGGGTAAGGCAGGTCCTAGTCAACAACGGTTTCTCCAATGGTTTCGTTGAAGACATCATAAGAAGGAAGATGAAACGCCATGCAACCTCTGAAGAGACTACTAAGACAACACCTATACCCCCTATTAGACTATTTTACAGGAACTTCTTTTCCACTGCTCATAAAACGGAGGAAAGGGTCCTGAAAGATATTGTTAATAGAAACGTTATAACTACAGACAAAAATCAGAAGATACAACTGACGATTTCCTATAAAACCAAAAAAAACGGCCAATCTACTCATGAGAAACTCTCCAGACACAAAGCATAACGCTTTAAAAGAGACCAACGTCGTCTATGCCTTCAAATGCCCACTTGGGGACTGTACGCCTCAAAGAACTCAGTATATAGGCAAGACAACAACATCTCTTTCCAGGCGATTAACGATGCATAAGCAAAGGGCTCCATTATGGAACATATAATCTCTTCCCACAACCAGACCATCACCAGAGAAATCTTAGCAAACAACACAGAAATCATTGATAGATACAGCGACAGCAGGCGGCTTGACATCTACGAAGCACTACACATCAAGAAGTCATTAACACCAGCAATCAACAGCCAATTAATGCACAACTATATTCTACCCACTTCAAGACTCCGCTCCAATATAGAAGCATCAAGAAATGTGGGCCAATAGGCCCTTTTCCAGTTACTTCCATCCTTACCTTCAATTTACCCAATTAATACCCATTGTTTTGTGTTCTGTCCTGTGTTGAAAGTTTGGTTCACCTCATCCAAAACCGTTGTAACATATCACCTCACCCAAAATGCGGGTATAAAATGAAAGCTGTTTAAATCATACCACAGTATGAACTCTGTTTAGTGTTTGCAGGTTATAGTTGTGTGTGTGTAAACTAAAAGTCTTTGAAAATGTATTAAGTTTTTACGAAACGCGTTCACGTGTCGCGTCAGACTAGAAATAAAAATGAATTTTGGAGAATTGATTTTTCAATTATCATCAACAGTGAAAAGAAACATAAGAAATATTGAGAAAATTCGTGTTAGAATTATTAATCTTACTTTTTCGGTCATATTTAATACGAGAGGTTAGGTTAGGTTAGGTTAGGTAGCCGGAAAAGTTAGGTTAGGTTAGGTTAGGTAGGTTAGGTAGTCGAAAAAACATAAATTCATGAAAACTTGGCTTATTAGGCAAATTGGGCCTTGCATAGTAGGCTGAGAAGTGCGTTCTGGCTACTAGGTACAACATATATATATATATATATATATATATATATATATATATATATATATATATATATATATATATATGTCGTACCTAGTAGCCAGAACGCACTTATCAGCCTACTATGCAAGGCCCGATTTGCCCAGTAAGCCAAGTTTTCCTGAATTAATATATTTTCTCTAATTTTTTTCTTATGAAATGATAAAGCTACCCATTTCATTATGTATGAGGTCAATTTTTTTTATTGGAGTTAAAATTAACGTAGATATATGGCCGAACCTAACCAACCCTACCTAACCTAACCTAACCTATCTCTATAGGTTAGGTTAGGTTAGGTAGCCGAAAAAGTTAGGTTAGGTTAGGTTGGGTAGGTTAGGTAGTCGAAAAACAATTAATTCATGAAAACTTTGCTTATTAGGCAAATCGGGCCTTGCATAGTAGGCTGATAAGTGAGTTCTGGCTACTAGGTACGACATATATATATATATATATATATATATATATATATATATATATATGTCGTACCTAGTAGCCAGAACTCACTTCTCAGCCTACTATGCAAGGCCCAATTTGGCTAATAAGCCAAGTTTTCATGAATTAATGTTTTTTCGTCTACCTAACCTACCTAACCTAACCTAACCTAGCTTTTTTTGGCTACCTAACCTAACCTTACCTATATATATAGGTTAGGTTAGGTTAGGTAGGGTTGGTTAGGTTCGGTCATATATCTACGTTAATTTTAACTCCAATAAAAAAAAATTGACCTCATACATAGTGAAAAGGGTAGCTTTATCATTTCATAAGAAAAAAATTATAGTAAATATATTAATTCAGGAAAACTTGGCTTATTAGGCAAATCGGGCCTTGAATAGTAGGCTGAGAAGTGAGTTCTGGCTACTAGGTACGACATATATATATATATATATATATATATATATGTCGTACCTAGTAGCCAGAACGCACTTCTCGGCCTACTATTCAAGGCCCGATTTGCCTAATAAGCCAAGCTTTCCTGAATTAATATATTTTCTCAAATTTTTTTCTTATGAAATGATAAAGCTACCCATTTCATTATGTATAAGGTCAATTTTTTTTATTGGAGTTAAAATTAACGTAGATATAAGACCGAACCTAACCAACCCTACCTAACCTAACCTAACCTATCTTTATAGGTTAGGTTAGGTAAGGTAGCCGAAAAAGTTAGGTTAGGTTTGGTTAGGTAGGTTAGGTTGTCGAAAAACAATTATTTCATGAAAACTTGGCTTATTAGGCAAATCGGGCCTTGCATAGTAGGCTGAGAAGTGCGTTCTGGCTACTAGGTACGACATATATATATATATATATATATATATATATATATATATATATATATATATATATATATATATATATATATATATATATATATATATATATATATATATATATATATATATATTATTAAATATGACCGAAAAAGTAAGATTAATAATTCTAACACGAATTTTCTCAATCTTTCGTACATTACGCTTCACTGTTGGAGGTAAATCAAAAATCACTTCTCCAAAATTCATTTTTATTTCTAGTCTGACGCGACACGGGCGCGTTTCGTAAAACTTATTACATTTTCAAAGACTTCACAAATACACAACTGATTAGAACTTACGTCTCTCTGATATTATATCTACATTTGAGTGAGGTGGGAAGGGTGATGTGGCATTAACACAAGACAGAACAGGAGGGGATATTAATAGGGTATTAAAAGTATCAACACAAGACAGAACAGAAACAATGGGTATTGAATAGAAGTGTTTGTAGAATATAGGCAATATATTCAATACCCTATATTCAATATAGGGTATTGAATATAGGCTATTCAATACCCATTGTTTCTGTTCTGTCTTGTGTTGATACTTTTAATACCCTATTAACATCCCCTCCTGTTCTGTCTTGTGTTAATGCCACATCACCCTTCCCACCTCACTCAAATGTAGATATAATATCAGAGAGACGTAAGTTCTAATCAGTTGTGTATTTGTGAAGTCTTTGAAAATGTAATAAGTTTTACGAAACGCGCCCGTGTCGCGTCAGACTAGAAATAAAAATGAATTTTGGAGAAGTGATTTTTTATTTACCTCCAACAGTGAAGCGTAATGTACGAAAGATTGAGAAAATTCGTGTTAGAATTATTAATCTTACTTTTTCGGTCATATTTAATAATATATGTCTACAGGAAAGACTGCTACCAAAATATACTAATATATATATATATATATATATATGTCGTACCTAGTAGCCAGAACGCACTTCTCGGCCTACTATGCAAAGCCCGATTTGACTATTAAGCCAAGTTTTCCTGAATTATTATATTTTCTCAATTTTTTTTCTTATGAGATGATAAAGCTACCCATTTCATTATGTATGAGGTCAATATTTTTTTATTGGAGTTAAAATTAACTTAGATATATGACCAAACCTAACCAACCCTACCTAACCTAACCTAACCTATCTTTTTAGGTTAGGTTAGGTTAGGTAGCCGAAAAAGTTAGGTTAGGTTTGGTTAGGTAGGTTAGGTAGTCGAAAAACAATTAATTCATGAAAACTTGGCTTATTAGGCAAATCGGGCCTTGCATAGTAGGCAGAGAAGTGCGTTCTGGCTATTAGGTACGACATATATATATATATATATATATATATATATATATATATATATATATATATATATGTCGTACCTAGTAGCCAGAACTCACTTCTCAGCCTACTATGCAAGGCCCGATTTGCCTAATAAGCCAAGTTTTCATGAATTAATTGTTTTTCGACTACCAAACCTACCTAACCTAACCTAACCTAACATTTTCGGCTACCTAACCTAACCTAACCTATAAAGATAAGTTAGGTTAGGTTAGGTAGGGTTGGTTAGGTTCGGTCATATATCTACGTTAATTTTAACTCCAATAAAAAAAAATTGACCTCATACATAATGAAATGGGTAGCTTTATCATTTCATAAGAAAAAAATTAGAGAAAATATATTATTTCAGGAAAACTTGGCTTATTAGGCAAATCGGGCCTTGCATAGTAGGCTGAGTAGTGAGTTCTGGCTACTAGGTACGACATATATATATATACATATATATATATATATATATATATATATATATATATATATATATATATATATATATATATAAATATATATATATATATATATATATATATATATATATATATATATATATATATATATATATATATATATATATATATATATAGCTAGTAGCCAGAACGCACTTCTCAGCCTCCTATGCAAGGCCCAATTTGCCTAGTAAGCCAAGTTTTCATGAATTAATGGTTTTTCGACTACCTAACCTACCTAACCTAACCTAACTTTTTCGGGTACCTAACCTAACCTATCTTCTAACCTTCTTAATGTGTAGTGCCTCGCAAACGTCAAGCCTCCTGCTATCGCTGTATCTATCGATGATTTCTGTGTTGATTACTAGGATTTCTCTGGCGATGGTTTGGTTGTGGGAAGAGATTATATGTTCCTTAATGGAGCCCTGTTGCTTATGCATCGTTAAACGCCTAGAAAGAGATGTTGTTGTCTTGCCTATATTCTGGGTTTTGCGCTAATTGTTAATAAGTACCTAACCTTTGAGTATTTGTGCCATTGAGTTTTAATATATTAATTGTGTCCTCTTAATCCAGTGTTTGAGCCCCAAATGTTAACTCTGGTGTGGCTAAGAGAGACCGTGTGCCTTTGTTTACCATGAAACCTATGTGTGTTCTATCCCTTCATGAATGTGAACTTTACCATTAGTTGCAGTTTGTAAGCCTTGTATCCTGCCTATATGGATTCAAGGGGGTTAACGTAACATCAAGTTGGTAAAGTATTTATTGTATTTTGGGGTTTATTATGAAGTTAATAAATAAGTACTAAGGTTATATTGGAGTATCATTTTACCCTATTTGGAGTGGAGTAGGTTAATCACTCTAGACTGCAGACTTTTTAGGTCAAGCATTATTTGCTGAGAATTGTCTTCCCTGGGGGCCAGGCCTTACCTAACTTCACTATTTTAGGAACTCCTTGACCTTAGCTATTGGCCCCTCACAGAGCAAACACTAGTTAACACATAACAGTTGCGTAAGAAAGCAATCGCTAATTTATTCTAGAAAATCTGCTTCATTATT
The DNA here is from genome assembly GCF_040958095.1 of Procambarus clarkii. NCBI lineage: Eukaryota > Metazoa > Arthropoda > Malacostraca > Decapoda > Cambaridae > Procambarus > Procambarus clarkii. The sequence continues at coordinate 24,377,658 of NC_091170.1, forward strand.
CCCTGTTCAGTTAAACCAATTTATTCCAATAAAATTAAAGTCACCCATGACACAAATACTGCTAGACCTAGATGCTCTAGATATTTCATCCCATAGGTGCTTTGCTTCCATCCTGTCTGAGTTTGGTGGCTTGTATATAACTCCTATTAAAAAATTATTTGCTTTTTCGTTTAATTCTATCCAAATAGTTTCTGTGTGTGGCTAAATTTTAATTCCCTCTTTGAGACTACATTTCAAATTTTCTCCAACATATATGGCTACTTCCCCTCTTCATCTGATATATATATATCTGTGTGAAATAGTTTAAATAAATTTATTTGATATTCAGCTAATAATTCTCTATTGTGTAAATTCATCCACGTTTCGGTAAGTGCAATTATATATATTTTTTCTGTGCAGACAAGAGCATTTAAATCGTTTATTTTGTTTCTTAGACTTCTACAGTTAGTGTAATATACCCTAGGTGTATTGTTATTTTGAGGCCCTTCTCTTTCCCTGATTAATTTGCCAATTTGTTTTCACCACAAACACATGCTTTTATTTCCTCCTTTCTCCATATCAATTCTGACACCACTATCTACTAACAGTTTAAACTCAAACCCAATCAAACACCTCCAACCACTGGTTCTAACGAGTTTGCAACAATAACAACCCCAGCCCTCGATAGATGCACCCCATCCCGAGCAGGGGGTTCGAAAAACTACCCAAATCTACCGAAATCCTGCTAGCATTACGTAAGCAATAAAGAAATATGGTTTATTTACTCACCTATATATATATTATTACTATTTACTATTACTATTTAAATATTACTAATAATATTTATGTTGGTGCTGAATGAAGAACATGATCAAACATATTTTTAACCTGAAATAATCAAATTTCATAATGAAATTAGAGGTAAATATGTAGCAGGTGACGCCATAGGAAGTCGACGGTCCAAGCGACAATATTGTGGAATGACTTATCCAAGATTTATGGTCGCCGGAGAGTGTTTACTGACATATCAGCTCCCATACACAGTGATCCAGTCGTCGCACTTCTTCGTTCAAATTGTCGCAAATTTAATTGGTGATATTAACAAGTAGACTGCGTATTTGCAATAATATATTTCATAAATAGCCACAAAATTTTTAATATTTATTAAAAAAATGTGTCTGGAAGTTAAATCAGCTCCAAAGGACAATAATTTTGTTATATAAAACTAACGTTATTCGTTGGTATCCGTTCGCTACTTAAACTACTCATGTCCATTTCGCTCATAGAACACCGAACCCTAAACGCTCTCTGATATATTGCTCATTAATAGATATTCACAAATAAAGCTTATATTTGTATATATATTATCAGAAAAGCAGAGATAAAATAGTTTTTGTGAATCCATCAGAGAATATATCTTATTAGAGAGGAAAGATATTCATATTTTAAATAAGGTTTCTTGGCTGGCGCTATCCCTATTGATGGGAACTACGACCTTTCGAAGATTAATGTCAATTTAATCTTGTAATAAACGAAGTTTTCCTTATCATCATAAAGACAGAACTATGAGCTGCATGTTTATACTTTGGCATAAATATAACTGAAGGGAAAGTGAAGATACATGGCATTTTATTGTGACTTGATGGCTAGCTCAGGGAGTGTGAAGGACTGCACTCAAGCCAGTCAATTTTGTAATTCATTTGCATATATGCAAAGTACCGTTAAAGGTCTATATGTCAGAATAAAGGAAGATGTAGACGATAATGTGACTTCATTTCAAGGAAAATATACGTTAAATGAAAGTCAAGATATTGTTAAATAAATAGCAAATACTACTCCATCGCCGGTGTCCGGATACATGAAAACTTCCAATGCATCAGTGTCCAGCCAGGCAGGCAATACAGGCTTCACAGTTCCGATAATTTGTGTAATTCAGAGAGATGCGTTGATAAACGTTAATGTTTTATATTTTAAATGCCGATTTAAACTTTGTTTTCAAACTTTTTTTATAACAATATCTCAAGTATAAGCAACAAGATATATTTTGGATTTAACAATTTCCTATAAAGTGTCACTGCTACTTTAATTGTATATGATCATCATCATATTCAAACAGAAATTAACTTTTAAAATGTTTGTAACTGTAACAATGTACACGGCGCCGGCGAGAAACGATGGGCAGAGTTTCTTTCACCCTGGAAGTGCTGTCCACTCAGCTGTCAGGTCACTCATACTCATCCTCTGTGCAGTAATTTATTGTGCAACCCATACTCATCCTGTTACCAGTTGTTTCTGCAACCCATACCCATCCTGTGACATGTAGTTTATTGTGCACCTCATACTCATCCTGTGAGTCATAATACATTGTGCAACCCTTTCTCATTGTGTGAATCTTTGTTTTCTTTGCTCTCCATGTTCATCCTCTGTGCAATGGTTCCTTGTGCAACCCATACTCATCCTGTGTGTGGTAGTTCATTGTGTACCCTATACTCATCCTATGAGTGGTAGTTCATTTGTACTCCATACTCATCATCAAGAGGTGTATTTTGCCAGCATGGTAATATAAATTAAGAATAAAGGCTTAACTGGATTATGGACCCATAATCAAAATAGGAGCCATCACTAATTATCATGACAAATAGCCTAGGCTCCACTTCAGCCTTCGCCAAGCTGCCGCCGGAGGAGTGTAGTTTATTGTGCACCCCCAGTCCTGGGGAAGGGGGCATTGGAATGTGGACATGTGAACCAATACCCCCTTTCTCCTGTTAATAATAATACTAATAATATTAAAAATTATATAATTATAATATTAATATTAATAACTGAAAACTTACTGTAATGCCCTAGTGCTTGAATGAAGGTGAAGAAAAGACCCAATAAATGTGTAAGTGTATTAAAAACTAATTTTCGGATCTAACCTTCATTCTTTCTTATGGGTTGTATACAATGAAATGATCATACATTGTTCTGACGTGAATATTGTATACAGTGCGCAGGATATACATCCCCACAACTGTTAACTGCTTGGTGAACAACAGTTCATCTAGCAGTGAGCACCACCTGCCAGCTCACCTAGTAATGAGCATCACCTGCACATCGCACTTCACCACTTGCCAGCAGGTGCAGAAGTACGATGGAGAGAACAAACCCACCAAACATTTTCACGTTTTCTAAACGTGCTAAAAACGACATTTCATTGTTTTAGACACGTTTTAAATTACGTTTAAAATACGTATTTTGAGAATTTGTAAAGACGAGTATAAAATGTGATGTCATAACGTTTTAATAAAACGTTTTAATTGTTATGATATAACGTTTTGTAGCAGAGGTTCTATAAACGTTAATTCATATTATTAATTACTGCAATTATTAGGTATAATTATCTGTATTGCAATGAAAAAGATAGACAGAGAGGGAAAAGTGAGGGACACCGAGTGGAAAAGTGAGAGACAGCGAGAGAGGAGAGAGAGACAATGTGAAGAGAAATAGAAGAGAGGAGAGAATAAAAAAAAGAGAAAGAGGGGGAGAGAAAGAGGGGGAGAGAGAGAGAGAGAGAGAGAGAGAGAGAGAGAGAGAGAGAGAGAGAGAGAGAGAGAGAGAGAGAGAGAGAGAGAGAGAGAGAGAGAGAGAGAGAGAGAGAGAGAGAGAGAGAGAGAGAGAGAGAGAGAGAGAGAGAGAGAGAGAGAGAGAGAGAGAGAGAGAGAGAGAGAGAGAGAGACAGAGAGAGAGAGAGAGAGAGAGAGAGAGAGAGAGAACGAGAGAGTGAGAGAGAGAGAGAGAGAAAGAAAGAGAGAGAGAAAGAGAGAGAGAGAGAGAGAGAGAGAGAGAGAGAGAGAGAGAGAGAGAGAGAGAGAGAGAGAGAGAGAGAGAGAGAGAGAGAGAGAGAGAGAGAGAGAGAGAGAGAGAGAGAGAGAGAGAGAGAGAGAGAGAGAGAGAGAGAACGAGAGAGTGAGAAACAGACAGACAGACAGACAGAAGAAAAAAAGAAAGACGAGGAAGAAGAAAAAGGAAAAAAGAGAGAGAGAGAGAGAGTAACAGAGACAGACAGACAGACAGACAGACATACAGAGAGAATGAGTGAGGATGTAAAAATATATACTGAGGACAGGCAGCTTGTGCATTTCTATTCATTAGGCGTATATCGAGGTCCACCTCCAACGTGGACGATGACTACTGACCTTCTAAACATTCGCCTGAGCACTAGGAGTCTCGACCCACCAACCCCAGGAGCGGGAGACAGTAGGTCTATGAACTGCTTTACCTACAGCATAAAGTTGGATTCTCAAAAAAACAAATCGAAGTGGCTAACTGCTTCTGGAATCCTTCCGCGAATGTAGATGTTGCAAGTTTCATTGAGTATGTAAGTGAACCACAAAGAACTAAAGGTACAAATTAAATGGGTGGTATAAAATATGTGTTTATGACGTATATTCATATAAGCACAGACGTTGTGGTGTTCAGAGTGGGGACAGTGTTTCCACAGACCTCTTCTCACAGTTCCTAGAAACCAGGACAATTTAGCAATCATCTGAATCTGAAGCATCTCTTGCCGAGTACATTTTGAACAAAACATTTACAAATTTCTTGAACGTTTGTTAAAGAATTGTCTCTTAATTTACGTATATTTTCGCATTCCATCACATAGTGACGGAGGGTGTGCAAATAATCTTGTTGACACAGTTTACATTTGATCAGGTCTACATCAGCAGATAATGAAAATTCCCAGAGATACTTGTAACCGAGTCTAAGCCGAGCAGTAGTAACATTTAGAAGTCTACTGATTATATTGGATGAACCATAGATGTGTGGCTCCTCTTGCATGATAGTATGGTGATAGCTGGAATTACTGGTGTCGATTTCACTTTGCCTCAGATCTAAAAGATTTTGTTTAAGTTCTTGGGGTACTATTGCTCTCTGAATTTCGGGTTCGAATTCCGGTAGGGACAGAAATGGTTTGACGAATTTCCTATTACTTAATGTTCCCGTTCACCTAGCAGTAAGTAGGTACCCGGTAGTTAGTAACCTTGTTGTGGGGTTTCATCTTGGGAAGGGTCAGTTATTCGACCTTTAGGGAGTTGGGGGGGGGGGGAGTTGATATAAGTCTACGTGTATAGATTCACGCGGGCTAACTGTTCCCAAACACAAAGTATAAGTCTACGTGTATAGATTCACTCGGGCTACCTGTTCGCCGACACAATGATATAAGCCTACGTGTATAGATTTACTTGGCCTGCCTGTCCCCCGACACAATGATATAAGCCTACGTGTATTGATTTACTCGGGCTGCCTGTCCCCTGACACAATGATATAAGTCTACGTGAATAGATTCACTAGTGCAGCCTGTCCCCCTACACAATGAAATAATGTATCTGTGGCTCGTTTGGGTTCTCAGTTTCCACCTGTGTCCCCTTGTGGGAGTACCACTTGCGTTAACTAATTGTTCTTTATCTACCTTCATCTTTATCCTCGTAAATCATGTCTTAGTTCTGGGACCTGCCTAGTGGCATACCTCTAAACCTTCTTTAGCTTCGTCTTGTGCTTGACATGGTATGGGCTCATGTTGGGGCCGCATACTCCAGGATTGGTCTTACATATGTGCTATAAAAGGTTCTAATTCCTTGCACAAGTTTCTGAAGGCAGAGCTGATGTTAGCCAGCCTTGCATTCGCCGCTGATGTTATTCTTTTGATGTGAGTTTGAGGAGACAGGTTTGGCATGATATCAACTCCAAAATCTTCCTCTGTCCGTTACATGAAGGACTTCATCTCCCATTCCCCATATTTGGTCCCTTGCTTCCCGTTAGAAGCAAGGGAGAAATTACGATCATATGTGGCATTCTTCCAAGAACAGGAGTTGGATATGAATGGGTATAATCAGATCATTGTATACAACCTATTGAGAAAGAATGAAGGTTAGATCCGAAAACTCGTTTTTAATACGCTTACACATTTATTGCGTCTTTTCTTCACCTTCATTCAAGCACTAGGGACATTACAGTAAGTTTTCCATTGTTATTATTATTTAATTTGTATTGTTATTAGTATTATTATTAACACGAGGAATTGGGGAATTGGTTCACATGTGTTCTTTCCAATGCCCCCTTCCCAGGGCTAGGAGTGCAGGGGTGTACAATAAACTACACATCTCTGGCTGCAGCTTGTCGAAGGCGGAAGTGGAGTCTAGGCCATTTGTCATTATGATTAGTGATGGCTCTTATTTTGATTTTAGGACCGTAATCCAGTTAAGCCTTTATTCTTAACTTATATTACCATGCTGGTAAAATACACTGCTTGATGATAAGTATAAGGTGCAAAATGCACTACCACTCACAGGATGAATATAGGATACACAATGAACTATCACTCACTGAATGAATATGGATTGCACAAGAAACTATCACGCAGATGGTGAGTATGGAGAGCACAGTAAACAAAGATTCACACGACGAGAAAGGGTTGCACGATGTAATATGACTCACAGAATATGTATGAGGTGCACAATAAACTACCAGTCACAGGATGAGAATGGATTGCATAATAAACTACAGGTCACAGGATGGGTATTGGTTGCACAATAAATTACCACACAGAGGATGGGTATGGGTTGCACAATAAACTACCACTCACAGGATGAGTATGGGGTGCACAATAAACTACCATTCACAGGATGTGTCTATGATATTCGTGCTCTATATTAGGATAACTAAAATGCACCTCTGTTTCCAAAATAAATACTTTAATGACAAATATTTGAAAATATATTGTATGTTTCCAATTTTCTAATGGTATAGAACATATTATTATAAATATAGGGGGTCCCAGTAGTGCAGTTGTGTTCGTTCTAGATGCACAATCGAGAATTCCGGGTTCGAATCCTGGATGGGACAGAAATGGTTGGGTAAATTTCCTTTCACGTAATGCGACTGTTCACCTAGCAGTTAGTAGGTACTCAGGAGTTAATCAGCTTGTTGTGGGGCTGCATCCTGAGCGGAGTCAGTAATTCGACCTAAGGGATGACCTTGATAAAAGTCTAACATATATGAATAAACTGGCTTCCTGTCCCCCAACACAATGAATTCATTATTATTATAATACTGTATTATGGTTTATAATTAAGTTCTTAAGAGCGATCGTGCGTCATAATTAACATACGTATATATTTACTGCTATTTTTTGTATTAAAGTGCCTACAGTTTTATGTTATTTTCTGCCCGTATATAATGATGATCAAATACAATTAAGGCATCATTGTAACTTTATAAGTTTATGTCTGTATTTTCAAATATAAAACATTAACGTTTATCAACACATTTCTCTGAGTTACATAATTTATCGGATCTGTGAAGCCTGTATTGCCTGCCTGGCTGGACACTGATGCATTGGAGGTTTTCATGTCTCCGGACACCGGCGATGCTGTAGTATTAGCTATTTAGTTAACCATATCTTGGCTTTCATTTAAGATATATTTTCCCTGAAATGTAGCAACACTATCGTCTACATCTGCCTTTACTCTGACATATAGACCTTTAATGTTACTTTGCATATATGCAAATGAATTACACTATTGATTGGCTTGAGTGCAGGCCTTCACACTCCCTGAACTAGCCATCAAGTAACTATAAAAAAACATATATCTTCACTTTCACTGCAGTTATATTTATAATAAAATATTAAGATGCAGCTTATATCTCTGTCTCTATGATGACATAGAAAACTTCGTTTATTACAGTATCTAGATTAAATTAACATTGATCTTCGAATGGTCGTAGTTCCCATCGATTGGGAGAGCATCAGCCAAAAAACCTTGTTTAAAATAGAATATCTTTCCTCTCTAATAAGGTATAATCTCTGATGGATTCACAAAAACTATTTTATCTCTGTTTTTCTGATAACATATATTAAAATATACGCTTTATTTATGACTCTATTAATTTAGCAATATATCAGAGAGCATGTAGGGTTCGGCGTTCTATGAGCGAAAAGGACATGAGTAGTTTAAGTAGCGAACGGATACCAATGAATAACATTACTATCTATATAACAAAATTATTGGCTGTGAAGTTGATTTAACTTCCAGACACATTTTTTTAATAAATATTAAAAATTTTGTGGCTATTTATGAAATATATTATTACAAATACGCATTCTACTTGTTAATATCAACAATTAAATTTGCGACAATTTGAGCAAAGAAGTGCGACGACTGGATCACTGTGTACAGGAGGCTGATATGCCAGTAAACACTCTCCAGGCGACCATATATCTTGGATAAGCCGCTCCCCAATATTGTTGCTTGGACTGACCACTTCCTATGGGGTCACCTAGCGCTGCTACATATTTTTACTTCTAATAAATATGAACTTTTAATTTACTTGTAATTTCGTTATGAAATTTGATTATTTCAGAGTAAAAACAGGTTTGATTATGTTCTGCATTCAGCACCAACATTACAGTAAGTAAATATACCATATTTCTTCATTACTTACGTAATGCTAGGAGGATTTGGGTAAATTTGGGTGGATTTGGGTTGATTTGGGTAATTCTACAGACCGGAGCATACATTTAATTTCTTCCATAGAAATGTTCCCAGTTATCTAAGAAAAATATTGCATTTGAATTGCAATATTTTTCCAGCCAGCAATTGACACCAAGTTCCCTCGACAACCATTTATTTTCAACTCTCTTTCTGGGAAGAATGCCACATATGATCGGGATTCCTCCCTTGTTCCTAATTAATTCTAAGGCTGTCTTAAACGTCTGTATCAGTTCCTTACTCCTAACGCGTCCAACATCAACATTTTGGACCCAACTAATCAAGCATAACTCAACCCTTACATACAAGAGATCTTAAGTGGATTATTAAATTATTAAATTAAATTAAATTCATAGTTTTATTCAGGAAAAGTACATACATACATAAGTACATTGATGATTTACAAACATAATGTTGGATTTATAGATAGATTTAGTATATACTAAACCTACAGCCACTAATTCACATAGCGTTTCAGGAGAGGTGTGGGGTAAAAAAACACTTAGACTAAAACGTTATAGTAATTGGGATTAAGGTATAAATTGCGTTGTAAAAAGGGAATAAAAAAAGAAAAGGGGGGGGGGAAACATGACAAAAATCCGCAATTGTTCAAGATGGTCAACAAACAGCATTGTTTAAAATAGAAAGACATGGGTTTACATTTAGAAGGTAAGGTAGGTGACATCCAGCTAATTAGGTACAACTTAGTTTCACTCTTAAACTGGTTGAGAGAGGTACAGCCTTTGACATGATTGGGAAGGTCATTCCACATTCTGGGCCCCTTGATTTCTAGAGCATTTGTAGTTTGGTTAAGTCGCACTCTTGGAATATCAAATAGATATTTGTTTCTGGTGTGATGCCCATGGGCTCTATTACAACCTTCTAGGAAGCTTTTAAGGTCAGGATTGACAGTGCAGTTCAGAGTTTTAAATATATAGAGTACACATGAGAGGATGTGCAGTGACTTTATATCTGACATATTCAAAGATTTGAGTAAGGGTACCGAGGGATGTCTGGGGCCAGAGTCAGATATTTTTTCTAATAGCAGCTTTGTGTTGAGTAATTAGAGGACGTAAATGATTTTGTGTAGTAGAACCCCAAGCACAAATACCATAAATGAGATAAGTATAGATGGGAGAGTAATAGAGCGTCACCAAGGCAAGGCGAGGTACATAATATCTGATCTGATTATGCTGCACCTCTGCTGGTTTGGTGCCTGAAAGAAAGCTTGGAAGGCTTGAAAAATTGCAGAACGAAGCTTTGAGGATAATCCTCTCTTACCACAAAAATTCTTAACAAGTGAAAGGAACTTAATATTCCGAGCATCGTTGATCGTTTTACTGAAATTAATTGCCATATTGGTATAAAAATACTTAGACAGGCTCTTCCGAAACCTTGCACAGAAGCCCTCCAGAATTTCTTTATTGAAGGTCAATAGTGTACTGAATGGGTAACTAAAACTGAAAATGAACTGAAATATGTCAGATTTATAATTTGTACCAAGAGAAACAACAACGACACTTTCCTGCACCGTGGGAGAATACCCTCTTTCCAATTTTAATCCCTCCTTTTACACCCAAGAAGCAAATTAGAGATCAGCCCAAGCATCGTCATGAGGCTAATCTGATGACTGAATCTCTTCCCACATTCTGGACATGCATGAGGTTTGTCAACGCCTTAAGCCATAATGATGATCTGTCTACACAACATTCTCTCTCTTAAATCATATTTTTGTTTTATTTTTATTTATTTATTTATATATACAAGAGTTCTTACATTCTTGTACAGCGACTAGTATGCGTAGCCTTTCGGGTAAGTCCTTAATCCTATGTTCCTTGGAATACAACCCCGCGAAAAATCGTTTAACAACCAAGTACCCATTTTACTGTTGAGTTAAACAGAAGCTATAGTTAAGGATTTGTTCTCAGTAAATCCTCCCCGGCCAGGATACGAACCCAGGACAGAGCACTTGCGAAACGCCAGGCGAGCGTCTTAACCCACTACACAACGGGGACTGCAATATATATACTTATGTTTCCCTACACCACCCCACGGGTGCAGCTGGAAGTGTAGTTCTCCTGACAATGGATGATGGATTATATTTTGAGTGGGAGTCCGTATAAACAATTGGGCCTCAACCCTTCAGACCGAACAAGTAAGTAATTATCAAAAGAAGGCACCAAACCGGGAAGGCTATGTAGCATCATCAAATGTGTGGAATAATCAGAGGGCGCTAAATATCACCGAGGACGCCAATACGAGAACAAAAACGCATAAGGCGAATGATATCAAAAGTATCCGAGTCACCAAAAATTCTATTGAGGGACAGGTGATCGCGAGGGGCGGTCGGAAAGCAAGACACATGCTCGTCCTGGAAGTCAGGACATTCAAGAAGGACATGCATGACTGTAAGAGGGACAATGCAATTAGGACAATAAGGAGCAGGGCGGCGCTCCATCAAGTGACCATTGGTTAAGTGAGTATGGCCACTACGCAACATCGCCAGAGCAGTTTCCCATCGCCGGTTACGGTGGTAGAAGGACGACCGCGAGGAAACACATCATTTAAGAGTACGTAGTTTGTTACCAGTAACAGATGACCAAGAAGCCTGCCAACGGGTAAGGATGGAGGAATGGATAATTGTGTAAAAGTCGGAATATGGAATACCTTTACGAGAGATGGGACAAGAGCGGACAGCTTCCTTGGCGGCAGCATCCGCACGCTCATTTAAAGAAACACAAATATCGCTGGGAACCCAACAAAACTCAACCGACTTAAATTTACTGTGAACAAGAAACAGCCAATGCTGGATCTCGACAATTACTGGATGAACCGGATTAAAGGACCCCAGAGCCATGAGGGCACTACGAGAGTCAACAACAACTACAAAGGAAGACTGACAACGAGAAAGCAGGAGACGAAGAGCATAGAGAATAGCATAAAGCTCCGCTGTGAAGATGCTAGTCTCCGGAGGTAAGCGACACATATAAGTGCGATCAGGAAAAACAACAGAGTAGCCAACACCGTCTGCAGACTTAGACCCATCGGTGAAGACAGAAACGGAGCGGGAGTGAGAAGAAAAGTGCTCAAGGAAAAGGCATTTTAGAACCATATGAGGGGTAAAAGCTTTAGTGTTGCTGGTCAAGGATGTACAAAACCGCGGAAGGGGGAATCTCCACGGGGGCAAAGAAGGAACAACACAAGGAGAAAAATTAGAAATACGAACGGAAAGAGAATCCTGTAAGCGAGATAACCGGACAGAAAGAGGGAGGTGGTGAAGAGGAACAGGAACCACAGGAGGGGTAAGAGTTAAAGCATGACAGAGGCGAGAGGAAGGATGTTGTAAGGATCGCGCAAGATAGCGAAGACAGTAGCGATCACGGCGGTCCTGGAGAGACAGGAAGCCAGTGTCAACATACAAGCTAAGGATGGGAGTCAAACGAAAGGCACCAGAACTGAGGCGCAACCCAGTATGGTGCAAAGCATCAAGACGGCGAAGAGTAGAAGGAGAAGCAGACGAGTAAGCAGGGCAACCATAATCGAGCTTAGACAGGACAAGAGAGGAATGTAAAGCAAGAAGAGTGCGCCTATCCGCTCCCGTAGAAGTATGGGACAATACCCGAAGGTGGGTAAGGGCCTTAGAGCACTCAACACGGAGGTAAGAGATATGGGGAGTCCAAGACAAACGAGTGTCAAGGATAACACCAAAAGCTTTGCGGAATCTTTGTACTCAAGGGGATGACCATAAAGTGACAAAGAGGGACGAAGAACGACCTGTTTCCGAATAAAAGTCATGGCACAAGTCTTAGAAGTAGAGAACTTGAAGCCATGGTCGGTGACCCAAGACGACACAGCATCAATCGCAAGTTGAAGCCGGCGCTGAAGGAGAGGCGAATCATCACCCTAACAGCAAAGGGTAAGATCATCGACATAGAGAGCGGAGAAGACACCTGAAGGAAGAGAGGAAAGAAGACCATTGAGGGTAACCAGAAAAAGAGTAGTGCTCAGAACACTACCTTGGGGCACACCCTCGTATTGCTGAAAAGAGGCAGAGAGAGCGGTGCCAAGTCGCACCCGAAACGAACGACGAGAGAGGAAGCTGCGGAGAAAGAGAGGGAGATGACCATGAAGGCCAAAAGAATGAAGCTGGGATAGAATATGATATCGCCAAGTGGTGTCGTAAGCCTTTTCCAGGTCAAAAAGGACGGCAACAACGGAGGTCTTCGCAGCAAAAGCAGTACGAACATAGACTTCCAAGTTCACCAGGACATCTGTCATGCTGCAGCACTTGCGGAAACTAATTTAAGAAGGGGAGAGGAGGTGATGGTGTTCCAGGAATAACATCAGACGAACGTTAACCATACGTTCAAAGAGTTTGCAGACACAACTTGTGAGGGCAATAGGGCGAAAGTCCTTTGGGGATGTTCCCAGAGTCCCCGGCTTGCGAACAGGGAGGAAAACGGCATCGAGCCAGTCCTCAGGGACTGACGACGACTCCCAGATCCGATTATACAGACTCAGTAAAGACTGAGACGTGCACGGAGGGAGATGGCGAAACATCTCATAATGAATACCATCGGAGCCCGCTGCCGTAGAACCGCAGAGGGCCAGGGCAGAACAAAGTTCAGAGGGAGAGAAGGTATCGTTATAGGGAAGTCGAAGACGAGTGCAGAAATCTAAAGGACGAGACTCAAGGACAGGTTTACGAAGAAGGAAAGATTGGGAAGATGAAAAACCAGAGCTAACAGAATAAAAGTGGGAACTCAGTTAGGTAGCGACCTGCAACGGGTCCGCCACAAGAGTACTATGGAGGTGAAGGACCGGTGAAACATCGGGAATGAACTTACCCGCTATCTTGCGGACACGCTTCAAGATCTGTGGCCGAGGAGTTTCGGACGTAATGGTGGAGACATAAGATGCCCAACATTCACATTTAGCCGTACGGATGGCCCTACGGGCTACCGCACTCGCTTTCCGAAAGAAAAGAAAAGAATCGACCGAGGAGAGCACGAGGGAGAGGCAGAAGGGAGAGGTCAGAGAGAGCAGCACTGAGGGTAAATAGGTTCCAGTCCGCTTTAGCAAACTGCCACCTAGAGAAGGAGAGGGAAGGGCGAAAAAAGAAAATGGAAACAAGGATGGGGAAATGGTCACTGCCATGGAGGTCATCAAGAACCTGCCACATGAAATCTAAGTAAAGAGAAGAAGAGCAAAGAGAAAGATCAAGACAGGAAAGGGTGCGAGTCCGAGAGTCCAAATGAGTGGGCTCACCAGAATTCAGAAGAGACAGGGAAGAAGAGAGGATAAACGGCTCAAGAAGGCGACCCCGGGTGTTCGTCAAAACATCACCCCAAAAGGAATGACGACAATTGAAATCACCCAGCAAGGAGCACAGGCTCAGGCAAGGTGTCCAGTAAGTGTTTCAGATCAGGAAGAGAAAGCGGGACACTCGGGGGGAGATAAATGGAACAAACAGTGTACCATTTCCCCACAAAGATACGAGCAGCAGAACAATGGAGAGGCGAAGGAAAAAGTAAGGGGACAAAGGGGACATCAGAGCAAATCAAGAGAGCAGAAGAGTTAGGAGCCCCAGCGACAGCTGGGGGGGGGGGGGAGAGAAAGGAATAGCCACGAAAGCGACCAGGACGAGCACCAAGCATTGGCACCTAAAGAGACAGATATCCCAGCAAGTACGTACTGGGCAACGGATTCCTGTGTCTCAACAGGAGAAGCTGAACGAGAGCACACACGACGGCCGGTAGGAGAGCGATGGACATCAGCCCGCACTGACAGGCGGCGGGGTGAGTCAATAGATGGAGGAGAAGGATCGGAAGGAGGATCGGAGGGAGACGAGGAAGAAGACACAGGAGACATCACAGACTGGGCAGAAAGAAGGGGAACCCCAGACAGAGGACAAGGAGGGGAACCCTCGACATGACCTCCACCCCCAGGAAGCATCCCGTAGCGACTGATCTGCTGTCGTATCCAATTCGACGCCTAGTACCTAGGTGCCTTCGAGACAGAACTCAAAGGAACAGAGGAGGGGGCAGTGGGCGTATCAAGGTCCAAGGCCCGGAAACGGTTGTGGGTGTGAGGAAGGTGGAAAGGACGAGGAGAGGAAGAGCGCAACACGCGAGCATAAGAGACGTTGGCATAAGGCGGGAGCCGGGGTACCTGGCACCTCGCCTCAGGAAAAGATAAACGCTCCTGGTGCTTCAAGTTGAGGACGGCTGCCTCAAGCTTGTAATGGATTCACGCATGGGAAAAGGTAGGATGGGCATCACCGCAGTTGAGGCAGCGAGCCTGGGGAGAAGTGCACTCCGACTTAGAGTGGCCTTCGCCCCCGCACAAAGGACAGAGAGAAACAATCCCAGAGCAGCGGATGGCACCATGCCCAAACCTCTAGCACTTGTTACAAAGCCGAGGAGAAGGAATGTACTCCTGGACAGAGCACTTGGCACCAGCAAGAATGACAGAGGATGGAAGGGTCCTACCATCAAAGGTAATCTTCACAACCCGAAGGGGTTGACGGCGACGACCACAAGGAGGACGAGTAAACGAGTCTACCTGGAGGACAGAATGGCCCTGGGCATCAAGGATATGCCGAATATCATCGTGGTAGTCCTGCAGATTCCGAACACCGGTCACAACATGGGCCGGGAGAGAATAGTGCCAACCCTGCATTCAACCGAGCATTCTTTGAGACCCAAATAGTGATCTCGCCAAGGCAGGATAAGGCAGCCAAGCGGGAAGCTGCATCCTGAGAAGGAGCAGCAACGACACGTGTACCGAGACGAGTGGGGTTGAAGATAACAGAGGCATCCACGGAATCAACAAGATGCCGATGGAGGGAGAAATCATCTGGAGGCGCAGAATCAAGAGGGAGGAGATCAAAGTATTTGGCCCATGAAGTGGGACCAAACAAGGCCTGATATGCATCAGTACGGGAAGGAATCGAGCGAGTACGGCCGTGGCGCGCACGGCGTTGAGAATCCCCAGAGAGAGAGGGGTTATTAGGCACAGTAGTCACAACGAGAGACTTTGCCGCACCAGGGGACGAAGTGGTCACCACAGGGGGTTTGAGGCTCGACCCAACCACAGAGGAGAGAGGGGAGCTGGGGGAAGAAGTTGGGACGGTCAAAGGAGGAGCAAGGTCGGGGCCCAACGCAGCGGGGGCTACAGAGCCCGGTCTTCCAATACAGGCCGACTCGGGGGCTTGGTCGCTCACCCCACGAGCCTGAGAGGGTTCAACAGAAACATTCATCGACACAGAGACAAAGAGAGAAATTCATCCACGAATGTGCCCCCATACCCACCATGGAGCCACAATTAGAGGCAGGACACCCAACAGGAAGCTATCGCCGATCATGCCGGGACCCCCTAGGGGTGCGTCGTGAGTATACACCCCACAAACGCCACCTTAAGAACTGTCAGTCCGTCGAGATCGGGTTCAGCGACGAAAGGGGGATTGACAAGAAAAGGTTTCCCTTGCTCGAGACGTTGGGTACTACAGTTCTACAGGTGCAAGAGTATGCCTCCTCAAGCACCCGGGAGTCAAAATAGAAGAAGTCCAAAGGAATAACCAAAACAAGCAAAAGGTCGGCAAGAAACGACAAGCAGATAGGAGAAGAGTGGGGAGAAAAACGAAACATAAGGAAAAGGAAAAGCGATCCAGCACAATTAGAGAAGACAGCAGCAGGAGTGCAAGGCCACAAAAGGACAGAGGACTGTCCCATGGAGCATCACACTCCGGCAGCCGTCCACTAAGCACCCTCACGAAGCCAACGGGCCGGATGGGGAGGAGGTCAGACCGAACAAAAGAACATAAGAATAAAGGTAACTGCAAAAGGCCTATTTGCCCATACAAGGGAGCTCGTATTAATAACCCACCCAATCCCACTCATATTCATATCCAACCCAGCTTTTAAACAATCAAGAGACCCCACCTACACCGTGTTACGTGATAATTGGTTCTATAAATCAACAACCCAGTTACCAAACTATTATTTACCCAGGTCTTTCCTAAATCTAAACTTATCCAATTTATAGCCATTGTTTCGTGTTCTGTCTTGTATTGATACTTTTAATACTCTAATAATATCCACTTTGTTATGTCCATTCATCCACTTGTAAACCACTATCATGTCACCCCTAACTCTTCACCTTTCCAGTGAATGCAATTTAAGCTTTGTTAATCTTTCTTCATATGACATGTTTCTAATTTTGGGGATAAACTTTGTAATCCTACGCTGGACGAGTTCAAGTGAATTTATATCCATTCTAAAGTATGGCGACAATAACTGAGCTGCATAATCTAAATGGGGCCTAACCAGAGCAAGATATAGCTGAAGAACAACCACCAGGTGTCTTGTTACTAACGTTTTAATTAATAAAGCCCAGTATCCTATTTGCTTTATTACGAACATTTATGCATTGTTTTTTGGGTTTTAAATTCTTACTAATCATAACTGCCAGATCCCTTTCGCAATCCAACTTCGCAATCTCAACACCCTCTAGCTCGTATCTTGTAACTCTATCATCATTTTCTAGCCTCAAAACCTTACATTTGTCAGCATTAAACTGCATCTGCAATCTATTGACCATTTCAAAACCCTATTTATATCGTCTTGAAGTGATAGTGAGTCTTTTTCCGTGTTTATTTCCATCCCGATTTGTGTATCATCGGCAAATTTACAAATATTGCTGCTCAAACCTCAATCTAAATCCTTTATGTATATTATGAATAACAGGTTCCAGGACAGAGCCTTGAAGCACTCACTTACAACATTTTCCCACTCTGATTTAACCCTATATACACTGACTCTTTTTCCTTTGGTATAGCCATGCCCTAATCCAACTTGATATAGCGTCCCCAAATACCATGAGCCTCTATTTTTTTAATCAGTCTTTCATGTGGCACTGTATCAAAATCTTTGCCAAAGTCAAGGTAGACATCATCACAAACCTTACCACTATCAACTGCCTCAACTATCTTGAGATTATCTTGAGATGATTTCGGGGCTTTAGTGTCCCCGCGGCCCGGTCCTCGACTAGGCCTCCACCCCCAGGAAGCAGCCCGTGACAGCTGACTAACACCCAGGTACCAATTTTACTCCTTGGTAACAGGGGCATAGGGTGAAAGAAACTCTGCCCATTGTTTCTCGCCGGCGCCCGGGATCAAACCCGGGACCACAGGATCCCAAGTCCAGCGTGCTGTCCGCTCGGCCGACCGGCTCCCGGAATAAAATTATGCTGGAATAAAATGATATCAAATTTGTTAAATATGAATGGCCATTTGTAAAACCATGTTGTGAATCATTTATTAACTTATGTTTTTCAAGATGAAAACGAATGATATTTGCTATTATCGATTCAAGTAAATTTCCCACAATATATGTTATGCTAATTAATTGGCCGATAGTTTGAAGCAAGTGATCTATCTCCTTTCTTAACGGTTACAGGGATGATGTTATTAAACAAATAGTGAAACTCAAACAAAACAAATCCCCAGGGCCGAATGAAGTGTTTTCCAGGGTGCTTAAAGAATGCAAAGAGGAGCTTTGCGAGCCATTACTTACCATACTTAATAAATCATTAGAGTCAGGCAGAGTGCCAGAGTCGTGGAAGATTGCTAATGTGGTACCAATTTTTAAACTAGTCAACCTGTTCTCTTTCTCACTCACATGGACTTGTTTCTGCTGAAGGCATAGCATTAAGTTCTACTTTGGTAAATACAGAGATAAAATCTTTATTAAAAATAATACTCATCTCTTCATCATTATCCGTTATCTGACCTGTCTCAGTTTTTAATAGACTTTTCCTTTCCCTAATCTTTGTTCGATATAACTGAAAAAACTTTAGGATGTGCCTTTGCTTGCCCTGTTATACGAACTTCATAGTTTCTTTTTTGCCCCCCCCCCCCCTTATCTCCTTTTTTAACATTTCTAACCAGTTGTACGAATTCTTGTTATAAACTGACTTCCCCATTTTTAATCCTTTTGTACCAAGCTCTTTGTCTCCCTATAAGTAAGTAAGTAATTATCAAAAGAAGGCACCAAACCGGGAAGGCTATGTAGCACCATTAAATGTGCGGGAAAATCGGAGGGACACTAAATATTTCCAAGGATGCCAATACGAGAACAGAAACGCATAAAGCGAACGATATCAAAAGTATCCGAGTCACCAAGAATACTATTGAGGGACAAGCGACCGCGGGGGATGGATGGAAAACAAGACACACATTCTTCCCGGAAGTCAGGACATTCAACAAGGATATGCACGACCGTAAGAGGGACAATACAATTATGACAATAAGGAGCAGGGAAACGTTCCATCAAGTGACCATGAGTTAAGCGAGTATGGCCAATACACAACCTCGTCAGAGCCGTTTTCCATCGCCGGTTACGGTGGTAGGAGGATGGCCACGAGGACACACAACTCTTAAGAGTACGCAGTTTGTTACCAGTAACAGACGGCAAACAAGCCTGCCAAACGGGTAAGGATGGAGGAATAGATAAACGGGTAAAAGTCAGAAAAAGGAATACCTTTACGAGAGATGGGACAAGAGTGGACAGCTTCCCTGGCGGCAGCATCCGTATGCTCATTTAAAGAGACAAACAACATAGCTGGGAACCAAACAAAACTCAATTGACTTAAATTTACAGTGAACAAGAAACAGCCAATGTTGGATCTCGACAACCACTGGTTGATCTGGATTAAAGGACCCGAGAGCCATAAGGGCACTACGAGAGTCAACAACAAAGACAAGAGAAGATTGACAACGAGAAAGCAGGAGACGAAGAGCATAGAGAATAGCATAAAGTTCCGCTGTGAAGATGCTAGTCTCCAGAGGTAAGCGACACATATAAGTGCAATAAGGAAAAACAACAGAGTAGCCAACACCGTCCGCAGACTTAGGCCCATCGATGAAGAGGGAAACAGAGTGGGAGTGAGAAGAAAAGTGCTCAAGGAAAAGGCGTTTTAGAACCGTAGGAGGGGTAAAAGCTTTGGTGATGCGGGTTAAGGATGTACAAAACTGCGGAAGGGGTACTCTCCACGGGGACAAAGAAGGAACAACACGATTAGAAATATTAGAAATACGAACTGAAAGAGAATCCTGTAAGCGAGATAACCGGACAGAAAAAGGGAGGTAGTGAAGAGGAACAGGAACCGCAGGAGGGGTAAAAGTTAAAGAACGACAGAGGCGAGAGGAAGGATGTTGCAAGGACCGTGCAAGATAGCGAAGACAGTATCGATCACGGCGGTCCTGGAGAGATAGGAAGCCAGTGTCAACATACAAGCTTAGGATAGGATTCGAACGAAAGGCACCAGAACTGAGGCGCAACCCAGTATGGTGCAAAGCATCAAGACGGCGAAGAGTAGAAGGAAAAGCAGACGAGTAAGCAGGGCAACCATAATCGAGCTTAGACAGGACGAGAGAGGAATGTAAAGCGAGTAGAGAGCACCTATCTGCTCCCTAAGAAGTATTTGACAATACCAAAAGGAGGGTAAGGGCCTTAGAATATTCAACATGGAGGTAAGAGATATGGGGAGACCAAGACAAACAAGTGTCAAAAATCAACCCCAAAAGCTTAGCGGAATCCTTGTACACAATGGGGTGACCATAAAGTGACAAAGAAGGTCGAAGGACCACACGCTTCCGAGTAAAAGTCATAGCACAAGTCTTATATGTAGAGAACCTGAAGCCATGATCGGTGGTCCAAAACGACACCACATCAATCGCAAGTTCAAGCCGGCGCTGAAGGAGAGGCGAATCATCACCCTGACAGCAAAGGGTAAGATCGTCGACATAAAGAGCGGAGAAGACGCCTGAAGGAAGAGAGGAAAGAAGACCATTCAGGGCAACCAGATAAAGGGTAGTGCTTAGAACACTACCCTGGGGCACACCTTTGTATTGCTGAAAAGAGGCAGAGAGGCAGTACCAAGCCTCACCCGAAAGGAATGACGAGAGAGGAAGCTGCGGGGAAAGAGAGGGAGACGACCACGAAGACCAAAAGACTGAAGCTGGGATAGAATATGATATCGCCAAGTGGTATCATAAGCCTTTTCCAGCTCAAAAAGGACGGCAACAATGGAGGTCTTCGCAGCAAAAGCAGTACGAATATAGAACTCCAAGTTCACCAGGACATCTGTTGTGTTGCAGCACTTGCGGAAACTAAATTGAGAAGGGGAGAGGTGGTGATGGTGTTCTAAGAACCACATCAGACGAACGTTAACCATACGTTCAAAGAGTTTACAGACACAACTTGTAAGGGCAATAGGACGAAAGTCCTTAGGGGATGTTCCCAGAGACCCTTGTTTGTGAACATTGAGGACAACGGCATCGAGCCAGTCCTCAGGGACTGACGACGACTTCCTGATCCGATTATATAGACTCAGTAAATACTGAGATGTGCAAGGAGATAGATGGCGAAGCATCTCATAATGAATGCCATCGGAGCCCGCTGCCATAGAACGGCAGAGGGCCAGGGCAGACCGAAGTTCAGAGAGAGAGAAGGGATCGTTATAGGGAAGGTGAAGATGAGTACAGAAATCCAAAGGACAAGATTCAAGGAGAGGTTTACGAAGAAGGAAAGATTGGGGAAGATGAAAACCAGAGCTAACAGAAGAAAAGTGGGAACCCAGTTCAGTAGCAACCTGCAACGGGTCTGCCACAAGAGTACCACAGAGGTGAAGGACCAGTGAGACATCGGGAACGAACTTACCCACTATCTTGCGGATACACTTCCAGATCTGCGGCAAAGGAGGTTCGGACATAATGGTGGAGACATAAGATGCCCAACAATCACGTTTAGCCATACGGATGGCCCTAGGGGCCACCGCACTCGTCTTCCGAAATAAAAGAAAAGAATCTGCCGTCTGCCGGCGGCGGTGTCTCTTCCAGGCTGCACGCTTCCAGAGGACAGCCCGAGCACAGTCTGTATTCCACCAGGGAACGCACTTCCGTGGGCCCCCGAGAGGAAGAGCGAGGAATAGAGTGGAGGGCAGCGTCGAAGACGGTGTCATGAAAAAGGAGGAAAGAGCGAAGGAGAGGCAGAAGGGAGAGGTCAGAGAGAGCAGCACTGAGGGTAAATTGGTTCCAGTCTGCCTTAGCAAACT
The DNA here is from genome assembly GCF_040958095.1 of Procambarus clarkii. Classification (NCBI taxonomy): domain Eukaryota; kingdom Metazoa; phylum Arthropoda; class Malacostraca; order Decapoda; family Cambaridae; genus Procambarus; species Procambarus clarkii. The sequence goes on from NC_091170.1 coordinate 24,399,284, forward strand.
GCCACCTAGGGAAGGAGAGGGGAGGGTGAAAAGAGAAAAAGGTAACAAGGATAGGGAAATGGTCACTGCCATGGAGGTCATCAAGAACCTGCCACGTGAAATCCAACTAAAGAGAAGACGAGCAAAGAGAAAGATCAAGACAGGAAAGGGTGCGAGTCCGAGAGTCCAAATGCGTGGGCTCACAAGAATTCAGAAGAGACAGGGAAGAAGAGAGGATAAACGGCTCAAGAAATCGACCCCGGGTGTTCGTCAGAACATCAGCCCAAAGGGAATGACGACAATTGAAATCACCCAGCAAGGAGCACAGGCTCAGGCAAGGTGTCCAGTAGGTGTTTCAGATTGGGAAGAGAAAGCAGGACACTCGGTGGGAGATAAATGGAACAAACGGTGTACCATTTCCTGACAAAGATATGAGCAGCAGAACAATGGAGAGGCAAAGGAAAAAGTAAGGGGACAAAGGGAACATCAGAGCGAATCAAGAGAGCAGAAAAGTTAGGAGCCCCAGCAATAGCTGGGGGAAGGGGGGAGAAAGGAATAGCCACGAAAGCGACCAGGACTAGCACCAAGCATCAGCACCCGGAGATAGACACAAAGGGGAGAAAACCGCGAACTCAGAAGTTAGAGTCCGAGGAAATTGACGTAATAACCACGAACGTTCCAATGAAGGATTGACATCGACGAGAAGAGGAAGGACACCAACAGAGAACAACAAAGAAACAGAGGCGAAAAGGGAACACAGCACGCCAAAGAAGCGCAGGATCAGGGTCAGGGTTAGGGGGCATGGGTAAACTGAATAAAGAAGGAAGGAAGGTAGCTAGAGGACCGTCCAGGGGCGGATGAGGAGGGTCCGGAGGAGGAAGAGGGGGGGGGGATAACCGAGGGTCAAGGACAGCAGCAGGAGGGGCAGAAACCAGTGGGATGCACCTCAGCAAGGGCAGCAACCAAGAGGGAAGTGGGGACCAAAAAGACCTCTATAGCAAGAACAGGGGGCGTACCCACCAAAACGGGTGGGGACAGAGCGAAAGAGTCAAAAGTAGGGGTCGAGAAAGAAAGTGAAGCCTTTTTACCCGCTGGGGAGGAGAAAGGAGAGGAGCCAGGCTTATGCTTCTCACTCAAAGAAACAGGTGTCCCAGCAACTCAGCAACGGATTCCAGCGTCTCAACAGGAGAAGCTGAACAAGAGCATACACGACGGCCGTTGGGAGAGTGATGGACATCAGCCTGGACTGAACAGGCGGCGTGGAGAGCCAATAGACGGAGGAGAAGGATGAGAAGGAGGATCGGAGGGAGACGAGGAAGAAGACACAGGAGACATCACAGACTGGGCAGAAAGAAGGTGAACCCCAGACAGAGGACCAGGAGGGGGACCCTCGACCAGGGTCCACCCCCAGGAAGCATCCCGTAGCGACTGATCTGCTGTCGTATCCCATTCGACGCCTAGTACTTTCGGCTTCTCGGGTACCTGGTAATCAGGAAAATCAGTTCGATCAGTTGATTTATTTTGGCATTGTTGGAGACCCACGACTGGAGAGGCATATTTACTTCCATTAATTCTCAATTGGCCTCGTGGTATATGCTCAGCAGTTTACTTTCACTGCTGGCTGTTCCTTGGAAATTGTCCACATACAAGTTATTGCTAATTTCTGTTATACTTGGGCTATTGGACTTCTTCAAGTGCATGTCTAAGGAAGCTTGAAGCAGAAATGGGGAAGACGTGGCACCAAACAAAACAGACGCAAACCTGTAAGTGATTAATTCACTGTTTGGATTGTTAGGATCCTTGATCCATAGGAACTTTGTGTAGTTACGGTCTTCATCTTAGAGACCTACCCTAAGGAAAGCCTTGCTGATTGTTACGGACCCGAGCCCAACGTCCGAGCACGGAGCAGTGATGACCACGCCATCTGTGGGTCAGCTCCCGAAACCCCCTCCAAATAGGACGGCGCCATCAAGTGAGGACAGGAAATACCAGCCACAAGGGCTACTTTCCCGTCCTAATCAGCTCATAACACAGCCGCTGCTGACCTCTGGTGAGGTGGAGCTTAGACAGCAACGCCATCTATGGAGTGGATAGGTGGGCGTTTGGGTCTGAGCCGGTAAGTGACGTGCCCTAGAGTGTCCCTAGTACTGATGACGTGTCTGATTACAGAGTCGACCTGGGACTGCTGAATCAGACAGTGGATCAGTCTACCCAAGGCAGCCGTCTTGTCTCCAAGCGTTTGCTGCAGCAACTGTGAGTCACCCACCGGATGAACACTGTAGTGTTACCCTGCCTGTGACGTGGCAGTTGAGGGATTGTAGTACCCGGGACTGACTGGTGGAGACGCTTAACCACTGGGGTGTTGTGGCGAGGAGAGTGGTCTGTGGGATCACACGAGGCTCCTGACTAGGGTCCGCGACCTTAGTATCGATCGTGGAGTGGCCTAACCAGTGTCGCTGATTGGAACCTGCCAGCTACCGGCTGGACTTGTGGTTGATGGCCTCCACGACGGTGCCCCCAGTGGAACTGTGATTTGGCTGGCCTGTGGCCAGGGTAGACTCAAGAGAATCGAAGGATTCGTCGTGAGGCCACAAGAGGACCAAGAACTTAGCATCGTTGAGCACCGTGAACGTCCAGAGTCTTCAGAAGAAGACTACATTATACATTATAGTGTTTGTACCTCCCCCTTGTGATAATCTTTATATTATTTATGGTGACGGAGTTAATTATATTATTAAGTTTTTGCCTTTATTTCCCTTCCCCTTTAATTTACTTGTGTTACGGATCACATCCCTTGAAAGCCACTACTGGCTTGGGGCCGGATACCCTTCCTCTAACAACAGCAGAGAAAGAACCCGGTTGCGACCCAAGAGAGCCGTAACATAATGGGCATCCCCAGCGGGATCCGACCCCTTGTCAAGTATGTTTGACAGGGGTGGTGAAGTGGCGTAATCCCTGTAAATAAATCCCCCTGCGTGTGACTATTAGGATGTTATACGTCCTGTGCGGTGCTCGGAGTGACTAAGTGCAATATTGTAGAGCGATGTGCTCGCTGTGATTAAGTGCAATATTGTGTAGCGCGGTGCCCGGTGTAATTACGTGCAATATTGGAGAGTGCGGCGTTTGGCGCGATAAAGTGCAATATTGACGTAGAACAGTGCTCGGTGCGTTAAGTGCTAAACGTGAAAGCGGTGTGTTAAGTGCTAGTTAAGTACTTCATCTCAGTGACAATGGCGGAAAAAGCGACCATCGATGATCTGGACGATGTTCAGGCTTTTCTGAACAGGGAGGACTGTCTTGCCAGATTAAAATATCTGGGCAAGCAGGAACTCGTACTGGTGAGTGCCTACCTGGAGATCAAGATCCGTGCCAGTGACTCCCGTGTGGAGATCTTGTCCAAGGTTCACCGGCATTTGAAGGCCGATGAGAAACAGGAAAGTGAGGCACAAGGCGCAAAAGAATGTGAGGAAGTAGCTTCCACTGAAAAGGAAGATAAAGGCAGTGACATTGACAGTGATGCAGGTGAGCTAAATATAAGTTTACTTACAGTCAAAATGCGTGCCTTGGAAATAAATCGTGAGATAGAATGGAAGAAGTTAGAAATAGAACGAGAATTAAAAGAAAAAGAATTGGCGATGAGGCGTTTAGAATTAGAAAGAGAAGAAAGAAGAGAAGAGCGAGAAAGAGAAGAGAAACGAGAAAGAGAGGAACGAGACAGGCAAGAACGACGAGACAGAGAGGAAAAAGAGAGACAACATGAGCTAGAAGTATTGCGATTAGGTGGTCGAAGGCAAACAACGGACACAAGTATTTTCGATCCGGTAAGGAACATAAAAATGGTCCCGAAGTTCAACGAAAAGGAAGTTTCGAAGTTCTTCGCGGCCTTCGAGAAAGTCGCAGCCTCTTTGGAGTGGCCAAAGGAGAATTAGGCCATCATGATACAGTCCGTCTTGACTGGGAAGGCCCAAGTCGCCTACTCCACGTTGTCCCTTGATGACTCTGGCGACTATGACAAGGTGAAGAAGGTAGTGCTCATGGCGTACCAATTGGTACCTGAGGCTTACAGGCAGAAGTTCAGGAACCTGAAAAAGACCTCAGAGCACACTTTCACCGAATTCGCCACAATCAAGGAGCGACTTTTCCAGGAATGGTGTGCCTCTCGGAAGGTGGAGACCAAAGAAGACCTCGAGCAGCTCATACTGTTAGAGGACTTCAAAGACTGTCTGTCTGGAGATCTAAAGACGTACTTAGAGGAGCAGCAGGTGGAGACCTTGAGTGCGGCAGCCACCATGGCTGAGGAATACATCCTGACGCATAGGCCTTCTGCTAAGTACGTCCCGAGGAATTACCAACGCCGGTTTGACAAACCTCATCAGGAAGAAGAGAGACCCGTCCCACGAAGCGCTGAGAAGACGCCCCCAAGTAGCCCTCGAAGGACTAGTCCTAACAGTCCTAAACACCGGAGTCCAAGGAGGAATGTGGTGTGCTGGACTTGTGGGCAGAAAGGGCATGTAGCTGCTATGTGCCGAGGCAGAAGAGGTAGCAGCGCTCATAGGGAGGTGATGTTGATGAGCTGTGTGACACTACCAGCAGGAAGCCAGTCTACGACTACGCAGGAAGGACCAAGTTTGTTCGCCCCTCACACTTCAGGCGGGTATGTATCGAGTGATCATACTGGTAGATCAGTTGTAGTGCTCAGAGATAGTGGAGCAGCCCAGTCCCTGATCGTGAAAAACTCGTTACCCGACGGAGTGAATGTGGTTGGGAGACAAAAGGTTGTCCTGGTTGGGTTTCCTAGGACGCGGTACGTCGCCCCCTTAGTGCCGGTACATCTCGACTCGCCTTACTTCAGCGGCACATGTGCATTGGCAGTAGTCGATACCCTCCCTATAGCTGGGATTGACGTGGTACTAGCCAACGACTTGGTGACCGATTGGAGCAACAATCATCCCAAGGTCGGGGACGAGTCGGCCGGAACAGCAAGGTCTGAGGTAACAGCAGGCAGTGGTATAATCCAGGTACAGTCAGACCCGGAATCAGATAAAATGTTTAATCCTTCCTCTCGCCTACAGATTAACGACAGAGTCTACAACATCCTAGCAGAGTCTCCTGATTCTTCTCCCGACGAGGAACATGCGGTTACGATGTCAGAGGCAACTGAGCATGAAGAGAGGTCTCGTGTGCAAGCACCCACGGATACCGACGAGTCTGGAGCGAAGGCGGATGAGTACTTGCGGTATAGCAAGGTACAGCGTTCATTGAACCGGCCAGAGATTCCCCAGACGTCGGAGGTATGTGGGGTATGTGCGAAGGTTGTAGAGCCCTCTTCGGTCCAAACTAGGCTAGTGGATATAGCCGGCTATGGACATGACAAGCTCGGGAAGCTTATCCCTCAGTTAACCAAATGTTTCCTAGCAGCATTTTTTGTTTTCGTGTGTGTTCTCAGTAAGGACCAGTGGACGACCCGACAGATGATGGCTCCCATGAACATCACGAAGAGATCCCAGGGATTGGAGATTTGCACTGCAAGTGTTGCAGTCAAAGGAGGGACCTGGAAGGTGATAGTAGATACAGGAGGTACGAGATATGATATTATGAGTGACTGTTTCCGACAGGTTGACACCCCCCGCGTGATAGCTGAGCCTAAATGCAGCGTTATACGGAACGTTGGTCGACCTGACGGTGGCAGAGCGAATGCCATCCTCGATGTCCGAGCAGCCCTGTTGGGACTAGGTGTGGGCCTAGTAGAGGAGTATGCTGTGAGTACTGATTTAACTATCGCTGTCACTCTAAATTATCAGACCCCTGTATTCCAGGTTCCCGTCTCCCTGAAGGACTACCGGACCGGTACTAGAAATGCCGTCTGTGACCAGCCATCATCGGTGCCACAACACAGGGAAGTGTCGAGTCGCCCCAGATCGAGTCTACACCAATCCTTACTCGGGACACGTGATAATATGCCCCTGCTTGACATCGCAGTGGAGGTGTGGAAAATTACGTCAAGCAGGTCATTGCCTAATATCTTCAAGTTTCATCTGTGCCAGAGTTTCCCGTTCGGACAGTTCTGTGGACAGGACATCCTCGCTATTCCAGTTCTTAGTGTACGTGAGTCCATTTGGAGTTGTGTCCCCGTACTAATTTGGTTTGTGTTTCTCTTTTTAGAACCCCAAACCAAATTCCTTTTGGTGGGGAGGTGTTACGGACCCGAGCCCAACGTCCGAGCACGGAGCAGTGACGACCACGCCATCTGTGGGTCAGCTCCCGAAACCCCCTCCAAATGGACTGGCGCCATCAAGTGAGGACAGGAAATACCAGCCACAAGGGCTACTTTCCCGTCCTAATCAGCTCATAACACAGCCGCTGCTGACCTCTGGTGAGGTGGAGCTTAGACAGCAACGCCATCTATGGAGTGGATAGGTGGGCGTTTGGGTCTGAGCCGGTAAAGTGACGTGCCCTAGAGTGTCCCTAAGTACTGATGACGTGTCTGATTACAGAGTCGACCTGGGACTGCTGAATCAGACAGTGGATCAGTCTACCCAAGGCAGCCGTCTTGTCTCCAAGCGTTTGCTGCAGCAACTGTGAGTCACCCACCGGATGAACACTGTAGTGTTACCCTGCCTGTGACGTGGCAGTTGAGGGATTGTAGTACCCGGGACTGACTGGTGGAGACGCTTAACCACTGGGGTGTTGTGGCGAGGAGAGTGGTCTGTGGGATCACACGAGGCTCCTGACTAGGGTCCGCAACCTTAGTATCGATCGTGGAGTGGCCTAACCAGCGTCGCTGATTGAAACCTGCCAGCTACCGGCTGGACTTGTGGTTGATGGCCTCCACGACGGTGCCCCCAGTGGAACTGTGATTTGGCTGGCCTGTGGCCAGGGTAGACTCAAGAGAATCGAAGGATTCGTCGTGAGGCCACAAGAGGACCAAGAACTTAGCATCGTTGAGCACCGTGAACGTCCAGAGTCTTCAGAAGAAGACTACGTTATACATTATAGTGTTTGTTCCTCCCCCTTGTGATAATCTTTATATTATTTATGGTGACAGAGTTAATTATATTATTAAGTTTTTGCCTTTATTTCCCTTCCCCTTTAATTTACTTGCGTTACGGATCACATCCCTTGAAAGCCACTACTGGCTTGGGGCCGGATACCCTTCCTCTAACAACAGCAGAGAAAGAACCCGGTTGCGACCCGAGAGAGCCGTAACACTGATGTCGGCCGTATATGTGTGAGTCCCAATGCAGAACTTTAACAGCATGTCGTATAGCCTTTGTGTCAGGCTAGGGCCAGTTTGAAGGCAGTCATTTAAGGAAACACTACCCTGCTTTGACATAGCACTGCAATTAAATACTATCTGTAATGGGGTAGTAGCTGAATTTTTCAGTACAGGGTGATGTGGCAGGAAGTGCCCTTCCTTTGGGTTATCATTTGTGACAACTTCGATAAATCTGTCATCTAGTTGCTTCTGTATTATTTCATGGTACAATTTCAAGTTCTCAGGATGTCTTTGTAAGCACAACGCCTGTTATCTTATTTGGTTTTGTGCCATAAAATGGTTGATGGGTAGCTGAGGGTGATTCAGCTTCCATGGTAACCTGACCTAGTATTGATTGTCTCTGTAGATAACTGGGTCCAGGTATTGTTTGTAAGTCCAGTCGTCATCTGGGCTAGGTTGTTCAGGGACAATGCTGAGAGTTGCCAGGTCCCATAGTTTATGTACAGGAGGATCAAGCTCATCCTCGGACATGTCTCTGAATTGTAGTGGAGACTGTTCTCCTACTCATACAACCATTACTGGGTTGGCATGTTGGTGGTCTATAGGTGAGGGTTGCTTCAGTCGTAATACTGGGCCTGTTAGCAAATAGCCACCTGCATACGGTAACAGGTTCATTCCCTGTTTTTCATCCTTTCCTTTGATAAACTTATGGTAGACATCTGATCCCATAAGGATTCCAATATTGGAGAGGTTGTCTGATGTGATTGTCAACCAATTTAATTCCCTTTCATTCCAGAAATTTGGCTGTTGTCCCTAGACCATACACATACATGTCTGATGGGAATCTACCTACTACAATCTACTACAAGAGCTTGTATCGTTTGGACATAACCGCCTAAACGTACTTTAGGTTGTACTACTATGAAGACTTGGGCTCCTGAGTTAGTCAGGAATCCTGCTATGTCTATTCGTGTCTCTCGTACAGGCTTGAGTTTCAGGGCATCTACCAAATCCTTTGAGATAAAAGTCATTTGGGATCCTTTGGTCAAATAATCCACGTATGGTGTTCTTGGACTTTTCATTTTTAATGATCAATTGGGCAGTGGGTAGAGCTGATTTATGATCAGGCCTTGTTGAGAAGACACTTACATCAGGTAGCTTGGTACAAAGTTGTACTGAAGCAGAAGTTCCTTCCTCCACCTGTGGTTTGGGAGGCTTTGTACTTGAGTCCCCACAAAGTGCTGTATGGTGTTGACCCTTATGGCATCTATTACAGGTGCATATTTGAGTTGCACAGGTGTCGGGATTATGTGACCTTATACACCAGGTGTATTTATGTAACTCCTTGAGTCGCTTTATACATGTAGCACGATCAGGGCAAGCTTTGCAGCTGTACATGGTATGTTGTTCTTCACAGAACACATATGGCCTCCACACTGCCTTGTTTCCACTTTGGGGAGGGGTAGTTGTTTTAGATTTATTTGGAGTACTGTTTGTACTCTGTTGTTTACTATTAGTGGTAGAAGAAGGTTTAGACGTCGCTTTTCCATCTGTGTTATCTCGTTATCTATCTATGATGGATCGCAAACCTTCGGTTATCTCCTTTACTGTCAGAGAAGATTTGTTATATAAGACAAACAACTTATCCAGTAAGTCAGTGGCTAATTTGCGTTTCATATAGACTTGGATTATCCAGTCTGATTCCTCCAGATTCACTTTATTCCTAAGTGCCTTGAGCAAGGACTCAAGCTCCAATTTAAAGGCTTTGAGTGAGTCTGCTGATCCATCTGGAGGGGTAATATCCAACAGCTTTTGGGTTAAAAGTCTGATAGTCCTTCCTGGCTTACCATAATTTTCCTTAAGGAAAATTTGTACTGCAATATCATAACCATCATCAGTGAAGGTCAAGTTACAGACCACTTTTAACGTTTCATCCTTTAAGACAACTTGCAAATATGCAAATTTTGTTGTCTTTGCTACAGTGGCATTAGAATCCACAGAATCGACAAATTTGTTCCAGAACTTGTCCCACCTCTCGTCCTCTGTACCAGTGAAAGTTAGGAGACTGAGTGATGGTAATTTGACTTCTGGTTGTGTCTGGTTTTGGGAAGCTGTGGCTGCAATGTTTGTTAGTGGTCATAACCTTGTATATGGTTATTAAATTGTCAAAGTGTTGTAACTTTGTATGTATTGTATCTTCATAATCTGTGTTTTCTTGTACTACAGCGTCCATTACCTCTTCATCAATGTTAGTAGCAGCAAGTACATCCTAATATTTCAGGATTTGCATTTGTACATGCTGATATTTGGTCTCTGCAACCTTATAATGGCCTTCCAGTTCTATATAATCAACTGGAGTTTGATTACATAAATCATCACATTTTTTTATCTGTCGGGTTAAGTGGCTCTTCATTCCAGTGATGGTCGCTTTTACATTTTTGGCAGTAGACATAATGGTTGTATTTGCTAGCCGTGTTGCAGATGTACTAGTGCTAAGCCTTGTTGGACTTTGATTTGGATTGTTTCTAGCACTTGAGCTAGTAGAGCTACTAGTTTCCGAACTAGAGCTGTTTATCATTTAAAAAATACACATTATATAATCATACACACTGTAATTTGAGTGGTAACCTTGTATCTATGCTGGATTTACTTCAAGTTAGCCCCTCAAAATCACTCTTAGTTGGTATCGAGATACAGATTAACACTCAAAGGTGAAACGATTATAGTTAAATTATTTCTATAGTTATGGTAATATTATGTAGACAACACAACTCGGGTTGTCATGAGTATTGCATAAAAATATGTGCTTGCTAGGTTGTAATATATGTTCAACTCTAGACAGGTGTAAATTCTTACCCTTACACCAGGTTAGCACAATAAATTAGACTAGGTTGTTGTACAACACCAGCCTAAAATGTCCTACCCTTGTGCAAGAATTAGTTGTAAATAATGTGACATGCAGTAATTGTTATGGTGCAATATCATGTAAACACTTAAAATTATAAAAATCATATGCATTTATGAGTAAATTAGCCTCTTATCAACCTCTTGTAATGAAAAAGAACAATTGTTCTTTTGGTACAGGCCTCAGAACAATAATAGTGCTTGTTGTAAGTTCTGTTCAGTATTAGCCGAAATTGAAAAGGTTAAGCTAGAAAATGTATAACAGTGTCTTCCTGCTATAATTAATGTATATGTAAATGTTATGTAAATATTGCACTAATGCGTATATGTAGATCCTAATCAGAATCTAGGTCAAAGGACCATAATTTATGTCGGAAAATCCTAGCAGGTTTAATTCTTTTTCTTTTACAAATTATTACATGTTTACTTTAATTTTTAATTGACTTTAATATTATATTATATTTATTTGATTAATTTTCTTCTGAGTTAGTTCTTAGTAAGTTAGTTAGTGAGTGAACTGTATATACTGATTCAGCTGCTAGAACTTATCACACGCAATTGGGAGGGGGGACAATTTGTAGCTTAAACCACTTGGAAGTGGATCCTTCATAAATCACAAATTGTTTACCTAGTCTTTGATATATAAATTCTAAATCATACCACATATGGTGGTCTAATCTACTATAATAGTTCAGTAAATTAAATTAATAACTACTAATACTATGTCTACAACATAAACACAAAAGGGTCTTAGCTGCTATTGTTGGTGGGGCCTGCTAAGGCTGTGTAATTGTAGCATCAGAATTGGGTGTGGCCCTGTACCTCAGAGTGCCACATAATGGCGGCTGTCTGGAGGCCTACAAGACTTGTTGTACAGCAGGGTAAAAAATTTGTATAATTATGTTGGGAGCCAGCTTCCTGCTTCACTAACTTCCTCACAATTACCTGTTTGGGATGTAAGGAGTGGCTTTACAAGATTGTAATTACTATATTATGTATCCTCACAATCCCAATATACCTTCTTGTATATGTATATAAATAAATAAATAAATAATGGTTCCCTAAACATATAAGTACAGGTATGACATGGAATATGTGTGTGTAATGCTGAGTAAACGTTCTCGGTTGTGGGTTTTCGCACTTTCTTACAGTCAATATGGACTTATTAAATAAGTGCATATGTGACATACTAATTTCTTGTGAATATTTTAGTTTACGTTGAAAAGCTTCATAGAAAACATCGACCTTACCTAACCTTCTTAGTATGTTAAGATAAGCATCTTATTGCTTCGTAATTACAATTATTACTTAACCTATACTGATAATAGGTTACAAGACTTGTTGTACAGCAGGGTAACAAATTTGTATAATTAAGTTGGGAGCCAACTTCAATTCAATAATTGTAAGCTTCAATTACAATTATTACTTAACCTATACTGATAATAGGTTAAGTAATAATTGTAATTACGAAGCAATAAGATGCTTATCTTAACATACTAAGAAGGTTAGGTAAGGTCGGTGTTTTCTATGAAGCTTTTCAAGGTAAACTAAAATATTCACAATAAATTAGTATGTCACATATGCACGTATTTAATAAGTCAATACTATACGAAAGTGCGAAAACGGGATGGGGTTTTCATCCCATGTCTTAACGACATTTCCTACTATAATAATGGCCAGTTTTAAATGCAATAGAAATATCGAAAATTGTTCTTCCCTTTGTTCATGAGATCTTCGGTTGGGCACATCGTAGAGGATCCTGTGTCGAAGTTCAGAGCAAGAACCTTTATGTGTTGTAAAACTTGTCAGGGAGTGTGGTCCTCACTGTTTACAAGTTTCTGTCTGTACGTGACGACGTTCTAGCCAATCCTGGTTCTACTTCTGATTTTATTTAACAGTAGCAAGGGAGTCAAGCTGTACTTCTTGTTGTTGGAAATTATATTCAGTCCTAGTGAACACTTTTTTATTAAGTTTAAACACTAGACTGTTGTTTAAAAGAAATTAGACTTAATATAAATACGTGGCGTCGATAACGTCACGGAAGCACCCATTCTCTTTTTCTTTATGGAGGTAACTTATGTTATTATGTGTGTTGGATTTCCGACACTATCGCCCACATGATGGGGTATGGGGGTGCATAATATATGAACTAAACTAACCAAACTAAAGGAGAAATTGAGTATAACCTTGGATTGTCAATAAGCAGTCTGAAAGTAATAGTATACCAAGAACTTCAACAAAATCTTGTGGATCTGAGGCAAAGTCAAATTGAAACTAGTAATTCTATCTATCATCATACTATCATGCAAGAGGAGTTTAGTTTAGTTCATTTATTATGCACCCAATACCCATCATGTGGTGGGGGGGTAGTGGAAAGGGTTACAGAGGCACATAATGGGCTCAGGGACTGAACCCCACAATTCATTTAGCTAAGCAAGTTACAATCTTGATGAGCTAGTTACAAAATTCAATATAAGTTGTCACATCACCAATGACTTCGAGATCGACCACAAGTACAATTTCTAAATTAAGCAGCTGACATATGTGGAGAGCTAGTGTCACAGTTGATATTATTATCCTGCACACCGGCCCCCATCCAGTGGGCAGCGGTGGATAGGTTACAACCACTTAGTTACTACCTACAATTAGCAAACTGGGGATATTTGGCAAAAATTTCTGGTAACAGGCTAATTTTGAATGAAATATTTAATCATCTTTGGAACATAAGTTCCAAAGTAGAATTGTCTCTGAATTCGTGTATCGTTTCGCACTCCATCACATAGTGAAGTTATCCATCAGTGCTTATTAGAGATGGCAGGATAAAAGTGACAAAAACTTCTGCAGGTAAAATGTTTACAATTGTTAGTGAGGATAACCTCAACACATTCCTCACCGAATGTGGTTTGTCTCACTTTTTATCTCTATCAACTACTCATCATAATTAACCTCCCTTGTCACCTAGTGCGGGCTAGGTATCCTAGGTTTCTTTGTTACACTGTTTATTTAAATTAAATTTTAATTTGATTTATATTAGTCATTTATTGAATTTAATTAATTGAGTTCATTTTTATTTTCTTTAGTTCATATTAATTATAGGTTTTATTTGCTTATGTTTATTATTCAACTTATTTTTCTTTTCTATCTTTATTACCTAGGTTGCCAAGCCTCTCCGTACTCCCTTACTCCATTGTATCCCTGGCTTTGCCTGTGTCTCCAAGTGCAAACAAGTGCAAATTTTACTTTCAGTGTACCTGAGAGTTCGTGAAAGCAATCTACCTCATTTTTTTGTTTGTCTTGTGTTTGCTTTGTATAGTTTTGTATATTTTTTCCCCCCTTTCATATCTAGATCTTTTTTAATTGCCACTTTTGCCTTTTTTTCCTACAACCAGCCCTCTTATGCAAACGAGAATAAACCCAGAACTAAATCTCTTATCTAGTATCTATGACAATCATCACTTTAATTATCAAAATTGCAGATATTATACAGCACATGATGTAAACAATGTATAACACATAATCACAATGTCTCTGTAATTAGCTTGAATGTAAGATCTCTAAGCAAACACCTTGATGATGTTAGTGCTTTGATTAAAACTGTTGACAACAAATTCTCCTTTGTTATACTTACTGAAACGTGGTTAAAAGAGGATACTTCTCAACTCTTTAACATGCCGAACTACTCAGCAATTAACAATTGTCGACCAATTCAGAGAGGTGGTGGTACTACTCCTTACTACCACCTAGAACTGACATGCTTAAAAGTAATTTGAACTAGAGACTCCTGTGGAGAATATATCTTTGCCTGTTTCAGAGTCCAGGGTGCCGAGACTCTCCTGACTGTGGGACCAGTCTATAGAATTCCTAACACTGATGTGTCTGAATTCCACTCTAACCTTAGAAATCAAATACTAGATAACAGACTGAACAAAAAACATCTAATTATTTCAGGGGGCTTTAATTCTGATAACCTTCCTGCTGCTAGTTTCCTCAACTGTATGAATTCCTGCTTTATCATACCCTTAATCACTAAACCTACTACAATCCCTGATAGTACTGCCTTTGCTCTTGACCACATCTGGACTAACATAACCTCTCCACTTCAGGGATAATCATTGATAGGACCACAGACCATTACCCCAGATTTCTCCTAACCAACATTATTAAACCACCTCTAGATACAAGAAAGATAAGCTTTAGGCTGCACAATGAAAATTCCATAAGCAACTTTATTGCTACTGCTGCTAATATCAACTGGGAGACTGAATTAGGTAACATACCGAACATCAACCTAGCAGTGCAAACATTTCTTCAGAAACTCTGAGCCTTTATAACTCCCACTGTCCAATGCTAACGAAACAAGTCACAAATTAAAGGTTAAACACTCCATGGCTTACAAAGGGTATACTTTAATCTATTAATAAAAAACATGACCTTGAGAAGAAGTATAGGTTAGGAGTCGTCTGCAAAGAATTTTCAAAGATTTACTCATCCATGCTGTCTAAAATAAGTAGAAGAGCCAAAATAAAATACTACGAAAATAAATTTTCCCAAATTAAGGGCAACATTAAGAAAACTTGGAGCACTATTTCCCAAATATTAGGATCAAAAATGAGTTTGAATAAAAATCCAATACTCCTATCCAATGACGATTGTGTGCTCACACCCTCTAATGCTGCTATTGAATTCAATAGGTTTTTCACATTCATTGGGACATCCCTTGGTCATGATATTCCATCCTCCCTCACTAATATTAAAGATAACCTTACGTGTAACTATCTAGAGTCTCTGTACCTTACTCCCACTAATTCCACTGATGTTACAGAGATAATCCTTTCCCTTTCAACTAAGTCAAGTGCCCTTGATGAGATATCATCTTTAATTTACAAAAAAAAAAAAACTCCAGATTTCTAGCTCCTGCCATTGCATTTCTGTTCAACAAATCACTTCAACGCCAAACATTTCCGGATATTCTAAAAAAAGCGAGAGTAACTCAAATCCATAAATGATCTCATCTGATGATCTCACTGATGTCAACAATTACAGACTTAAATCAGCTCTGCTAACTTTGTCAAAAACATTTGAAAAGGTAATCTACAATCAGCTTTACTCTTATCTAGCCAAACACAATATACTTATCTCCTGCCAATATGATTTCAGACCCAAAAAGAGCACTAACAATGCACTGATTAGTATGATTAACTTGATACATACAGCTCGTGATAAAAATGAGTTCCCTGTTGCGTTATTTGTGGACCTACGTAAGGCTTTTGACACTGTCAGCCACCAAAACCTTCATCTTTAATTACATCATTTTGGAGTCAGAAGTCACTCCCTGCAATACCTTCAGTCTTACCTTACTGGCAAGCTCCAGTATGTTTCTGTGAATAATACCATTCCTCCTACCCTACCCATAAACATTGGTGTTCCACAGGGTTCCACATACTTGGCCCTCTCCTCTTTCTCATCTACATTAATGATCTTCCGAATGCCTCTCAACACCTCAAACCAATCTTATTTGTTGATGACACAACCTTCATTTTCTCCAGTCCTGACCCTCTTGCTCTAAATGTCACAGTGAATACTGAACTAATACTGTCCATCTTTGGCTAACTGCTAACAAACTCACCCTTAACATTGACAAAACTTTCTATATTTTCTTTGATAATAAATGCTCAAATGAAATTTATCTAAGAATAAACAATATCCAAATTAGTAACAAAGTTGATGGTAAATTCCTTGGTGTCCTCATCGATAACAAGCTGAGTTTCCAGGGACACATTCTAAATATAGGAAAAAAAAGTTTCTAAAACTTTTGTTATTCTTTCTAAGATCAGATATTTTGTACCTCGCCCTGCCCTAGTGACACTCTATTACTCTCTCATCTATCCTTATCTTAACTATGGGATTTGTGCTTTCTACTACCCAAAAACATTTACGTCCTCTAATTACTCAACACAAAGCTGCTATTAGAACAACATCTAACTCTGGCCCCAGACATCACTCGATACCCTTACTCAAATCTCTGAATGTGTTAGATATTAAGTCACTGCACATCTTCTCATGTGTACTCTCTATATATATAAAACTCTGAACTGTAATGTCAATCCTGACATTAAAAGATTCCTAGTAGGTTGTAACAGAACTCATGGGCACCACACCAGAGACAAATACCTATTTGATATTCAAAAAGTACAACTTAATGAAACTAGAAATTCTCTACAAATCAAGGGACCCAGAATGTAGAATGACCTTCCCAAGCATGTCAAAGGCTGTTCCTCAACCAGTTTAAGAGAAAAACTAAATACTACCGAATAAACTCCATGTAACCTACCCTAAATGTCATCCCATGTCTTGCTATTTTAAACAATGCTGCCAATTTTATTTTAAAAACAATGCTATTTTAGACAATGCTGCCAACATTGTAGCAATATAATTGCTACAATGTTGTATAATTGTATAATTAATTATAATGTTGTATAATTGCTGTTGTATAATGTTGTATAACTTGTATAATTGCTATTTTCTACCATGTTCCCCCCCCCCTATTTTATTCCTTTTTTATTCAACACAATTTATACTTTATGCTGAATTACTATTAAGTTTTAGTCTAAGTGTTCTCTCCCCCACCCTTCCCACACCTTGCCCGAAACGCTATGCGTACTAATGGCTTCAGGTATTGTATGTACTAACTCCATCTTTAAATCCAGCATTATGTTTGTAACTCATCTTCAATGTATGTACCTTTACCTGAATAAAAAATCTAAATCTAAATCTAGTGACGGAGGGTGTGCGAATAATTTTGTTGACACAGTTTACATTTGGTCAGGTCTACATCAGCAGATAATGAGAATTCCCAGAGATACTTGTAACCGAGCATAAGCCGAGCAATAGTAACATCTAGAAGTCTGCTGATTTTATTGGATGAACCATAGATGTGTGGCTCCTCTTACATAATTATATGATGATAAATGGAATTACTGGTGTCGATTTTACTTTGCCTCAGATCTACAAGATTTTGTTTAAGTTCTTGGTGTACTGTTGCTCTCACACTGCTTATTGACAATCCAAAGTCTCCGGTCTTTGTTCTCTTCTCTTCTTCTTCGGTCTCCGGTCTCCAATCTTACCAGTCTTTGTGGTGTAGTGGTAAGACTCTCGCCTGGCGTTCCGCGAGCGCTTTGTCATGGGTTCGTATCCTGGCCGGGGAGGATTTACTGGGCGCATATCCTTAACTGTAGCCTCTGTTTAACGCAACAAAAAAAATGTGTACTTGGTTGTAACAACGATTCTTCGCGGCGGGGATCGTATTCCAGGGATCTGCCCGAAACGTTACGCGTACTAGTGTCTATACAAGAATGAAACAAATCTTGTATATATCTAAAAAAAAAAAGTTATACTCAATTTCTCCTTTAAAAGCAGATTCTTTGCCTAACTCATCAGTTCTATCATGCATGCAGAGGCCTACATGAGATGGAGTCCACATTCAGTGACTACATAATAGGAACAATAACAACTGGAGGGCAAAAAATTATAGTCGTAGTCACATATAATCCACCACCAAATGACAGAAGACCCAGACAGGAATATGATAGAAACAATATGGCCACCATTAACATAATGGAGAGAGCAGCTTCTGTTGCTAGCAGAAATGGATCTGGATTACTAATCATGGGAGACTTCAACCATGGGAAGATATATTGGGAGAACAGAGACCCGCATGGAGGACCAGAAACATGGAGAGCTAAGCTGCTGGACGTGGCAACAAGAAACTTTCTAAGCCAGCACATCAAGGATCCAACAAGAATGAGAGGAGAGGATGAACCAGCGATGCTGATCTGATATTTACCCTAAATGAGTGAGATATAAGGGAAGTCAAGATGGAAGCGCCCTTGGGAATGAGTGATCACAGTGTATTGAACTTTGAGTACCTGATAGAGCTAGGAATTATCCCCCCCAAAAAAGAACTAGGAAACAAAAGGCTGGCAAACCGAAAGGGAAATTATGAGGAGATGAGAAGCTTCCTAAGGGAAATATCTTGGGACACAGACCTCAGAGCTAAGTCTGTACAAGATATGATGGACTATGTCACCCAAAAGTGTCAGGAGGCAGTAAGCAGATACATCCCGGCCCAAAAGGAAAAATCCGAGAAGCAAAAGAATAATCCATGGTATAATAGGGCATGTATGGAAGCAAAGGTACTGAACAAAAGGGCGTGGAGGAACTTCCGGAATAACAGAACACCAGAAAGCAGAGAGAGATACCAGAGAACCAGGAATGAGTATGTCAGGGTGAGAAGAGAAGCAGAGAAAAGTTATGAAAATGATATAGCAAACAAAGCCAAGACCGAACCAAAGCTACTCCACAGTCACATCAGAAGGAAAACAACAGTGAAAGAAAAGGCAGTGAAACTTAGAACAGGCGAGGACAGGTATACAGAGAATGACAAAAAGGTGTGTGATGAACTCAACAAGAGGTTCCAGGAGGTCTTCACAACAGAACAAGGTGAGGTCACTGTGCTAGGAGAAAGGGAAGTAAACCAGGCGGCCTTGGAAGAGTTTGAAATTACGAGAGAGGAGGTCAAGAGACACCTGCTGGACCTGGATGTTAGAAAGGCTGTTGGTCCAGACGAGATCTCGCCATGGGTACTGAAAGAGTGTGCAGAGGCACTTTGCTTGCCACTCTCCATAGTGTATAGTAGGTCACTGGAGACAGGAGACCTACCAGAAATATGGAAGACGGCGAATGTGGTCCCAATATACAAAAAGGGCGACAGGCAAGAGGCACTGAACTACAGGCCAGTGTCCTTGACTTGTATATCATGCAAGGTGATGGAGAAGATCGTGAGAAAAAACCTGGTAACACATCTGGAGAGAAGGGACTTCGTGACAAATCGACAACATGGGTTCAGGGAGGGTAAATCTTGCCTGACTGGCTTAATAGAATTCTATGACCAGGTAACACAGATTAAGCAAGAAAGAGAGGGCTGGGCGGACTGCATTTTCTTGGATTGTCGGAAAGCCTTTGACACAGTACCGCATAAGAGGCTAGTACATAAGCTGGAGAGACAGGCAGGTGTAGCTGGTAAGGTGCTCCAGTGGATAAGGGAGTACCTAAGCAATAGGAAGCAGAGAGTTACGGTGAGGGGTGAGACCTCAGATTGGCGTGAAGTCCCCAGTGGAGTCCCACAGGGCTCTGTACTCGGTCCTATCTTGTTTCTGATATATGTAAATGATCTCCCGGAGGGTATAGAATCATTTCTCTCAATGTTTGCGGTCGATGCCAAAATTATAAGAAGGATTAAGACAGAAGAGGACTGTTTGAGGCTTCAAGAAGACCTAGACAAACTGCAGGAATGGTCGAACAAGTGGTTGTTAGAGTTTAACCCAACCAAATGTAATATAATGAAGATAGGTGCAGGGAGCAGGAGGCCAAATACAAGGTATTATCTGGGAGAGGAAGTTCTTCAGGAGTCAGAAAAAGAAAAAGACTTGGGAGTTGATATCACGCCAGACCTGTCTCCTGCAGCACATATCAAGAGGATAACATCAGCGGCATATGCCAGGCTGGCCAACATACGAACGGCATTCAGAAATTTGTGTAAAGAATCATTCAGAACTTTGTATACCACATATGTCAGGCCAATCCTGGAGTATGCAGCCCCAGCATGGAGTCCATATCTAGTCAAGGATAAGACTAAACTGGAAAAGGTTCAAAGATTTGCCACCAGACTAATACCCGAGCTGAGAGGTATGAGCTACGAGGAGAGACTACGGGAATTAAACCTCACTTCGCTGGAAGACAGAAGAGTTAGGGGGGGCATGATCACCACATTCAAGATTCTCGAGGGAATTGATAGGGTAGATAAAGAGAGGCTATTTAACACAAGGGGCACACGCACAAGGGGACACAGGTGGAAACTGAGCGCCCAAATGAGCCACAGAGATAATAGAAAGAACTTTTTTAGTGTCAGAGTGGTTGACAAATGGAATGCATTAGGAAGTGATGTGGTGGAGGCTGACTCCATACACAGTTTCAAGTGTAGATATGATAGAGCCCAATAGGCTCAGGAATCTGTACACCTGTTGATCGACAGTTGAGAGGCGGACCAAAGAGCCAGAGCTCAACACCCGCAAGCACAACTAGGTGAGTACAACTAGGTGAGTACATGAAATGGACCCTGTTACCATCATTAATAATTTTGTTGTATTTGTGTCTAGCTTCGAACACGAGCATGTTACAGTTAGGTCTTAAAGTGTTGAGAGCATTTAAGGATGATAAAGAGTCACTTACAATTAATGTATCAAGTTTGGAGACTTGTACACATTTCAGTGCAAGAAGCAAGGAAAATAGTGGTCTGAAGGGTAGTGGCCCAGTTGTTTATATGGACTCCCCACTCAAAATATAAGCCATCGCCCATTGTCAGGACATCTGCACTTCCAGCTGCACCCGTGGGGCGGTGTAGGGAACCATCAGTGTATATGATTTGAGAGAGAGAATGCTCTGCGGACTGAGCATCAATATGGCTTAAGACGTTGAGCTTTGCTTGAAGACGAAGCTTGGGCTGATCTCTAATTTACTTCTTGGGTGGAAAGGAAGGGATTAAAATTAGAAAGGGTGTCACCTTTCACTGTGCAGGAAAGTGCCGTTGTTGTCTCTCTTGGTACATATTATAAATCTGATACATTCTGAGTTCAGTTCCAGTTTTAGTTATCCATTTAGAACAATGTTGATCTTCATTAAAAATATTCTGGAGGGTTTCTGTGTAAGGGTTAGGATGAGTTAACCTAAGCATTTTTATACCAATATGATAGTTAATTTCAGTTAAACGATCAACAACGCTCGAAATATTAAGTTCATTTTCTCATGTTAAATATCTTCGTGGTACGAGGGCACCCCAAGGATTATCCTCAAGGCTACGTTCTGCAATTATTCAAGCCCTCCAAGCTTTTTTTAGGCATCAAAACAAGCAGAGGTGCAGCATAATTCACTACAGAGCTGATGTATGCTAGGTATATCATTTTGACTGTTGTGACATTGGCACCATAGCCTGAGTGATAACCTGCAACAGCCTTGAGAGCTCTGAGCCTCTCTTTATACTGACGACAAAGTCTGAATTCAACAGGACCATACAGTGGCACCCTTAAGGCTAAGGTATTTGAATCTGTTTACGTGATTAAGCTGGGATCTATCAGACAGTTGCATCTTGCGAACAGCTTCTCCCTGCCTGGGTGGGCGCCGATTTAGTATCTTTGTTTTCTCTGCTGAGATTACTAAACCTAGGTCCTGACATGAGTCTAATACAGAGTTAAGAGTGTTCTGCGTGTTAATATACCCAGTGGTGTGTATCATTATATGATCAGCATAGCTAATGATGTGGATGTTGAGTTAGCTCGGTACAGTGTTTAACAGCGTGTTTATTAGGATATTAAATAAGGGAGGACTGTACTCATCTCCTTGTGAAGTACCTAGTTCGAAGTCTTTTGTTACACTCCTATGCCCCTGGAAAAATATAGATTACTTCCTGTTGAATAAATTACCCCTGATCCAACAAAGAAACTGACCACCAATATTCATTCTTGCAAGCTCACTCAAGATAACATGTCGATTTGCAATATCAAAGGCAGACTTGAGATCTAGGAAGGGGTATATGACTTTTCAATGTGCAGGGAAAGAAAAGTGGTGATACAATGATGCACACTCCTTCCATGCATGAAGCCAGATATCTGGGGGGATAGCATGGTTCTTATTCTATGGAGGAGACGGTTTAGGACCATTCTCTCGAATATTTTGCAAATGCAGCTAGTAAGGGAAATTAGGCGGAAAGCATTCTCTTGATTTGGCTTGGAAATTTGAATGATTATACTGTTGGTCCAAGAGATAGGAAGTTCCCCAGTAACATAGCTCATATTATACCTCTCAAGCAGGGGATTCCCTGGTAATAAAGGAAGCAGACGCAATATGTCATAGGTGATACCATTCTTACCTGGGGATGTAGCTTTACCTTTGATTATGGCCGAAAATAACTCAAACTTAGTAACTGACACGTTGCATTCATCTTCCTTGTGGAGCATGAAGTCAACGAGCCTTTCTCGATCTCCGTAACCAGCATTTAATCTGAACTGTATGTCTGGGGGAAGATTATTGAAGCTAGAGGTGGTTGCCCAAGCATCGACTAACCCGTTTGCTCTGTGTAGAGGGTGAGGGTGTGATACTTGTCCGATCTTATCGCCTTTAATTCTTTTAATATCCTTCCATGCCTGGCTGAGGGGGGTGTGAGAGTTGAGATTGTTAACAAAAGTTTCCCCGTTATCTTAACTGAGCTCTGTCATGTACTCCCTCGCCATGGCTAAGGCCTTCTGAAAGAGCTTCAACATTACTGGCGTACGTGTTTCCCTATATGCAAATCCAACTCTTCTGGTAGTGCGTTTCAATGTATGCAGTTTGGGGTCATTGTAATAGGAATAATGTTTATTACTTTTCATATCGTTCCGACCATTGGATGGTGCAGGGGGCCGACCTAAAAGGTCAGCGAACATCTGTATGTTCTGTACTAGATCGTCGATAAATGTCTGGACTGTGGAGGGATCATAAGTACTGTACCACTCTGAGACACATGAACAACAAAGTCTTAACGTTGAGCAGGAGGAACACTGAGTCGCTTGCGTTTAAAAGTCTCACCGGGCAGGATGGTATTTCCGATTCAAGGAGTAGTCAATTTAGGGTGATGATCTGACAATAAATCTGTTACAATAGATGATGTGCACCATACGTGAGAGACGTTGTAACCAATACAGAGGTCAAGAATGCCTCCACAAATATGCGTAGGTTCAAGGTCGCCTACAATCTGCAAATCTTCGTGACTATTTAGTAGCGACAGCAGTTGATTCCCATTTCCGTTACTAAGGCGAGAACCACCAAAGTCCTTGTGTCTAGCATTGTAGTACCAAAATGACTGTGGGCTCTGCTTGAGAGCAGGCTGGAAGATCAATATAATTAAACTTTCCTGCTGGAGCATATAGATTACATTGAGGATAGAGCTGTCCACATAGCTCCTCACTCCATGATCTTGTTGTCCCTCCGTTTGCTTTTCTGGAAGAAGTTGATGGCTAGAGATTATTTGATGTATAGAATGCAAGAGTTCCTGGATCTGAGGTTGTAAGAAAGAAATGAGAGCAATTTCGGGGGTGAGGATCTTTGGGGAAATCTGCACTCTTGGAAACATACAATAACGATGTGTTCAGTTGTTACCTTGTGATGTAAATCAGAGAACCTTTTTTGAGGGATGCAATGTTCCAGCTAAGGATGGATAACTTAGTTATTTGTGCATTTAAAGTAAGCATTATATAGATTGATATTATTAGTCCACTTAATATATATTAACTATTTCAATACAATATAAGTCCAGGAACATTTCTTAGCATATTATCAATGTAACACATTTGCCTCCTATTGTTTAGTACACTTTCGCACACGTCAGAGGCTTCACAAAACCACTGCACATTTCCCTCTAGTGTGGCTCCCAGAGGAAAATCTAGGTGTAAAAGTTTGGCAGCAGCCGAATTGGGTTGGTTTAATCGTGCCCTTTTCGACTGTTTATGGCCCAGCCTTTTACTCATTTGCAGCGTGTATCCCTCATCATCTGCACTGCCCTCTGATGTATCGTATGTCACCACTGAGGAGATGGCACCATCATTAGAGAACAATTGATCAGTGAATGATGGGTTCCTAAAGTCACTATCTGGCAACGGCGATGTGCTGCCTGGCATCTCGTCCGAGGGAGTTGCCATGACGTTAAAGACACAACACCTATATGCAGAGTATTATGGTATACTCGCTCCACAGTGAATTACAAAGCAGCATATCAGTAGATGACCTATTCACAGAGTGGAAGGGGCCGCCAGCCATCAAACAAGATCAACAGAAGTAAATCGGCCAGCCTGCATATATGAAGCTCCGTTATTTTCAAGGTCACAGCGTACCTAGCAAGTCAGCGCGCAAAATTTGACATTGGTGGCACATGCACAAATATCTGGAGTCTGCACACAACTATCAACAAAATTTGACAAAC
The DNA here is from genome assembly GCF_040958095.1 of Procambarus clarkii. Taxonomy (NCBI): domain Eukaryota; kingdom Metazoa; phylum Arthropoda; class Malacostraca; order Decapoda; family Cambaridae; genus Procambarus; species Procambarus clarkii. The sequence continues at coordinate 24,423,448 of NC_091170.1, forward strand.
ACCGGCAACAAAAACGTAGTACTTGAGAGCTGGTGGAGATATGTGCAGGAGCCGGTCGGCCGAGCGGACAGCACGCTGGACTTGTGATCTTGTAGTCCTGGGTTCGATCCCAGGCGCCGGCGAGAAACAATGGGCAGAGTTTCTTTCACCCTATGCCCTGTAACCTAGCAGTAAAATAGGTACTTGGGTACCTATTTTAGCTGTCATGGGCTGCTTCCTGGAGGCGGAGGCCTGGTCGAGGACCGGGCCGCGGGGACACTAAAAAGCCCCGAAATCATCTCAAGATAACCTCAAGATGATTGAGATCATATCAAGAAGGCGCTCATGGCACCATATCCTCATTTCCTGGCTGGACGAGGTGTTAGGCCTAACAGAGCTATAGCTAGTGCCTCACCAGTGCCCGCTACACCAACGGCTCCTCTGTTTATCCACACAGTTTTGCAATTAAAGTTTATAACAACCGCCAATCATCAAAGCACTACTACACATCAACTAACGAAGAAGTTTTTTTTTTTTTTTTTTTTTTATTTTTACATGCAAGCATGCGTATGATGTACAATAAAAACAGAACAAATATAACAGAACAAAAGTACAAAGCACACACATGAACAATGACAAAGGAACAAATCAAGAGAAGACCAGCCAGAAGGGCTGACCACAAAACAAAAAATGCATATACAAACATAACACAAATATAAACACAGCGTAATACAAACATAAGGGAAACATAGAGGCGAGAAACATACAAAACAAGTCTGCTAACACCTCAAACACATAATGCACACATAACAAAGAGCACACCCCAACAGCCTGAAGGGCACACAATATGACAAGCAAGCGCACACGACATCCACAACCGAACACACAAACGCACAGGAACCGCACCCCCCCCCCCACTAGCCATACAAGAAAACCCACAATACAAACCGGAGCACGCAGGAACCGGGAAACAATACCCACCCCACCCACTCACATACACACCCCACAACCAGGCAACACAAAATACACAGAAATCACTTGCGAGGAACCTCGAGAGAAATGTACTTCTCCGGGAAAAGATCATGAGGATATTTCGCCTTGTAAGCTTCCCAGACTAGATCTTCAAGGTCGGTAGGGTTTTCGACCCCCCGCGCTCGAGCGGGTATCATAAACTCAGGAACATCTATATCTGGCGGCATCGGCCAATGCCTAAGGTCACTGACGCAAGTCGCATAACGAGGCTGGGGAGCGCCAACCACGCCCTTCGAGGAAGCAGATGACACCGGAGAAGCGGACGAGGGTCGCCGAGCCTGCCACGCCTTCGTCATCGGAGCAGGTGTCGGACGCTGAGACGATAGCACTTCCGCGGATACTGCAGGAGACACGGAAGGGACTGCAGGAAACGGAAGAGGCGGCAAGACCGCTGCCGAGGAAACGGGTAACGAGGAAGGGGCCACAGAACATCCAGAGCGAGCATCCTTTCTCAACATCACCACCAGGCCACCCCGCTCACCACCAACTACAGCAGGGGGAACCACCGCCCACGAAGAACCGGAGCCATCCGACGCAGGCAACGCACCTGAAGCAGGACCCTCGGACACCGGACCAGAGGTTGAGGCCGAAACGCCGGCACCGGCATCCTCAGGCAAGTGTACCTCCGCCACCACCGTAGTGTGCACCACATCCGGAGCCACCCCACCGTCAACGGAAGGACGACACTCGTCGAATTCGCCAACATCAGCCCACGCAGAAGAACGCCGGGAACGCTTAGGCTCGGGCCGCACATCATCAGACCCGGAGGCAGACTCAGCGACCCGCGCAGCACCAACCGAGCGAACCGACGCACGCCGCAGCACGGCAGCCTCCTCAACCACACGGGGCACCAGGCCAGGCACAGGAGGGAATGCCGGAACCACCTCAGCTCCCAGCACAGCCGGAACAGACGGCGAGGGCGCAGGGACCGGGACAGACACAGCAGAGGAAGAACTGGAAGACGAGGGGTCTGAGCAAACGGCAGGCGGAAGAGGCTCAGGGACACCAGCTAGAGCACTAGGCGAGGACCCAACCTCCGGAAGAGATGCGGCAACAACAGGGGGCGCAACAGGAGGAGCAACAGCTGCTACAGAGGGCACCTCCTCAGCCGAAGAGACGTCCATACCCACCGAATCATCCCCCACAGGAAGGGGCGGAAAATCCTCCTCACTGAAGAGATTCACTGGTGCAACAGCAGGCGCAGAACAGTCAGCAGCCTGATGGCCCAAAAGACCACAACGATAACACGTCCGCGGCTGACGGGCGTAAAACACCCGAACGTTGTACCCCATAAGGCGCACAGAGGACGGAATATCCGCCCGGAGCCTCATGCCCAGGGTGCGAATGTTAGACCTCACACCCTTAAGAGGAATAGAAGACACCACGTACACTCTCACACTAACAACTGCGCCAAACCGGCCAAAATACCGCCGTAGCAGAGCCTCTGGAAACTCCAAGGGAGCCCCATGCACACTGATGTAAGTAAGTGCACCACTTCTATCCGAGAGGGTGACAGTGCCCGCACCATCCGGCAGGGGCAGAGTCCGCCCCTCGTATCGCCGGAGAAAATCGCGATACGCCACCTCCTCTGCAAACTTCACAATTGCCCTACGGGCCGTTACCAACTCGACCCCATAAATCGCAAACACAGGGACAGAGAGCATTTCACAAGCCAGGGCAATCTCCGGGTAACCAGCCCGCACAGAGAACTCTAGTCCCACAGACTGAGCCCGGACGACTGGGGGTAGAGGGACCCCCATCGCAACGCCACGTCAGCACAGGCGAGCAGACACACACCCGCCCCCAACCAGCCGAAACGGGCAAACAACACCAAACTGCTGGAGCGCCGATGCAACACGTCCGCCCCTTACCGAAGCTAGGGCCAGACTCACTAACGAAGAAGTGGTAGACTTAAGGCACGACTCCAAGTCTCTACATTAAACTGACGCTGCATTGTGTTATTGTCGCAAGCGTCTTCGATCAAACAACAAGGCAATCATGGCTCAACAGTAGAATGGCGCAGGAGCTATTTTAGTGTACCTGACACACTTGTTTAGTCGCAATAGGCGAGTGAGGAGGTTATCTTGAGGTTATCTTGAGATGATTTCGGGGCTTTAGCGTGCCCGCGGTCCGGTCCTCGACCAGGTCTTCTTTTTGTTACACACCCCCCGGGAAGAAGCCTGTAGCAACTGTCTACCTCCCAGGCACCTGTTTACTGCTAGGTAACAGTGGTATCAGGGTGAAAGAAAAATTTTGCCCATTTGTCTCCGCCTCCACCGGGGATCGAACCCGGAACCCCAGGACTACGAATCCGAAGCGCTGTCCACCCAGCTGTCAAGCGGAGAGGAGGGTTTCCCTCGCAGGCCAGCAACAAGGCTATAAATGGTACAGTCAATTTACCAGTGCATGTGATAACCAAGTTTGAGACACGCACCTAGTATGTATGTGTGTCCCAGACTGGCTATTAAGCTCGTAACTGCAGTAATTACAATTACACCATGTGAAAAAAAAGTTTTTGATTTTGGAATATTTTTGTGGATTTGAAAACATTTAATTTCCTTTATCCTTATTCCTGTCGTGATATTCTAATATTATATCAGTTAACTTTAACTGAAAGTCTAGATAGATCTCCTGAGGAAAGACTTGCTTAGCTAACACGCTATGTGTAGTAAGCAGCTCATTCCTCACTCTGGGACCATATAAGAGCAATTGACTAGGCGCGAGCAAACGCCGAGACCTCAAAAGTTTGAAATCCTCTTCACTTAGGCCGTCGACCTTCGTCATTCGCCGGCGAGAATCTAACCAGTAGGTCATGGGTACTCACAACGTCATTTAATTTGTTGTGTGGTGCTATGAATTCAGCTCTAATCTCATGAAGCAGTCTCAACTGAATAGCAAAAGTACAGGTACATGGCAGATCAATGGTACATCAGTAGAATGTGTGGGGGTGTAACGAAAAGACAGTGCTCATCACAGTTTATTTACCAAAGTACTAACTACTACAACAACGAAAGAAATATCAATGACGTTACTCGAAATCTTTCCTGTGACACCTTTACTGACAGCTAGACACCAGCCACGAGTACTGCAAAATGAACTTACTTGAACATACTGAGTGATCACAGAGGAATCAATCAAGTAAGCAAGACATATTAAGTCTATAATCACTAATGCAACAACAACGTAGGTGAGGAGACACGCCTCCAATAACCTCCTATCAGTTCCTCTATGCTACTTGCAGCCCTCTCCTGCAATCAGCAGTTGCAATGCAATCAAACTAGCAGCCTATCAATGATGTGACAATGACTAATAAGGTTACTGGCAACTCCAGCAACTCTCCTCAATTAAATTCTTACGTTAACACTCCGTCCCTCAGACGATCAACAATCAATGACTAATTTATTACGTTAATATCAAAGTAACACTTACATAACTTAATCTTGTCTCCCACAGACAAATCAAACTGTACAACTGTCACTAGTAACTCGGAATTAAACAAAAACTACCCATAGAGCATTCAGTGAGTAATCCCCATTAATCCCTGTACTCCAGACAGCAGATTAATCCCAGTACGAGTTACGTTAACGGTTACTATCCTCCCTCGATAGTTTACTACAATCTCAATGTCCAAAGTGCTAAGAGAACGGCAATCACCGTTGACTACCCTCGAGCAATTAATTGCTAATCCCTAAGATCAATAATAAATTTATACTCAAATACGTCACCTTTTACACTGGCTCAGCAATTATAACATCACACACTAATTTACATTGAGCATCACACAGTACAGTCCATGGTGCATCACACAGTACAGTCCATGGTGCATCACACAGTACAGTCCATGGTGCATCACACAGTACAGTCCATGGTGCATCACACAGTACAGTCCATGGTGCATCACACAGTACAGTCCATGGTGCATCACACAGTACAGTCCATGGTGCATCACACAGTACAGTCCATGGTGCATCACACAGTACAGTCCACGGTGCATCACACAGTACAGTCCATGGAGCATCACACAGTACAGTCCATGGTGCATCACACAGTACAGTCCATGGTGCATCACACAGTACAGTCCATGGTGCATCACACAGTACAGTCCATGGTGCATCACAGTTTAGTCCATGGTGCATCACTCAGTACAGTCCATGGTGCATCACACAATACAGTCCATGGTGCATCACACAGTACAGTCCATGGTGCATCACACAGTACAGTCCATGGTGCATCACAGAATACAGTCCATGGTGCATCACACAGTACAGTCCATGGTGCATCACAGTTTAGTCCATGGTGCATCACACAGTACAGTCCATGGTGCATCACACAGTACAGTCCATGGTGCATCACACAGTACAGTCCATGGTGCATCACACAGTACAGTCCATGGTGCATCACTCAGTACAGTCCATGGTGCATCACACAGTACAGTCCATGGTGCATCACACAGTACAGTCCATGGTGCATCACACAGTACAGTCCATGGTGCATCACAGTTTAGTCCATGGTGCATCACACAGTACAGTCCATGGTGCATCACACAGTACAGTCCATGGTGCATCACACAGTACAGTCCATGGTGCATCACACAGTACAGTCCATGGTGCATCACACAGTACAGTCCATGGTGCATCACACAGTACAGTCCATGGTGCATCACACAGTACAGTCCATGGTGCATCACACAGTACAGTCCATGGTGCATCACACAGTACAGTCCATGGTGCATCCACAGTACAGTCCATGGTGCATCACACAGTACGTCCATGGTGCATCACACAGTACAGTCCATGGTGCATCACACAGTACAGTCCATGGTGCATCCACAGTACAGTCCATGGTGCAATCACACAGTACAGTCCATGGTGCATCACACAGTACAGTCCATGGTGCATCACACAGTACAGTCCATGGTGCATCACACAGTACAGTCCATGGTGCATCACAGCAGTAACAGTCCATGGTGCATCACACAGTACAGTCCATGGTGCATCACACAGTACAGTCCATGGGCATCACACAGTACAGTCCATGGTGCATCACACAGTACAGTCCATGGTGCATCACACAGTACAGTCCATGGTGCATCACACAGTACAGTCCATGGTGCATCACACAGTACAGTCCATGGTGCATCACACTTTAGTCCATGGTGCATCACAGTAGTCCATGGTGCATCACACAGTACAGTCCATGGTGCATCACACAGTACAGTCCATGGTGCATCACACAGTACAGTCCATGGTGCATCACAGTATAGTCCATGGTGCATCACACAGTACAGTCCATGGTGCATCACACAGTACAGTCCATGGTGCATCACACAGTACAGTCCATGGTGCATCACACAGTACAGTCCATGGTGCATCACAGTTTAGTCCATGGTGCATCACACAGTACAGTCCATGGTGCATCACACAGTACAGTCCATGGTGCATCACACAGTACAGTCCATGGTGCATCACACAGTACAGTCCATGGTGCATCACAGTACAGTCCATGGTGCATCACACAGTACAGTCCATGGTGCATCACAGTAGTCCATGGTGCATCACACAGTACAGTCCATGGTGCATCACACAGTACAGTCCATGGTGCATCACACAGTACAGTCCATGGTGCATCACACAGTACAGTCCATGGTGCATCACACAGTACAGTCCATGGTGCATCACACAGTACAGTCCATGGTGCATCACCAGTACAGTCAATGGTGCATCACACAGTACAGTCCATGGTGCATCACACAGTACAGTCCATGGTGCATCACACAGTACAGTCCATGGTGCATCACACAGTACAGTCCATGGTGCATCACACAGTACAGTCCATGGGGCATCACACAGTACAGTCCATGGTGCATCACACAGTACAGTCCATGGTGCATCACACAGTACAGTCCATGGTGCATCACACAGTACAGTCCATGGTGCATCACACAGTACAGTCCATGGTGCATCACACAGTACAGTCCATGGTGCATCACACAGTACAGCCATGGTGCATCACACAGTACAGTCCATGGTGCATCACACAGTACAGTCCATGGTGCATCACACAGTTACGTCCATGGTGCATCACACAGTACAGTCCATGGTGCATCACACAGTTACAGTCCATGGTGCATCACACAGTACAGTCCATGGTGCATCACACAGTACAGTCCCATGGTGCATCACACAGTACAGTCCATGGTGCATCACAAGTACAGTCCATGGTGCATCACAGTTTAGTCCATGGTGCATCACACAGTACAGTCCATGGTGCATCACACAGTACAGTCCATGGTGCATCACACAGTACAGTCCATGGTGCATCACACAGTACAGTCCATGGTGCATCACACAGTACAGTCCATGGTGCATCACACAGTACAGTCCATGGTGCATCAACAGTACAGTCCAGGTGCATCACACAGTACAGTCCATGGTGCATCACACAGTACAGTCCATGGTGCATCACACAGTACAGTCCATGGTGCATCACACAGTACAGTCCATGGTGCATCACACAGTACAGTCCATGGTGCATCACACAGTACAGTCCATGGTGCATCACACAGTACAGTCCATGGTGCATCACACAGTACAGTCATGGTGCATCACACAGTACAGTCCATGGTGCATCACACAGTACAGTCCATGGTGCATCACACAGTACAGTCCATGGTGCATCACACAGTACAGTCCATGGTGCATCACACAGTACAGTCCATGGTGCATCACACAGTACAGTCCATGGTGCATCACACAGTTACAGTCCATGGTGCATCACACAGTACAGTCCATGGTGCATCACACAGTACAGTCCATGGTGCATCACAGTTTAGTCCATGGTGCATCACACAGTACAGTCCCATGGTGCCTCACACCAGTACAGTCCATGGTGCCATCACACAGTACCGTCCATTGTGCATCACAGTTTTATCCATGGTGCATCACTAGTACAGTCCATGGTGTCATCACACAATACAGTCCATGGTGCATCACACAGTACAGTCCATGGTGCATCACACATACAGTCCATGGTGGCATCACACAATAAAGTCCATTGTGCATCACAACAATACAGTCCATGGTGCATCACACAGTAACAGTCCTGGTGCCTCACAGTTTAGTCCATGGGTTTACATCACTCAGTACAGTCCCTGTGCATCACACAGTACAGTCCATTGTGCATCACACATACAGTCCATGGTGCATCACACGTAGAGTCAATGTGCATCACCAGTACAGTCCATGGTGCATCACACAGTAACATTCCTGGTGCTCACAGTTTATCCATGGTGCATCACTAGTACAGTCCCATGGTGCACATCACACAGTACAGTCCATGGTGCATCACACAGTACAGTCCATGGTGCATCGACACAGTTACAGTCCATGGTGCATCACACGAGTACAGTCCATGGTGCATCACACAGTAAGTCCATGGTGCATCACACAGTACAGGTCCATGGTGCATCACACAGTACAGTCCATGGTGCATCAACACAGTACAGGTCCATGGTGCATCACACAGTACAGGTCCATGGTGCATCACACAGTAAAGTCCATGGTGCATCACAGCAGTACAGGTCCATGGTGGCATCACTACCAGTACAGTCCAGGTGCATCACAACAGTACAGTCCATGGTGCAGTCACCCCGTACAGTCCATGGTGCAAGTCACACAGTACAAGTCCATGGTGCATCACCACAAGTACAGTCCATGGTGCATCACACAGTACAGTCCATGTTGCATCACACAGTACAGTCATGCATCACACAGTACAGTCCCATGGTGCATCACATCAGTTTACCGTCCATAGGTGCATCACACAGTACAGTCCATGGTGCACTCACACAGTACAGGCCATGGTGCATCACACAGTACAGTCCATGGTGCATCACACAGTACAGTCCATGTGCAATCACAGTTTAGTCCATGTGCATCACCAGTACCAGTCCATGGTGCATCACACACAGTACAGTCCATGGTGCAAGCACACGAGTACAGTCCGATGGTGCATCACACAAGTACAGTCCATGGTGCATCACACAGTATTAGTCCATGGTGCATCACAGTAACAGTCCATGGTGCATCACACAGTACAGTCCATGGTGCATCACACAGTACAGTCCATGGTGCATCACACAGTACAGTCCATGGTGCATCACACAGTACAGTCCATGGTGCATCACACAGTACAGTCCATGGTGCATCACACAGTACAGTCCATGGTGCATCACACAGTACAGTCCATGGTGCATCACACAGTACAGTCCATGGTGCATCACACAGTACAGTCCATGGTGCATCACACAGTACAGTCCATGGTGCATCACACAGTACAGTCCATGGTGCATCACACAGTACAGTCCATGGTGCATCACAGTACAGTCCATGGTGCATCACACAGTACAGTCCATGGTGCATCACACAGTACAGTCCATGGTGCATCACACAGTACAGTCCATGGTGCATCACAGTAGTCCATGGTGCATCACACAGTACAGTCCATGGTGCATCACACAGTACAGTCCATGGTGCATCACACAGTACAGTCCATGGTGCATCACACAGTACAGTCCATGGTGCATCACAGAATACAGTCCATGGTGCATCACACAGTACAGTCCATGGTGCATCACAGTTTAGTCCATGGTGCATCACACAGTACAGTCCATGGTGCATCACACAGTACAGTCCATGGTGCATCACACAGTACAGTCCATGGTGCATCACACAGTACAGTCCATGGTGCATCACTCAGTACAGTCCATGGTGCATCACACAGTACAGTCCATGGTGCATCACACAGTACAGTCCATGGTGCATCACACAGTACAGTCCATGGTGCATCACAGTTTAGTCCATGGTGCATCACACAGTACAGTCCATGGTGCATCACACAGTACAGTCCATGGTGCATCACACAGTACAGTCCATGGTGCATCACACAGTACAGTCCATGGTGCATCACACAGTACAGTCCATGGTGCATCACACAGTACAGTCCATGGTGCATCACACAGTACAGTCCATGGTGCATCACACAGTACAGTCCATGGTGCATCACACAGTACAGTCCATGGTGCATCACACAGTACAGTCCATGGTGCACACAGTACAGTCCATGGTGCATCACTCAGTACAGTCCATGGTGCATCACACAGTACAGTCCATGGTGCATCACACAGTACAGTCCATGGTGCATCACACAGTACAGTCCATGGTGCATCACACAGTACAGTCCATGGTGCATCACACAGTACAGTCCATGGTGCATCACAGTTTAGTCCATGGTGCATCACACAGTACAGTCCATGGTGCATCACACAGTACAGTCCATGGTGCATCACACAGTACAGTCCATGGTGCATCACACAGTACAGTCCATGGTGCATCACACAGTACAGTCCATGGTGCATCACACAGTACAGTCCATGGTGCATCACACAGTACAGTCCATGGTGCATCACACAGTACAGTCCATGGTGCATCACACAGTACAGTCCATGGTGCATCACACAGTACAGTCCATGGTGCATCACACAGTACAGTCCATGGTGCATCACACAGTACAGTCCATGGTGCATCACACAGTACAGTCCATGGTGCATCACACAGTACAGTCCATGGTGCATCACAGTAGTCCATGGTGCATCACACAGTACAGTCCATGGTGCATCACACAGTACAGTCCATGGTGCATCACACAGTACAGTCCATGGTGCATCACACAGTACAGTCCATGGTGCATCACACAGTACAGTCCATGGTGCATCACACAGTACAGTCCATGGTGCATCACACAGTACAGTCCATGGTGCATCACAGTTTAGTCCATGGTGCATCACACAGTACAGTCCATGGTGCATCACACAGTACAGTCCATGGTGCATCACACAGTACAGTCCATGGTGCATCACAGTACAGTCCATGGTGCATCACACAGTACAGTCCATGGTGCATCACACAGTACAGTCCATGGTGCATCAACAGTACAGTCCATGGTGCATCACACAGTACAGTCCATGGTGCATCACACAGTACAGTCCATGGTGCATCACACAGTACAGTCCATGGTGCATCACAGTAGTCCATGGTGCATCACTCAGTACAGTCCATGGTGCATCACACAGTACAGTCCATGGTGCATCACACAGTACAGTCCATGGTGCATCACACAGTACAGTCCATGGTGCATCACACAGTACAGTCCATGGTGCATCACACAGTACAGTCCATGGTGCATCACACAGTACAGTCCATGGTGCATCACACAGTACAGTCCATGGTGCATCACAGTAGTCCATGGTGCATCACTCAGTACAGTCCATGGTGCATCACACAGTACAGTCCATGGTGCATCACACAGTACAGTCCATGGTGCATCACACAGTACAGTCCATGGTGCATCACACAGTACAGTCCATGGTGCATCACACAGTACAGTCCATGGTGCATCACACAGTACAGTCCATGGTGCATCACAGTTTAGTCCATGGTGCATCACACAGTACAGTCCATGGTGCATCACACAGTACAGTCCATGGTGCATCACACAGTACAGTCCATGGTGCATCACACAGTACAGTCCATGGTGCATCACACAGTACAGTCCATGGTGCATCACACAGTACAGTCCATGGTGCATCACACAGTACAGTCCATGGTGCATCACACAGTACAGTCCATGGTGCATCACACAGTACAGTCCATGGTGCATCACACAGTACAGTCCATGGTGCATCACACAGTACAGTCCATGGTGCATCACACAGTACAGTCCATGGTGCATCACACAGTACAGTCCATGGTGCATCACACAGTACAGTCCATGGTGCATCACAGTACAGTCCATGGTGCATCACACAGTACAGTCCATGGTGCATCACACAGTACAGTCCATGGTGCATCACACAGTACAGTCCATGGTGCATCACACAGTACAGTCCATGGTGCATCACAGTACAGTCCATGGTGCATCACACAGTACAGTCCATGGTGCATCACACAGTACAGTCCATGGTGCATCACACAGTACAGTCCATGGTGCATCACAGTACAGTCCATGGTGCATCACAGTACAGTCCATGGTGCATCACACAGTACAGTCCATGGTGCATCACACAGTACAGTCCATGGTGCATCACACAGTACAGTCCATGGTGCATCACAGTTTAGTCCATGGTGCATCACACAGTACAGTCCATGGTGCATCACACAGTACAGTCCATGGTGCATCACACAGTACAGTCCATGGTGCATCACACAGTACAGTCCATGGTGCATCACACATACAGTCCATGGTGCATCACACAGTACAGTCCATGGTGCATCACACAGTACAGTCCATGGTGCATCACAGTAGTCCATGGTGCATCACCAGTACAGTCCATGGTGCATCACACAGTACAGTCCATGGTGCATCACACAGTACAGTCCATGGTGCATCACACAGTACAGTCCATGGTGCATCACACAGTACAGTCCATGGTGCATCACACAGTACAGTCCATGGTGCATCACACAGTACAGTCCATGGTGCATCACACAGTACAGTCCATGGTGCATCACAGTTTAGTCCATGGTGCATCACTCAGTACAGTCCATGGTGCATCACACAGTACAGTCCATGGTGCATCACACAGTACAGTCCATGGTGCATCACACAGTACAGTCCATGGTGCATCACACAGTACAGTCCATGGTGCATCACACAGTACAGTCCATGGTGCATCACACAGTACAGTCCATGGTGCATCACACAGTACAGTCCATGGTGCATCACACAGTACAGTCCATGGTGCATCACAGTTTAGTCCATGGTGCATCACACAGTACAGTCCATGGTGCATCACACAGTACAGTCCATGGTGCATCACACAGTACAGTCCATGGTGCATCACACAGTACAGTCCATGGTGCATCACACAGTACAGTCCATGGTGCATCACACAGTACAGTCCATGGTGCATCACAGTACAGTCCATGGTGCATCACACAGTACAGTCCATGGTGCATCACACAGTACAGTCCATGGTGCATCACACAGTACAGTCCATGGTGCATCACACAGTACAGTCCATGGTGCATCACACAGTACAGTCCATGGTGCATCACACAGTACAGTCCATGGTGCATCACACAGTACAGTCCATGGTGCATCACAGTAGTCCATGGTGCATCACACAGTACAGTCCATGGTGCATCACAAGTACAGTCCATGGTGCATCACACAGTACAGTCCATGGTGCATCACACAGTACAGTCCATGGTGCATCACACAGTACAGTCCATGGTGCATCACACAGTACAGTCCATGGTGCATCACACAGTACAGTCCATGGTGCATCACACAGTAGTCCATGGTGCATCACTCAGTACAGTCCATGGTGCATCACACAGTACAGTCCATGGTGCATCACACAGTACAGTCCATGGTGCATCACACAGTACAGTCCATGGTGCATCACACAGTACAGTCCATGGTGCATCACACAGTACAGTCCATGGTGCATCACACAGTACAGTCCATGGTGCATCACACAGTACAGTCCATGGTGCATCACAGTACAGTCCATGGTGCATCACTCAGTACAGTCCATGGTGCATCACACAGTACAGTCCATGGTGCATCACACAGTACAGTCCATGGTGCATCACACAGTACAGTCCATGGTGCATCACACAGTACAGTCCATGGTGCATCACACAGTACAGTCCATGGTGCATCACACAGTACAGTCCATGGTGCATCACACAGTACAGTCCATGGTGCATCACACAGTACAGTCCATGGTGCATCACAGTAGTCCATGGTGCATCACACAGTACAGTCCATGGTGCATCACACAGTACAGTCCATGGTGCATCACACAGTACAGTCCATGGTGCATCACAGTACAGTCCATGGTGCATCACACAGTACAGTCCATGGTGCATCACACAGTACAGTCCATGGTGCATCACACAGTACAGTCCATGGTGCATCACACAGTACAGTCCATGGTGCATCACACAGTACAGTCCATGGTGCATCACAGTACAGTCCATGGTGCATCACACAGTACAGTCCATGGTGCATCACACAGTACAGTCCATGGTGCATCACACAGTACAGTCCATGGTGCATCACACAGTACAGTCCATGGTGCATCACACAGTACAGTCCATGGTGCATCACACAGTACAGTCCATGGTGCATCACACAGTACAGTCCATGGTGCATCACACAGTACAGTCCATGGTGCATCACACAGTACAGTCCATGGTGCATCACACAGTACAGTCCATGGTGCATCACACAGTACAGTCCATGGTGCATCACACAGTACAGTCCATGGTGCATCACACAGTACAGTCCATGGTGCATCACACAGTACAGTCCATGGTGCATCACACAGTACAGTCCATGGTGCATCACAGTAGTCCATGGTGCATCACACAGTACAGTCCATGGTGCATCACACAGTACAGTCCATGGTGCATCACACAGTACAGTCCATGGTGCATCACACAGTACAGTCCATGGTGCATCACACAGTACAGTCCATGGTGCATCACACAGTACAGTCCATGGTGCATCACAGTACAGTCCATGGTGCATCACACAGTACAGTCCATGGTGCATCACACAGTACAGTCCATGGTGCATCACACAGTACAGTCCATGGTGCATCACACAGTACAGTCCATGGTGCATCACACAGTACAGTCCATGGTGCATCACACAGTACAGTCCATGGTGCATCACACAGTACAGTCCATGGTGCATCACACAGTACAGTCCATGGTGCATCACAGTAGTCCATGGTGCATCACACAGTACAGTCCATGGTGCATCACACAGTACAGTCCATGGTGCATCACACAGTACAGTCCATGGTGCATCACACAGTACAGTCCATGGTGCATCACACAGTACAGTCCATGGTGCATCACACAGTACAGTCCATGGTGCATCACAAGTAGTCCATGGTGCATCACAGTAGTCCATGGTGCATCACCACAGTACAGTCCATGGTGCATCACAGTTTAGTCCATGGTGCATCACACAGTACAGTCCATGGTGCATCACACAGTACAGTCCATGGTGCATCACAGTAGTCCATGGTGCACACACAGTACAGTCCATGGTGCATCACACAGTACAGTCCATGGTGCATCACAGTAGTCCATGGTGCATCACACAGTACAGTCCATGGTGCATCACACAGTACAGTCCATGGTGCATCACACAGTACAGTCCATGGTGCATCACACAGTACAGTCCATGGTGCATCACACAGTACAGTCCATGGTGCATCACACAGTACAGTCCATGGTGCATCACAGTTTAGTCCATGGTGCATCACTCAGTACAGTCCATGGTGCATCACACAGTACAGTCCATGGTGCATCACACAGTACAGTCCATGGTGCATCACACAGTACAGTCCATGGTGCATCACAGTACAGTCCATGGTGCATCACACAGTACAGTCCATGGTGCATCACACAGTACAGTCCATGGTGCATCACTCAGTACAGTCCATGGTGCATCACACAGTACAGTCCATGGTGCATCACACAGTACAGTCCATGGTGCATCACAGTACAGTCCATGGTGCATCACCAGTACAGTCCATGGTGCATCACTCAGTACAGTCCATGGTGCATCACACAGTACAGTCCATGGTGCATCACACAGTACAGTCCATGGTGCATCACACAGTACAGTCCATGGTGCATCACACAGTACAGTCCATGGTGCATCACAAGTACAGTCCATGGTGCATCACACAGTACAGTCCATGGTGCATCACTCAGTACAGTCCATGGTGCATCACTCAGTACAGTCCATGGTGCATCACCAGTACAGTCATGGTGCATCACTCAGTACAGTCCATGGTGCATCACAGTAGTCCATGGTGCATCACTCAGTACAGTCCATGGTGCATCACAGTAGTCCATGGTGCATCACTCAGTACAGTCCATGGTGCATCACACAGTACAGTCCATGGTGCATCACAGTTTAGTCCATGGTGCATCACACAGTACAGTCCATGGTGCATCACACAGTACAGTCCATGGTGCATCACACAGTACAGTCCATGGTGCATCACAGTTTAGTCCATGGTGCATCACTCAGTACAGTCCATGGTGCATCACACAGTACAGTCCATGGTGCATCACACAGTACAGTCCATGGTGCATCACACAGTACAGTCCATGGTGCATCACACAGTACAGTCCATGGTGCATCACAGTACAGTCCATGGTGCATCACACAGTACAGTCCATGGTGTATCACACAGTACAGTCCATGGTGCATCACACAGTACAGTCCATGGTGCATCACTCAGTACAGTCCATGGTGCATCACAGTAGTCCATGGTGCATCACACAGTACAGTCCATGGTGCATCACACAGTACAGTCCATGGTGCATCACAGTACAGTCCATGGTGCATCACACAGTACAGTCCATGGTGCATCACAGTACAGTCCATGGTGCATCACTCAGTACAGTCCATGGTGCATCACTCAGTACAGTCCATGGTGCATCACTCAGTACAGTCCATGGTGCATCACAGTACAGTCCATGGTGCATCACTCAGTACAGTCCATGGTGCATCACACAGTACAGTCCATGGTGCATCACACAGTACAGTCCATGGTGCATCACAGTTTAGTCCATGGTGCACACAGTACAGTCCATGGTGCATCACACAGTACAGTCCATGGTGCATCACACAGTACAGTATGGTGCATCACAGTACAGTCCATGGTGCATCACACAGTACAGTCCATGGTGCATCACACAGTACAGTCCATGGTGCATCACACAGTACAGTCCATGGTGCATCACACAGTACAGTCCATGGTGCATCACACAGTACAGTCCATGGTGCATCACACAGTACAGTCCATGGTGCATCACACAGTACAGTCCATGGTGCATCACACAGTACAGTCATGGTGCATCACAGTTTAATCCATGGTGCATCACACAGTACAGTCCATGGTGCATCACACAGTACAGTCATGGTGCATCACACAGTACAGTCCATGGTGCATCACACAGTACAGTCCATGGTGCATCACACAGTACAGTCCATGGTGCATCACACAGTACAGTCCATGGTGCATCACACAGTACAGTCCATGGTGCATCACACAGTACAGTCCATGGTGCATCACACAGTACAGTCCATGGTGCATCACACAGTACAGTCCATGGTGCATCACACAGTACAGTCCATGGTGCATCACACAGTACAGTCCATGGTGCATCACACAGTACAGTCCATGGTGCATCACACAGTACAGTCCATGGTGCATCACACAGTACAGTCCATGGTGCATCACACAGTACAGTCCATGGTGCATCACACAGTACAGTCCATGGTGCATCACACAGTACAGTCCATGGTGCATCACACAGTACAGTCCATGGTGCATCACAGTAGTCCATGGTGCATCACACAGTACAGTCCATGGTGCATCACACAGTACAGTCCATGGTGCATCACACAGTACAGTCCATGGTGCATCACACAGTACAGTCCATGGTGCATCACACAGTACAGTCCATGGTGCATCACACAGTACAGTCCATGGTGCATCACAGTACAGTCCATGGTGCATCACACAGTACAGTCCATGGTGCATCACACAGTACAGTCCATGGTGCATCACACAGTACAGTCCATGGTGCATCACACAGTACAGTCCATGGTGCATCACACAGTACAGTCCATGGTGCATCACACAGTACAGTCCATGGTGCATCACACAGTACAGTCCATGGTGCATCACACAGTACAGTCCATGGTGCATCACAGTAGTCCATGGTGCATCACACAGTACAGTCCATGGTGCATCACACAGTACAGTCCATGGTGCATCACACAGTACAGTCCATGGTGCATCACACAGTACAGTCCATGGTGCATCACACAGTACAGTCCATGGTGCATCACACAGTACAGTCCATGGTGCATCACACAGTACAGTCCATGGTGCATCACAGTAGTCCATGGTGCATCACACAGTACAGTCCATGGTGCATCACAGTTTAGTCCATGGTGCATCACACAGTACAGTCCATGGTGCATCACACAGTACAGTCCATGGTGCATCACAGTAGTCCATGGTGCAACACAGTACAGTCCATGGTGCATCACACAGTACAGTCCATGGTGCATCACAGTTTAGTCCATGGTGCATCACACAGTACAGTCCATGGTGCATCACACAGTACAGTCCATGGTGCATCACACAGTACAGTCCATGGTGCATCACACAGTACAGTCCATGGTGCATCACAGTTTAGTCCATGGTGCATCACTCAGTACAGTCCATGGTGCATCACACAGTACAGTCCATGGTGCATCACACAGTACAGTCCATGGTGCATCACACAGTACAGTCCATGGTGCATCACACAGTACCAGTCCATGGTGTATCACACAGTACAGTCCATGGTTGCATCACTACAGTACAGTCCATGGTGCATCACTCAGTACAGTCCATGGTGCATCACACAGTACAGTCCATGGTGCATCACAGTACAGTCCATGGTGCATCACAGTAGTCCATGGTGCATCACACAGTACAGTCATGGTGCATCACTCAGTACGTCCATGGTGCATCACACAGTACAGTCCATGGTGCATCACACAGTACAGTCCATGGTGCATCACACAGTACAGTCCATGGTGCATCACACAGTACAGTCCATGGTGCATCACACAGTACAGTCCATGGTGCATCACACAGTACAGTCCATGGTGCATCACTCAGTACAGTCCATGGTGCATCACTCAGTACAGTCCATGGTGCATCACTCAGTACAGTCATGGTGCATCACTCAGTACAGTCCATGGTGCATCACAGTTTAGTCCATGGTGCATCACGCAGTACAGTCCATGTGGCATCCACACGTTTAGTCCATGGTGCATCCACTCAAGTAACAGTCCCATGTTAGCATCAACACAGTACAGTCCATGGTGCATCACACAATACAGTCCATGGTGCATCACACAGTACAGTCCATGGTGCATCACACAGTACAGTCCATGGTGCATCACACAGTACAGTCCATGGTGCATCACAGTACAGTCCATGGTGCATCACACAGTACAGTCCATGGTGTATCACACAGTACAGTCCATGGTGCATCACACAGTACAGTCCATGGTGTATCACACAGTACAGTCCACGGTGTATCACACAGTACAGTCCATGGTGCATCACACAGTACAGTCCATGGTGCATCACACAGTACAGTCCATGGTGCATCACACAGTACAGTCCATGGTGCATCACAGTTTACGTCCATGGTGCATCACCAGTTACAGTCCATGGTGCATCACCAAGTACAGTCCATGGTGCATCACACAGTACAAGTCCATGGTGCATCACACAGTACAGTCCATGTGCATCACACAGTACAGTCCATGTGCATCCACACAGTACAGTCCATGGTGCATCACAATTTAGTCCATGGTGCATCACAGTTTAGTCCATGTGGCATCACTCAGTACAGTCCATGGTGCTCACAGTTAGTCCTGGTGCATCACACAGTACAGTCCATGGTGCATCACACAGTACAGTCCATGGTGCATCACAGTTAGTCCATGGTGCACACTCAGTACAGTCCATGGTGCATCACACAGTACAGTCATGGTGTATCACAGTTTAGTCCATGGTACATCACACAGTACAGTCCATGGTGCATCACACAGAACAGTCCATGGTGCATCACACAGTACAGTCCATGGTGCATCACACAGTACAGTCCATGGTGCATGCACAAGTACAGTCCATGGTGCATCACACAGTACAGTCCATGTGCATCACCAGTTTAGTCCATGGTGCTCACACAGTACAGTCCATGGTGCATCACACAGTACAGTCCATGGTTGCATCACACAGTACAGTCCATGGTGCATCACACAGTACAGTCCATGGTGCATCACACAGTACAGTCCATGGTGCATCACACAGTACAGTCCATGGTGCATCACTCAGTACAGTCCATGGTGCATCACTCAGTTACAGTCCATGGTGCATCACACAGTACAGTCCATGGTGCATCAACAGTTACAGTCCATGGTGCATCACAGTTTAATCCATGGTGCATCACCAGTACAGTCCATGGTGCATCACCAGTACTAGTCCATGGTGCATCACACAGTACAGTCCATGGTGCATCACACAGTACAGTCCATGGTGCATCACACAGTTACAGTCCATGGTGCATCACACAGTACAGTCCATGGTGCATCACACAAGTACAGTCCATGGTGCATCACACAGTACAGTCCATGGTGCATCACACAGTACAGTCCATGGTGCATCACAAGTTACAGTCCATGGTGCATCACTCAGTACAGTCCATGGTGCATCACTCAGTACAGTCCATGGTGCATCACAGTTTAGTCCATGGTGCATCACCAGTACAGTCCATGGTGCATCACACAGTACAGTCCATGGTGCATCACACAGTACAGTCCATGGTGCATCACACAGTACAGTCCATGGTGTCATCACACAGTACAGTCCATGGTGCATCACCAGTACAGTCCATGGTGCATCACACAGTACAGTCCATGGTGCATCACACAGTACAGTCCATGGTGCATCACACAGTTACGTCCATGGTGCATCACTCAGTACAGTCCATGGTGCATCACACAGTACAGTCCATGGTGCATCACACAGTACAGTCCATGGTGCATCACACAGTACAGTCCATGGTGCATCACACAGTACAGTCCATGGTGCATCACACAGTACAGTCCATGGTGCATCACACAGTACAGTCCCATGGTGCATCACTCAGTACAGTCCATGGTGCATCACACAGTACAGTCCATGGTGCATCACTCAGTACAGTTCCATGGTGCATCACTCAGTTACGTCCATGGTGCATCACATCAGTACAGTCCATGGTGCATCACACAGTACAGTCCATGGTGCATCACACAGTACAGTCCATGGTGCATCACACAGTACAGTCCATGGTGCATCACACAGTACAGTCCATGGTGCATCACCAGTACAGTCCATGGTGCATCACTCAGTACAGTCCATGGTGCATCACACAGTACAGTCCATGGTGCATCACCAGTACAGTCCATGGTGCATCACACAGTACAGTCCATGGTGCATCACACAGTACAGTCCATGGTGCATCACACAGTACAGTCCATGGTGCATCACAGTTAAGTCCATGGTGCATCACACAGTACAGTCCATGGTGCATCACACAGTTACAGTCCATGGTGCATCACACAGTACAGTCCATGGTGCATCACACAGTACAGTCCATGGTGCATCACACAGTACAGTCCATGGTGCATCACACAGTACAGTCCATGGTGCATCACACAGTACAGTCCATGGTGCATCACACAGTACAGTCCATGGTGCATCACACAGTACAGTCCATGGTGCATCACACAGTACAGTCCATGGTGCATCACACAGTACAGTCCATGGTGCATCACACAGTACAGTCCATGGTGCATCACACAGTTACAGTCCATGGTGCATCACAGTACGTCCATGGTGCATCACACAGTACAGTCCTATGGTGCATCACACAGTAAGTCCATGGTGCATCACACAGTACAGTCCATGGTGCATCACACAGTACAGTCCATGGTGCATCACACAGTACAGTCCATGGTGCATCACACAGTACAGTCCATGGTGCATCACACAGTACAGTCCATGGTGCATCACACAGTACAGTCCATGGTGCATCACACAGTACGTCCATGGTGCATCACCAGTACAGTCCATGGTGCATCACACAGTACAGTCCATGGTGCATCACACAGTACAGTCCATGGTGCATCACACAGTACAGTCCATGGTGCATCACACAGTACAGTCCATGGTGCATCACACAGTACAGTCCATGGTGCATCACACAGTACAGTCCATGGTGCATCACACAGTACAGTCCATGGTGCATCACACAGTACAGTCCATGGTGCATCACACAGTTACAGTCCATGGTGCATCACACAGTACAGTCCATGGTGCATCACACAGTACAGTCCATGGTGCATCACACAGATACAGTCCATGGTGCATCACACAGTTACAGTCCATGGTGCATCACACAGTACAGTCCATGGTGCATCACACAGTACAGTCCATGGTGCATCACACAGTACAGTCCATGGTGCATCACACAGTACAGTCCATGGTGCATCACACAGTACAGTCCATGGTGCATCACACAGTACAGTCCATGGTGCATCACACAGTACAGTCCATGGTGCATCACACAGTACAGTCCATGGTGCATCACACAGTACAGTCCATGGTGCATCACACAGTACAGTCCATGGTGCATCACACAGTACAGTCCATGGTGCATCAACAGTACGTCCATGGTGCATCACACAGTACAGTCCATGGTGCATCACACAGTACAGTCCATGGTGCATCACACAGTACAGTCCATGGTGCATCACACAGTACAGTCCATGGTGCATCACACAGTACAGTCCATGGTGCATCACACAGTACAGTCCATGGTGCATCACAATTTAGTCCATGGTGCATCACAGTTTAGTCCATGTTGCATCACTCAGTACAGTCCATGGTGCATCACAGTTTAGTCCATGGTGCATCACACAGTACAGTCCATGGTGCATCACACAGTACAGTCCATGGTGCATCACAGTTTAGTCCATGGTGCAACACTCAGTACAGTCCATGGTGCATCACACAGTACAGTCCATGGTGTATCACAGTTTAGTCCATGGTACATCACACAGTACAGTCCATGGTGCATCACACAGAACAGTCCATGGTGCATCACACAGTACAGTCCATGGTGCATCACACAGTACAGTCCATGGTGCATCACAGTTTAGTCCATGGTGCATCACTCAGTACAGTCCATGGTGCATCACACAGTACAGTCCATGGTGCATCACACAGTACAGTCCATGGTGCATCACACAGTACAGTCCATGGTGCATCACACAGTACAGTCCATGGTGCATCACACAGTACAGTCCATGGTGCATCACTCAGTACAGTCCATGGTGCATCACTCAGTACAGTCCATGGTGCATCACACAGTACAGTCCATGGTGCATCACTCAGTACAGTCCATGGTGCATCACAGTTTAGTCCATGGTGCATCACTCAGTACAGTTCATGGTGCATCACTCAGTACTGTCCATGGTGCATCACACAGTACAGTCCATGGTGCATCACACAGTACAGTCCATGGTGCATCACACAGTACAGTCCATGGTGCATCACACAGTACAGTCCATGGTGCATCACACAATACAGTCCATGGTGCATCACACAGTACAGTCCATGGTGCATCACTCAGTACAGTCCATGGTGCATCACTCAGTACAGTCCATGTTGCATCACTCAGTACAGTTCATGGTGCATCACTCAGTACAGTCCATGGTGCATCACAGTTTAGTCCATGGTGCATCACTCAGTACAGTCCATGGTGCATCACAGTTTAGTCCATGGTGCATCACTCAGTACAGTCCATGGTGCATCACACAGTACAGTCCATGGTGTATCACAGTTTAGTCCATGGTGCATCACACAGTACAGTCCATGGTGCATCACACAGTACAGTCCATGGTGCATCACACAGTACAGTCCATGGTGGATCACAGTTTAGTCCATGGTGCATCACTCAGTATAGTCCATGGTGCATCACACAGTACAGTCCATGGTGCATCACACAGTACAGTCCATGGTGCATCACACAGTACAGTCCATGGTGCATCACACAGTACAGTCCATGGTGCATCACTCAGTACAGTCCATGGTGCATCACTCAGTACAGTCCATGGTGCATCACTCAGTACAGTCCATGGTGCATCACACAGTACAGTCCATGGTGCATCACTCAGTATAGTCCATGGTGCATCACAGTTTAGTCCATGGTGCATCACTCAGTACAGTCCATGGTGCATCACACAGTACAGTCCATGGTGCATCACACAGTACAGTCCATGGTGCATCACACAGTACAGTCCATGGTGCATCACAGTTTAGTCCATGGTGCATCACTCAGTACAGTCCATGGTGCATCACTCAGTACAGTCCATGGTGCATCACTCAGTACAGTCCATGGTGCATCACTCAGTACAGTCCATGGTGCATCACTCAGTACAGTCCATGGTGCATCACACAGTACAGTCCATGGTGCATCACACAGTACAGTCCATGGTGCATCACAGTTTAATCCATGGTGCATCACACAGTACAGTCCATGATGCATCACACAGTACAGTCCATGGTGCATCACACAATACAGTCTATGGTGCATCACAGTTTAATCCATGGTGCATCACACAGTACAGTCCATGGTGCATCACACAGTACAGTCTATGGTGCATCACACAGTACAGTCTATGGTGCATCACACAGTACAGTCCATGGTGCATCACACAGTACAGTCCATGGTGCATCACACAGTACAGTCCATGGTGCATCACACAGTACAGTCCATGGTGCATCACACAGTACAGTCTATGGTGCATCACAGTTTAATCCATGGTGCATCACACAGTACTGTCCATGGTGCATCACACAGTACAGTCTATGGTGCATCACACAGTACAGTCCATGGTGTATCACACAGTACAGTCCATGGTGCATCACACAGTACAGTCCATGGTGCATCACACAGTACAGTCCATGGTATATTACACAGTACAGTCCATGGTGCATCACACAGTACAGTCCATGGTGCATCACACAGTACAGTCCATGGTGCATCACACAGTACAGTCCATGGTGCATCACACAGTACAGTCCATGGTGCATCACAGTTTAGTCCATGGTGCATCACACAGTACAGTCCATGGTGCATCACACAGTACAGTCCATGGTGCATCACACAGTACAGTCCATGGTGCATCACACAGTACAGTCCATGGTGCATCACACAGTACAGTCCATGGTGCATCACACAGTACAGTCCATGGTGCGTCACACAGTACAGTCCATGGTGTATCACAGTTTAGTCCATGGTGCATCACACAGTACAGTCCATGGTGCATCACACAGTACAGTCCATGGTGCATCACACAGTACAGTCCATGGTGCATCACACAGTACAGTCCATGGTGCATCACACAGTACAGTCCATGGTGCATCACACAGTACAGTCCATGGTGTATCACACAGTACAGTCCATGGTGCATCACACAGTACAGTCCATGGTGCATCACACAGTACAGTCCATGGTGCATCACAGTTTAGTCCATGGTGCATCACTCAGTACAGTCCATGGTGCATCACACAATACAGTCCATGGTGCATCACTCAGTACAGTCCATGGTGCATCACACAATACAGTCCATGGTGCATCACACAATACATTCCATGGTGCATCACACAGTACAGTCCATGGTGCATCACACAGTACAGTCCATGAAATGTTAGTCCATGTTGATGTTAATGTGATATATATCATTATCTTTATTCTTATGTGCTCTACTGTTTATGTCTTGTATATTGTGATCTCTTCATATTAATGTCTTCATATAAATGAAGTTTCATTAATTTTGAACATACATATTTAGTGTTAAAAATATTATACCATATTTTAATGCAATAATGTAAATATTATAACAATTAAATATATATTACACTGCGGAATGTGCCAACTCACATATATGTTAAATTTATTATCAGGAGAGGTTAACTTAGCTGAACGTGCCTTACTAAGCTATGTTATTCTTCGAGAATCTTATATTTTCCTATGCATCATTATACATATATAATTATGTATTCGGCAACATTGTAATTATCATAACTGATGCATCTCCAGGAAATCTAATAAGAATCATAGCCAAAATAATTTACAACATTCCCAATATGATTACAACTTTCCAAAAGTTGTTGCAAAGCCAAGCCCGTAGAGTGTTGTCAGTTATCAGAATGTATTGTGAAGCTAATACCAATATTCAATATCAGTTACAGTATTAATTATACCATTGTTCACTTCAATATGTACCACAGTACTTAAACAACTGTCTCTCTACAAAATTATATAGTTTTAATCAATAAACTCATGGACTGTGTCAATATCCAAGAATTATGCAGCTCAACTTGTTCCACCTGCGCTCTCCTGACCTCGGTTTGAAGAGCTAGAAAACTGAGTCATGTATAAGTAGCCATGTGTGTGTGTGAGGTCTTAGAGGTGTGGCGCGGTGGTAGTGGTTGTGTGTGTTGGGCCGTGCAGCGGGTGGCCGGCTCCCAGCCCACTGATTCATGGACGGCTGCTTGATAATAACACTTTCTGGGAAGACGATTTTTTGTTTTTCGCAGTGGACATATACATTAAAGTGGGTGACAGTTGGTCAGGATATCATCGACCACCGAGCGAGAGGTTTACTACGGTTAAAGGCAGCTGGGAATGAATTCCCAGAATGTGTAAATGTAAATCTCTGCCTTTTTCTTAACTTTACTTGGCAAAACAGAAATATTGTTGACCTAAGAACACTTTAGGTGGAAATAAAAAGTTTAATTGCATTTATTTAGCATAAAAACGATTAAAATTAGTAATAGTAATACTGTTATTATGAAAAATTATTTCAACAATTCACTAAATTCATACTGTTCACTACATGGGGAAAGTTGATAAAGTGATTCGTATCTCTCAAATTTCTTCTTAATCCGAGGATGTGGGAGACTGTCTGGCCAGGGTGGCGGGTGTGGGAGAGTGTCTGGCCAGGGTGGCAGGTGTGGGAGACAGTGTCTGGCCAGGGTGGCAGGTGTGGGAGACAGTGTCTGGTTAGGGTGGTGGGTGTGGGAGACAGTGTCTAGCCAGGGTGGCGGGTGTGGGAGACAGTGTCTGGCCAGGGTGGCAGGTGTGGGAGACAGTGTCTGGCCAGGGTGGCGGGTGTGGGAGACAGTGTCTGGCCAGGGTGGCGGGTGTGGGAGACAGTGTCTGGCCAGGGTGTGGGAGACAGTGTCTGGCCAGGGTGGCGGGTGTGGGAGACAGTGTCTGGCCAGGGTGGCGGGTGTGGGAGACAGTGTCTGGCCAGGGTGGCGGGTGTGGGAGACAGTGTCTGGCCAGGGTGTGAGAGACAGTGTCTGGCCAGGGTGGCGGGTGTGCGAGACTGTCTGGCCAGGGTGGCAGGTGTGGGAGACAGTGTCTGGCCAGGGTGTTGGGTGTGGGAGACAGTGTCTGGCCAGGGTGGTGGGTGTGGGAGACAGTGTCTGGCCAGGGTGGTGGGTGTGGGAGACAGTGTCTGGCCAGGGTGGTGGGTGTGGGAGACAGTGTCTGGCCAGGGTGGTGGGTGTGGGAGACAGTATCTGGCCAGGGTGGTGGGTGTGGGAGACAGTGTCTGGCCAGGGTGGCAGGTGTGGGAGACAGTGTCTGGCCAGGGTGGTGGGTGTGGGAGACAGTATCTGGCCAGGGTGGTGGGTATGGGAGACAGTGTCTGGCCAGGGTGGCAGGTGTGGGAGACAGTGTCTGGCCAGGGTGGTGGGTGTGGGAGACAGTATCTGGCCAGGGTGGTGGGTGTGGGAGACAGTGTCTGGCCAGGGTGGCGGGTGTGGGAGACAGTGTCTGGCCAGGGTGGTGGGTGTGGGAGACAGTATCTGGCCAGGGTGGTGGGTGTGGGAGACAGTGTCTGGCCAGGGTGGCAGGTGTGGGAGACAGTGTCTGGCCAGGGTGGTGGGTGTGGGAGACAGTGTCTGGCCAGGGTGGCGGGTGTGGGAGACAGTGTCTGGCCAGGGTGGTGGGTGTGGGAGACAGTGTCTGGCCAGGGTGGTGGGTGTGGGAGACAGTGTCTGGCCAGGGTGGCAGGTGTGGGAGACCTTGTCTGGCCAGGGTGGCAGGTGTGGGAGACCTTGTCTGGCCAGGGTGGCATGTGTGGGAGACAGTGTCTGGCCAGGGTGGCAGGTGTGGGAGACAGTGTCTGGCCAGGGTGGCGGGTGTGGGAGACAGTGTCTGGCCAGGGTGGCGGGTGTGGGAGACAGTGTCTGGCCAGGGTGGTGGGTGTGGGAGACAGTGTCTGGCCAGGGTGGTGGGTGTGGGAGACAGTGTCTGGCCAGGGTGGCGGGTGTGGGAGACAGTGTCTGGCCAGGGTGGTGGGTGTAGGAGACAGTGTCTGGCCAGGGTGGCGGGTGTGGGAGACAGTGTCTGGCCAGGGTGGTGGGTGTGGGAGACAGTGTCTGGCCAGGGTGGCGGGTGTGGGAGACAGTGTCTGGCCAGGGTGGCAGGTGTGGGAGACAGTGTCTGGCCAGGGTGGTGGGTGTGGGAGACAGTGTCTGGCCAGGGTGGCGGGTGTGGGAGACAGTGTCTGGCCAGGGTGGTGGCTGTGGGAGACAGTGTCTGGCTCAAGGCACCCCTGCTCTTCACTGGCTCTAATCAGCATTTTCTTTCATATCGTTCATTCCAGTATGTTGTTATTTGACTGTGTAGATTTGGGACCTGGCACTCAAGTATTTTCCACGTGTATTGAGATTACATAATCTATGTATTGATATTGTTTGATATCTCTCTCATCTCCTTTCTAACGAGAACCTTTGGAGAGCTTTGAGACGATCCCAATAATTTAGGAGCTTTATTGCGTCCATATATGCCATATATGTTCTCTGTATTTCCTCTATTTCAGCACTCTCTCCTACTCTGAAGGGGAAAGTGAGTACTGAGCAGTACTCAAGATGAAACAATACAAGTGGTTTGAATAGTACAATCATTATGATGGAATCCATGGATTTGAACGTTCTCGTAATCCATCTTATCATTTTTCTGGCTGACGCAATATTTGCTTGGTTATGCTCCCTAAACGTTACGACGTCAGACATCATTATTCCAATTCCTTTACATGCTGTTTTCCTACTATGGGCAAATTTGATTGTGTTTTATACGCTGTATTATGTTTAAAGTCCTCATTTTTACCGTACCTGAGTACCTGAAATTTATCAATGTTAAACATCATGTTATTTTCTTCCGCCCAGTCGAAAACTATTAATATCTGCTTGAAGTTCTTCAATGTCTTCGACAGAGGTGATTTTAATGCTAATTTTTGTGTCATCTGCATAGGGTGATATGAAGCTGTGACTTATATTTTTGTCTCTATCTGACATGAGAATAAGGAAAAGCAGTGGTGCAAGGACTGTACCCTGAAGAACAGAGCGTTTAACTGCGTTTGGACTTCATTTTATATGGTTAACTGCTATTCTTTGTGTTCTGTTCGACAGAAAATTGAGTATCCAGCATCCAAATATATCGGTTATTACCATTGGCCTCATTTTATGTGTTGTCACTCCATGGTCACATTTATCGAATACCTTTGTGAAGTGCGTGTATACCACATCTGCATTCTGTTTTTCTTAATGCCTCAGTTTTGGTAATTTTGTTTAACTTCTGACTCCCTAAAATAAGGAACTAACTAGCCACTGGGAAACTGTTGTATTCTTCTTGGGGTAGTTGACTGTATTTACTCTGAGTTCAGTAATTGGCTCAGTTTTCAGAATGATCAAGCAGAAATGGGGTTAATTTCATTAATCTGTTGAATTAAAAATTCTCCACATACCACTTGGAAGAAAGTAATATGTATAAATGCAGCTATAACTGATACAGTTAAAATTACTTCAGCCTATCCTTTTAATCTGGAATCTTGCCACTTGAATTATTATGAAAAATGACAAATTTATGTAATGATATGAATTTATCTATTGCAAATGAATAGTTTAATATATTTTTAAGCAATTGCAATATATCAATATTAGTTGGATATTGATTAATCTAGTTAGTATAGTTTATTTTAGTGGCAAATAATTTACTTAAAGAGGTGAGCTCGTAAGCTCATGGTGTAATCGTACTTGCAATATTAATGGGGTTAGTGGCACAAAGAAGACATTGGATCCAATCTCTAGTTATTACACAACCATTCTCTGCTTATTTTGTTAGGATAAAGGTTCGGAGCTCTGTCTTATAATACTAAGACTTTAGCCCTCTTGTAGGGCCAGAGCTTTTAGTGTTGTTCATTGCTGTTGTTGGAATGGCAGTGTTGACTCCATCGGCTACCTGCTTCAGGTGTTGTTCACACTCCACTCACAGTTTATATTGAGAAACACTTACTTCTTAAAATAGTGTCTAAATAATAATACCCATTTATGTGTGGTTTAACACTACCAACTAGGGGTTCACGTAAGATAAATGACTATAACAGTGCTTGTACAACCATGGAGTGTCCCCATGAGGTGAGTAGCGTCTTGTTTATTTGTGTGTGAGGGAGTAAGTCACCGCAATGCTGTGGCGACAGTGTGATCACACACTCCTCTCACAGTGCCAAGACGCTTTTATCACTTAAATTCAGTGGCTTGCTGCTGATGCACATTGTACAAGTAATTTACACCTCCGATCAGGTCCACAGATGTTAAACGGCGGCAAATAAAGCAACTTGAACTTCCTGGAATAATCTCATGGTGGAGGAGTAATGTTTACTACTGTTGTAACAGCGTTTGGACTCTGATGTGATCCACTCAAAGTGAGCATCATTACCCCGCCTTTTTTATGATCCATCTATATTATCATTAATCAAACGTATTTGGCTAAACAGTTATTTATTAAGTATCTATATTTATTTTGGCATATGCTAATAATATGCTTATAACATTTAGATGTAATTACATTTGATATGTATTCATTTATGGAGACTTTTCTGAGATGAAGATCACAAAATGGTCGTTTTATGCTGACCTGACAATCTCTCTGTCTCGAGAGAGCTTAGCTTGTTAAATAAATAGCCATGCCTGGCCCATGTGCCTTCATAGACCATTATATATGACATGTTACGTTATAATGTTGGTGAAAAATTGTCCACATCTTCGAGGGCGGGAAATGACGGCATGGAGTCTTTATTTAGGACAGACTTGGGACAAACATTTGCCACTTTTACTCCCCATCGCTTTGATAGTTGAGACGCAGATGTTGTTTGCACCTCCGTGCGGCTATCCTTCGCGAACAGATGTGCCGTACTGGGGTCTGTGGATCGACATTTGTTGATGCTGGGTTTTGCCCAGGTGTTATCCGACCCACGGACTCCAAGTATACTAGTTTTTCTAGTATTTTCAAGCATATAGTTCCTTTAGACTGAACCTTGACTATCCTCAAAATGCACTGATTTTCTGGGTGTATGCCCCTTAGTCCATACTTCATTCCACTTGTGAATAGGCCGAATGAATTTCTTTTGCACTCATTTTTTCTCTCTCGGTGCATTTCAGACTTCAAGATAACTGGAGCAGTCATATCTGTTACTTCTAAATGAACTGCTCTAGTTATTGCACAGGTGAATAAACAGACTACACCTTTTTCGGTCGTCTATCTTTTGCACATGTATATTGTTTTTTCAGCTTCCTTAGTAATAGGAAGCCGGAATAGTCTATGGAATTGGCCTTTGGTTCCTCAATAACAGTCAAGGAATGTGTAACATTGACCTGTGGCTTTGTTCTGGTTAATTATCATTAACTAACCATAGAAGTCCCTATTGCCAATTATCAACCTTTAGAAAGTTCGTTAACTTCCATCCTGTTATTTAAAAGTTCAGAAAGATTTCTTATGATATCTGGATTCTACAGTTCATGGAC
Source organism: Procambarus clarkii (assembly GCF_040958095.1). Classification (NCBI taxonomy): domain Eukaryota; kingdom Metazoa; phylum Arthropoda; class Malacostraca; order Decapoda; family Cambaridae; genus Procambarus; species Procambarus clarkii. The sequence continues at coordinate 24,455,057 of NC_091170.1, forward strand.
TTACTCCAGTCCATCGTGAATAATGTGACTGATGTTTAGGGGTGATTGTTCTTGGCTTAGTCTTGCTACTACAACAGTTTCGGAATGATCCTGCTCCATAGGAGTTTTTGTCTCGAGGCATAGTACTGGCCCAGACAATAACATTCCTCTTGCAGATTCTAACAAGTATATTCCTAATGTTTTATGTTCCCCCCAAAAAATTTATGGTTGTAATCAGCATCCATAAGGATGTCAATATCTGTTACGTAGTCAGAATTTATCTGGGGATCTGATAAAATAATACGTTTCTGTTTAAGGAATTTTGCTGTGGCACCGACACCAATAACTTGCAGGTCTGTTGGCATTTACTCCACAACAATTGCATACACTGGCCTTATATATTTCCAAACGCTAACTAGGAGTTTTACCACTTTGTATTCTTGGTGACCTGTGTTGGTCAACAATCCATATATATCTAGGGTGACTGTTTATACACTCGCAAGGTGCAGATCATCTGCAAGTTTCTTTGTGATAAAAGTTCTCTGGTAACCCTGATCAAACATCCCGCGATCATATGGATCTGGGTTCCTTTATTATATGTTGTTAGTTTTGCAGTAGGCAAACCAGCTGCAGCAGAAGATTTTGTATCAAAGTGTTTACATCATTTTGTACCGTACAGAATTGTACTGCTGCTCAGGATGTTTCCTCTGGGATATGCAGATCAATTAGCATTGCCTGGTTGATACCTGGTTGATACCTGGTTGATGGGGTTCTGGGAGTTCTTCTACACCCCAAGCCCGGCCCGAGGCCAGGTTTGACTTATGAGAGTTCAGTCCACTAGATTGTTACTTGGAGCGGCCCGCAGGCCCACATACCCACCACAGCCCGGTTGGTCCGGAAAGTTTTTTTAGAAAACAGTCTAGTTTTCTCTTGAAGATGTCCACGGTTGTTCCGGCAATATTTCTTATAGTCGCTGGGAGGACGTTGAACAGCCGTGGACCTCTGATGTTTATACAATGTTCTCTGATTGTGCCTATGGCACATTTGCTCTTCACTGGTTCTATTGCTACTAGATTCACCACAAAAGAGCAGTAAGGTGCCGTCTCTTAACACAGTTTTGACCAGTTCTGAGCTCAGATGCACAAGTTGCAGGGTCATGCTTTCTTAAACAGCATGTACATCTATCCAATTTTTTCAACTGATTAATTCTGCTGGTATGGTTAGTATATGTAGATTTTGACCAGAACCAGTTTTAAATAATTTTGACCAGTTTGTTGCACACTTCGGCTTTGTCGTCTTAGGTGTTATTGTAAATAACAGTCTCCGTGGTGTAGTGGTGAACAGTCTCCGTGGTGTAGTGGTAAGACACTCGCCTGGCGTTCCGCGAGCGCTATGTCATGGGTTCGTATCCTGGCCGGGGAGGATTTACTGGGCGCAATTCCTTAACTGTAGCCTCTGTTTAACGCAACAGTAAAATGTGTACTTGGATGAAAAAACGATTCTTCGCGGCAGGGGATCGTTTTCCAGGGACCGTAGGATAAAGGACTTGCCCGAAACGCTACACGTACTAGTGGCTGTACAAGAATGTAACAACTCTTGTATATATCTCAAAAAAAAAAAAAAAATACTGGCTTTGATGGACTCACTGCGTAAGTGCCTATGCTACTTTGCTTACATTTAGTTGTTGAAATTTGTTGCTGCCTTGGCCTTGTGCCATTATTTTGGACATTTTTTGTATTGTCTGAGGAGACTTGTGTGCTCCATTCATGAACTATAAATTTGCTATGTGTCCTCAGATGGGTGACAACTATCATTGAGCCATCAAATATCTCTTGAAGTGATAATATATCCTTTCTGTTCTGTGAGCACATCATAGCCAATATATCTTCAGCTGATTTATGCGGAATGTCGAGTTTTAAACTCTATTCAGAATGACTTACATTAACTTTAGTATCAAGTGCATTAATTAAAGATTTTACCTCCTTTAATTTACCATTTTTACCATTTAATAAAAATTTTGTAGAGAATCAGGTTTGTTACTGGGTGGAGGTAGATCTATTAACTTTTAGTAAAGGTTTACGATTGCCAGTTCTGTGTTAGAAAAGTTATTTTTCAATAACTGGACTGCGACATCATATTTGGCGTCTGTTAAGGTTAAATTTGCTATCCCAGCTCTCGCTTCTCCTTTAAGTTGCCTTTTAAGTATGAAAATTTATTTACTTTATTTATAGATACCTGTGAATTTGTGTATGTTTCAAAAAGATGCCAGAAACCATCCTAATTTTCCTCATCTAGCCCAGTAAAAGTGGGTAGACAAAGCTTTGGAAGCTGGGGTTGTTGTGGCATCAAACTTGATGCAACCCTTGTAGTTGCATTAGTGTTTTTATACTGTACAAGTATGGCTACGATTGGATCTAATGTGGCCTGGGTATGATCTCCATACTGAGCCATGGTGACCTTAATATCATCTATATCTGCACCTGATGTTTTGGCATCTGCTAAAAAGGCCAAGTAAGTTTCTAGTTGTCTTTTGATTATTCAAATTTGGCTGTATCCACCTGGCAATATGTTTCAAGTTATACATAGTCAACTGGTGTTTGATTAGACAAATCTTCACATTTCTTGATTTGTTAAGGGGGCATATCAATGTAAAATTAAAAGTGGTTCAATTTGCTTATAAATTTTTCTATGAAATGTTTATAGAAAGGGCTGCAGCTGGTCCAAGTTTCATCATCACATCCTAAACAGAAAAGGAGAAAAAAAATAAACAACGAATTATGCAACGAATTTTCAAATAGTTTCAGGGAACACATGTGTCAACTAAAATAATTTCTATAACACTCAGATATTAAATTAAGCACATAATAAAGGATTCTAGTGATCAATTTTATTTAAAAAGTGTTTAGTGCAATAATATAATTTTTCAAAGTTACCCTTCTAAAAAAATATGCAATATATGATAATTATAAATTTTTATAAAATCAACAAATAGACTTTGGACTAAAATGTCTACTAGATTCTGTAGAAGCACAAACGCTACATATAAGGTGTAATTTGCATGTAAATTGATTAATAAATGAAAGCTCTGAAGTAATTTGAAGGTGTAAATTACTTTCCAGAGTAAAATAAAGATCCAAGTTCGGCCACCTGTAGCTGAGCTTGACTTCGACAGATTTCGTTCATAATTGGCACCCTTGCAGATAGGCATCCATTAAGCGAGGTGTGCAAGTTTCATGCAAATCCCTTGATAACAAACGATAAAAAAATATTGGCAAAAAAAAAAGAACAAAAAAAAAAAAAAAAAATTTAAATATAAATATATTGCACATACATATTACAATTATTACAAGAGTTTGTGCTTCTACAGCACATAGTAGACATTTTAGTTGACACATGTGTTCCCTGAGATTATTTGAGAATGTTGAACATTCGTTGCATAATACTTTGTGTATTTTTTTCTCCTTTTCTGTTTAGGGTGTGATGGTGAAACTTGGACCAGTTGCAGCCCTTTCTATAACCATTTCATAAAAAAATTTATAAGTAAATTGAACAACTTTTAATTTATAAGGATTTAGAATGATATGCCCCCCTTAAGTCAGATGGCCTTTCAGACCTCCTAATTTTCTCTTATGTGCTTCTAGAGAAGCCATTATTAATGATTAACTGGTCTGGCTATGATCACTTAGTTAAAATTATTGCTTTCAGGCTATGTGTGTTTTTTGTGTTTGTGTTTATTTTGATGATTAATTCAGTTTTGTTAATAGGATATGATTATTGAAGCTCGCTCCTCATTACCACATCAGAATCTGGGTAACAGAAATGTTCTCAGTCATCAAAAGTGTAACAGTTTTAATTAAAATGTGAAAAGGCATCTGTGTATGCACCAAGATTGCAGAATTCGTTCTTAATTCTAGTAATACCTTCTGGTATAAATGAACAAATCCACAAGGGATTTGATTTAAGCAGATTTAAGTGCATCTGATAAGGGTTCAAACCTACGTCCGGGATGATACCAGACTCGCCTTAGTCAACCATGCCACAACTTGGTCAAAAGAATGACCCTTGTGGATTTGTTCATTTGATATATCACGCTATTGTGATTTCTGTGTGTACCTTCTGGTATCTTACTTTCCCACCCCACATAAGGTCAGCAGCATAATTCTATGTTAATACTACTGTAATTATTTAACCCTTTAACTGCACCGCCTCTAAATATGACACTTCCCCAACCAGTGCGCAGGAAATAAATTCTCTTGAAAAAAATCTTTTTTTTTTTAAGTGTCAAAAACCCTTCCCTCAGTATGGGTATGTCAAAAAAATCGAATTTGTACTTACTATGGCTGCTATGGGGTCCATAAGCTGGCGCATGATGTCATCATTCCCTGTTCGCCCGTGACGTACGCTCCTGGAGCGCGCAAGTTGCCACGAATATATTTTTATTAATTTTTTGCGCACAGTTCCAAATACATTTTATTGGTTTTTACATGCTAATCCTATGTATAATGAACACGTACACTATATTATGGCAGTAAAACATCCGTACTTTCCGAGGACACTGTGTTACGTGTGTAATGTTTCTATTGTTACGTAAAGTATGGTGACAAATAAACACAGACACTAAGATACTATATATATATTTGGTCGAATATACAGAAGTACACAGGTGATACTTTGGTGTGAGTTGAGCGCACTGAGCATCGGTACAGTATCTCGCAAGTGTCTGCTCTAGACCACACTTGAAAGTAGACTAGTTAATGTTTGCTATTCTGCTGCTTATATGCTCGGGCAACACCTCACCGTGTTGCCCGGGCAACACCTCACCTCATTCATCTCCAAAGGTTGACAGGAATATTAACAATGCATTTGGAGCGAGTATATTATTGGGATAATCTACTCGCTACACGTGCATGACACTTGTGTACACATATGTTGCACATATTTACCATGTATCATGCTAATTTATGCATATATACAATCTGTTTACAGACTATACACTGTCACACACTATATACATTCACCATCAACACATTCAGAACACCGCAAGTGTGAGCAGCCACACCCAGACAGCCCTTCCTCACTCCTATAACATTGTATTCACCAACATTGCTCCTCCCATCATACAGTTATTCACACCAATGATTCATGTTCATTTATGTATGTTTACAACATATGTACACATTATACACTGTCACACACTATATACATTCACCATCAACACACTCAGAACACCGTGAGGGTGAGCAGCCACACCCAGCCAGCCCTCCCTCACTCCAACATCTTACTCGCCAACATTGCTCCTCCCACCATACTATTATTGTTTTTATTACACTATTTACACATGTTATATATACTTATCTACATCTTTTATTTACCAGAACTATGCAAGTAAGCCGGTATTGTGTCTAAACAGTACAGTGGCCACCATACACTGCAGGAGAAACCACACAGCAGACAGCAGACGACGCTACGATTATGACGTCACATCCATCACTAAAATAACTCCTCTCAACATACTCCTGATGCTGTTATTACACTATATACACACATTGTATATACCCATGTACATGTGCGTTCCCCATAGCGAACCACGAAGGTAGTATGGTGAGCAAAACAAGAGTGGCTGCCACACAGTGAGGCTACCTCAATTCTCTCCCTTCCTCCCTCCCTCACCAAAATTCATCCTTGCACAATACTACGCACAACGCTAATTATAACCACAATCCTGATCACTAATTCCTATAAATGAATAATTAACCACAAGTTTATTTTGAAAAGGAGCCTAAAGTCATTTGAAGAATCCTAGATTGACGAAATAATGCTGTGGTGCTGTGGCTAGCGCTGTGAACATCGTGAACAGCATTGAATCACTAATATTTGAACATTGTACCCAGTCATTATCACACTCAGGCTCTTCTATAATATTATCATGGCTAAATAATACAGATTATATTTATATTTTGACATTAGGTGATGCTGTGGTCATGCGCTGAACAGCAGTGGTGTGTGTTCCTTCTGCGAGCGTCAGCCTTGGTTGCTCACTCACTACTGAGGCTCCAACACTCGGGAATATGGACCACGATTTTTTTAAAGATGGCGTCTGTTTACAAGAGCCCTGAGGAAGCTGATGTGAACCCCATGTAGCCGCGAGAGTTTTGAATGGAATTTGAAAAATACAAATACCCAGAGGCGCGTAGCGCACCCCAGACGTGGGCCTGCATGCACATTGCGCAGTTAAAGGGTTAAGGTTCAAGTTTAAAAAGTAGGGTTAAGAACAAATTATACAATAATGAACATTTTATAGTAAGTACAAAAATGTAAAAAGTTGCTCTTTACTGATGCTTACACATAATCAAGTATTATAATGTATTGTAACAGCTTTTTTTCTGTTAATTATAAGCAGTTGCAATTAATTTGTTACAAAGCCAATTATTGTTGTGTAGGTAATTACCTGACTTCGAAGTTACCTCAGAGATGTTTTTGGAGCTTAGCGTCCCTGCTGCCCAGTCCTCGACCAGGACTCCTCGTTGCTGGACTGGTCAACCAGGCTGTTGGACGCAGCTGCTCACATCCTGACTACCTAAAGGATTTATACCTTACAATAAACAGCAGTTACTTTTGTTTTAATTTTTACTGAACTAGCTAGCTAAGTCACTTTAGGTGAGGCTAGGCTAGGCTAGGTTTTATACTAGGTTAAGTTAGGCTACCTTGAGGTTACCTTGAGGTGCTTCCGGGGCTTAGCGTCCCCGCGGCCCGGTCGTCGACCAGGCCTCCTGGTTGCCGGACTGATCAACCAGGCTGTTGGACGCGGCTGCTCGCAGCCTGACGTATGAGTCACAGCCTGGTTGATCAGGTATCCTTTGGAGGTGCTTATCCAGTTCTAGGCTAGGCTAATGTGGAGTATACTACTCCACTATATGGTCTGTATAAGGACCAAGTGTGATTGTGGAGTTTGATATTTCAGTATCCAGTTCGAAGCTGACCAAATTTGGTAATTTTTTTTTTAACTTCTGACTCCCTAAAATAAAGAACTATGTAGCCACTGGGAAACTGTTGTATTTGTTATGATATTCTCCTGCTTCGGCAGTAGATCCTGCCTATTCCTTTACTGCCTAATCGCAAACATATCTGCACGCACCAATATAAGAAATAAACATCAACAATATGTATTCAGAAGCCAATGTCTAGACATGACACCACCCACCTCCACCCTCAAGTTCCCGAGACACCTGGACACCTGCTGTCTGGGGTCAACTCCACTCACCGGTTGACCAGTATAACCGCTTGTTTAAGACTGCCGGCGATAGTTACCTGCACATCAGCGCCATATACACTAGGCCTGGCCACATATATAAGCAACTCACCACTGACCAGTCCTCAGAATGCACATCGTGCTCTCAAAGCAGTAACATACTGTCGCCTTCCCAGGAGACAGTAGATGAGTACAGCTGTTGTATATTGAATTGTTTGCACCTCTCTTTTGCCATTAACGTAACTGTCACATGATTTTATTTATTTTGCATTTTATATTGTGTATTTCTAAACAGGACACTTCTTACCATCACCGCCTCCTCCCGCTCCTAGGTCGTAACACACACGAGGGAGGGGAGGAAACACTCTTTCTCTCTCTCTCACACAGAAGTCGAGAAGGACTTAAACACAGAGTCTAAGAGGGGAGTCATTAGTTCGTGTCATACACAAGTGTTCAGGGCATGGCGTCTCGGCAGCTACTGAGCGGGTAGAGAGGTAACCCATAATATTTGTAAACAATGGGCCCCACTCACCCCTTCCCCTTCCCTCCCTTTCACCCTCCAGCTAGAAGCATAAGGAGTTCCATATGCCACATAGCACATGGGTCGTACCACATACCACATGGATAGAAGGGCAGGTAATAAGCCGTCCTGGGAGGTTAGTGTTCATCACCGCCTCAATGTCAAAACGGAGGAGAGAAGGGCAGTGTAGCCTCTTTGATGGGTGGGGTGGAAGTGAGATACATGAGTGGGAGGGGGAGTATTTTGTCAAGGATACCCTAGCACCTCCCCCCTCCCTCCCCCTCGCGCACTCCCTCCATCAACTACCACTTATCGGTGAGTGTGTGAGTGTTTTGTACCATTCACTATTCACTAGAATAACAAGGTGCACACACATTCTGTTTATTTTGTGTTAGTTTTTAAAAATAGGTTTGGCGGGTAGGCTGTTCTATATTAATGTTGATATTTTTTTTTTTGCACTACAGAAGGAAGAGTGTATCTGTTTGTCTCCGCCTCTCCATAACACACAAGACGCCTCCGCTTCTGAGGTATGCGAGTTCAACTCCTGGTGGGTGGCAGTACCGGCGTGAGTTGGTGTTGTTTGCCCGTTTCGGCCGGTTGGGGGCGGGTGTGTCTCTGCTCGCCTGTGCTGACGTGGCGTTACGATGGGGGTCCCTCTACCCCCTGTCGTCCGGGCTCAGTCTGTGGGACTAGAGTTCTCTGTGCGGGCTGGTTACCCGGAGATTGCCCTGGCTTGTGAAATGCTCTCTGTCCCTGTGTTTGCGATTTATGGGGTCGAGTTGGTTACAGCCCGTAGGGCAATTGTGAAGTTTGCAGAGGAGGTGGCGTATCGCGATTTTCTCCGGCGATACGAGGGGCGGACACTGCCCCTGCCGGATGGTGCGGGCACTGTCACCCTCTCGGATAGAAGTGGTGCACTTACTTACATCAGTGTGCATGGGGCTCCCTTGGAGTTTCCAGAGGCTCTGCTACGGCGGTATTTCGGCCGGTTTGGCGCAGTTGTTAGTGTGAGAGTGAACGTGGTGTCTTCTAGTCCTCTTAAGGGTGTGAGGACTAACATTCGCACCCTGGGCATGAGACTCCGGGCGGATATTCCGTCCTCTGTGCGCCTTATGGGGTACAACGTTCGGGTGTTTTACGCCCGTCAGCCGCGGACGTGTTATCGTTGTGGTCTTTTGGGCCATCAGGCTGCTGACTGTTATGCGCTTCCTGTTGCACCAGTGAATCTCTTCAGTGAGGAGGATTTTCCGCCCCTGCCTGTGGGGGATGATTCGGTGGGTATGTACGTCTCTTCGGCTGAGGAGGTGCCCTCTGTAGCAGCTGTTGCTCCGCCTGTTGCGCCCCCTGTTGTTGCCGCATCTCCTCCGGAGGTTGGGTCCTCGCCTAGTGCTCCGGCTGGTGTCCCTGAGCCTCTTCCGCCTGCCGTTTACTCGGACCCCTCGTCTTCCAGTTCTTCCTCTGCTGTGTCTGTCCCGGCTGTGCTGGGAGCTGAGGTGGTTCCGGCGTTCCCTCCTGTGCCTGGCCTGGTACCCCGTGTGGTTGAGGAGGCTGCCGTGCTGCGGCGTGCGTCGATTCGCTCGGTTGGTGCTGCGCGGGTCGCTGAGTCTGCCTCCGGGTCTGATGATGTGCGGCCCGAGCCTAAGCGTCCCCGGCGTTCTTCTGCGTGGGCTGAAGTTGGCGAATTCGACGAGTGTCGTCCTTCCGTTGACGGTGGAGTGGCTCCGGATGTGGTGCACACTACGGTGGTGGTGGAGGTGCACTTGCCTGAGGATGCCGGTGCCGGCGTTTCGGCCTCAACTTCTGGTCCGGTGTCCGAGGGTCCTGCTTCAGGTGCGTTGCCTGCGTCGGATGGCTCCGGTTCTTCGTGGGCGGTGGTTCCCCCTGCTGTAGTTGGTGGTGAGCGGGGTGGCCTGGTGGTGATGTTGAGAAAGGATGCTCGCTCTGGATGTTCTGTGGCCCCTTCCTCGTTACCCGTTTCCTCGGCTGCGGTCTTGCCGCCTCTTCCGTTTCCTGCAGTCCCTTCCGTGTCTCCTGCGGTATCCGTGGAAGTGCTCTCGTCTCAGCGTCCGGCCCCTGCTCCGATGGCGAAGGCGTGGCAGGCTCGGCGACCCTCGTCCACTTCTCCGGTGTCTACTTCCTCGAAGGGCGTGGTTGGCGCTCCCCGGCCTCGTTATGCGACTTGCGTCAGTGACCTTGGGCGTTGGCCGATGCCGCCGGATATAGATGTTCCCGAGTTTATGATACCCGCTCGAGAGCGGGGGACCAAAAACCCTACCGACCTTGAAGATCTAGTCTGGGAAGCTTACAAGGAGAAATATCCTTATGATCTTTTCCCGGAGAAGTACATTTCTCACGAGGTTCCTCGCAAGTGATTTCTATGTATTTTGTGTTGCCTGGTTGTGAGGTGTGTATGTGAGTGGGTGGGGTGGGTATTGTTTCCCGGTTCCTGCGTGCTCCGGTTTGTATTGTGGGTTTTCTTGTATGGATGTCGTGTGCGCTTGCTTGTCATATTGTGTGCCCTTCAGGCTGTTGGGGTGTGCTCTTTGTTATGTGTGCATTATGTGTTTGAGGTGTTAGCAGACTTGTTTTGTATGTTTCTCGCCTCTCTGTTTCCCTTATGTTTGTATTACGCTGTGTTTAGATTTGTGTTATGTTTGTATTACGCTGTGTTTATATTGGTTATGTTTGTATATGCATTTTTGTTTTGTAGTCAGCCCTTCTGGCTGGTCTTCTCTTGATTTGTTCCTTTGTCATTGTACATTTGTGTGCATTGTACTTTTGTTCTATGTTATATTTGTTCTGTTTTTATTGTACATTATACGTATGCTTGCATGTAAAAATAAAAAAAAAAATAAAAATAAAAACTTATCGGTGAGTGTGTGAGTGTTTTGTACCATTCACTATTCACTAGAATAACAAGGTGCACACACATTCTGTTTATTTTGTGTTAGTTTTTAAAAATAGGTTTGGCGGGTAGGCTGTTCCATATTAATGTTGATATTTTTTTTTTGCACTACAGAAGGAAGAGTGGTGCACACACATTCTGTTTATTTTGTGTTAGTTTTTAAAAATAGGTTTGGCGGGTAGGCTGTTCTATATTAATGTTGATATTTTTTTTTTTGCTCTACAGAAGGAAGAGTGTATCTGTTTGTCTCCGCCTCTCCATAACACACAAGACGCCTCCGCTTCTGAGGTATGCGAGTTCAACTCCTGGTGAGTGGAGTACCGGCTCTGACATCTGGACTATGCATCCTTTACCCTTACTCGAGACGGGTCTGTTGTGTGTTTAAGTCGCTCCTGCCCGCTCCCTCCTCCCCTTCCCCCTTCACTTAGCACTCAGAATTCACTTGACATCCCTCAGGTTAACATCCTACACATATTTCTCTGTATTCTGAATAATAAATAAATAGTTGGGGGAAGTAAACCCATTTATATATATATATATATATAATATATATATATATATATATATATATATATATATATATATATATATATATATATATGTCGTACCTAGTAGCCAGAACGCACTTCTCGGCCTACTATACAAGGCCCGATTTGCCTAATAAGCCAAGTTTTCATGAATTAATTGTTTTTCGACTACCTAACCTACCTAACCTAACTTAACCTAACTTTTTCGGCTACCTAACCTAACCTAACCTATAAAGATAGGTTAGGATAGGTTAGGTAGGGTTCAATAGGTTCGGTCATATATCTACGTTAATTTTAACTCCAATAAAAATAAATTGGCCTCATACATAATGAAATGGGTAGCTTTATCATTTCATAAGAAAAAAATTAGAGAAAATATATTAATTCAGAAAAATTTGGCTTATTAGGCAAATCGGGCCTTGTATAGTAGGCCGAGAAGTGCGTTCTGGCTACTAGGTACGACATATATATATATATATATATATATATATATATATATATATATATATATATATATATATATATATATATATATATATATATATATATATATATATATATATATATATATATATATATATATATATATATATATTTATATTATATAATTTTTATTCTTTAATTAAACACTAAGACATTTATAGCAACAATAATACTAATACTAATAATAAGAGTAGTTCTTTGTTCTGCTTTGTGAGTTGACAGACAGACAGACAGAGAAACAGTCACATTCTAGATAGCTCACCTTAGCACCTAAATTACTTCTAACAGTCTCATTTGTTTCCAAACAATTCATTTTATTATTTATCCTCGCGTATCGCAAATAACTCTTCGATCTGCGTTAATGCTGATCACCCCTTGTGAGGAGATGGGTCACCAGCTCACTTACAATAGTGCTCTTATGCCTTTGGAGGCCAGTACACTTGTTAAGTGCACTTGTTAAGTGGGCGGACTTAAGTTTGGTAACCAGCAACCGAAACATCTAGTGTTTGGGCTCATGTGAGAGCCCCAGTCACCAGCAGTCCAGAAATGTTACCCTGGCCGGGGTAGCACGTCTGTGGACAGTGCTAGAGCTGATAGCATCATCTCATTGTATGGCCTGAGCGAGACTCCACTTTGCGCGGAAACAGCTAGGCCGCAGGCGTGGGGTGTGCTGTGGGCCTCCCGGCGCTAGCCACTTGAGTCGTCGTCATGGAAACAGCCGCCATCTTAGTAAACATCTTGAGCCGCCATGTTGGTCGGCCATCTTGGAGCTGCCCTAGGGGCTATGCTATACCGTCGCTGATTGGATGAGAGGGGTAGGCCACTGTATGCCTCCCTCTCATTGGTTATTTCGAGGAGGACGCGGGAACGTCGGTGTAGGCGTCATTCTGAACCCAGTTGCCATTGTGTCAAGACGCTCTCTGTACTCAATTCGGCCAAATTGAGTATAGGGCGTTGTGGTGGCTGGACTACTCAACTGCTTCACTTCCTGCTTCACCAACGACAGCGGTCGTCACAGAATCCGGCCGAAGTCATCGCTTGGAGGGGAGAAAGACATTGTGTATAGTGGGTAGAGGTACAGTGATCTGGGATCGTGAGGTAATGTGCATACGAGCAGTAACAGACTCGTAGATCCCATACCAGTGATGATTAGACTTGCTAGTGCTCTGTAGCAGTCGATGGGAATGGGGAAATTCGTGTCAGGCAGATTTCCCATGTTTGTGTAAGACGCTATCGTTGTCCGCGTCACCTGGGTACGAACGCTTCACTTCACTGGTAGGTCGAGGGTGCGAACCGAGCCGTGTTGTGAGTGGGAGGGGTTCGAGTGTGCGCCAATTGTAAGTAAAATACCAAATGTGGTACTACCGCCGCCTACGCCACCTACTACTGCCGTGAGCGAGCCAACCACCCGTAGCGGGGTGCCTGATGTATGGGAATGGTGTGTAAGCCGGCAGTATGACTGAGTAAGTACCTATGTTTGTATTTCTGGTGATCAGTTAGTCTCTATAAGCTTGAATTCGAGGTCAAGTGTTCCGTCACATTGTCACGCAGCACCTGTGGGGTGAAGTGAAGTGTGGGCGAGGAGATAATCACCCTTGTTGCCATCTTGTCAGTCCAGAGGGACTTACGTCTTGTGTACACAGACGTACAGTGTGTGTGTGTGTGTGGGTACACACGGGAACAGAGTATACATAGATTAACCAAGGACTGAGAGGATGTCCATGTAATAATTATATTATTCCATTGTGGTAATTAAATCATTTTTGATCGTCCGTGGGACGGAGTGATATCATTTCCATGTGTAGTCTTGCAGGTGTGGAATTCCAACACTGAGCGCTCAGGTATGTGTAACGCCAGTGATTCCTGGCAATTATTATTGTGGAGTGTTCCACAGTGTGGTCTTAATTTCTTGTATTGTTCCCAGGGTCGTGACAAGTGTGATTTATATATATATGTATTGTGGTTGCAGTATTAACGTAATTTTGATAGAATTTGGTGAGTGACGAGGCTGTCTGGAGAGACCGCCATCGCTCTGTCGAGTAACGTAACTTTCGAGAATGTTTATCAGGATGCGTGATCGATAAATCACTCACCCATGTGATTTAAGGAGTGCGAGATCTCCTTAGTGTTCCCAATAACGTTTGATAGCTGTATGCTACATGTGTCTGCAGTAATTATATATATATATATATATTCATAGTGTCATGGTGCCCAGTGTTATTGTGTTATTTACTGTGTGGTGATTGCAATATTTTGACCTATGTTCTAGGGGTTATTGAGAGCACTGGGGTCATTTGCAACAGTAAGTAAGTAAGTGTGTGCAGTATTCTAATACTTGGAAATTAGAGTACTTGCTGTGTGTGTTATTGCAAAGGAGTTGTTATTTGGTGATTGTTGCTAGTGTTGAGCATCACCGTATGTGATTGCAGTTCAGTAAGTCATTGTGGGGCAGTGTTCTAGAGGGTTCATTCATGTCCTGTATGTTATTTTACTAGGTTCTGCAGTATTGTCATAGCAACCGGATTGTAACGTAAATCACTGTGATTTGTTAGTGTGATTTGTCATTGTCGTGGGTGAACTCGGCTGTAGACGAGTACTTGGGTACACATATATTCTCCTGGTTATCTGGTAGGACATCGAAGTCCAGTATTCAGTGAGGTGATTGCGAGGCAATTAATATAACGTAACCAATGGGACGCCCATTGCTTTAAGAGAATTTGTTCTTTGACAATTTGAGTAACGTAGAATACGTTTGGGTTAATTTACTTTCCTGCAAGCAGCTACGGTAGTCTCGAGGAGCCTAGCCATCAGCCAGATAAGAATTAGAGTATTGTCTGTCATAATTAACAGTCAGTAGGCCGGATAATTGACGTGTTTCAGGAAGTCAAAGTAATTAACCTCGATCCTTGTTTGATCGACTCACACGAAGGCTCCATTGTTCCATTAACGTAACGTCGTTATTTATCTGCCCGGAAGTACCGGCACTTGATTGACTCGTGGGAAGAGTAACGTCATTTTAGAATAACGTAAACGTGGTGCTAATTACTGTTATTAGCCACCTTAATTGGTCTGAGTATGGAAGGCTTAGACGGAATTCATACCTTAATGTAAATTGCTGAGCCAGTGTGAAAGGTTGCATATTTTAATTGTTTAATTATTGATCTTGAGGATAGTAATTAATTACTCTAAAGGTAATCACGAGTGATTACCGTTCTCTTAGCACTTTGGACATTGTAAATCAGAGTTTACCATCGCTGAGTGATTAGTAACCGATTAACGTAAATTAACGTAACTAGTAAAGAGATTAATCAGCTGTCTGGTAGTACAGGGATTTTCTCACTGAATGCTCGACGGGTAGAGTGTTGTGTAATTTCCGCGTTACTAGTGACAGTTGAAAGAGTTATTAATTTAGCGTAAATGTTATTGTGTTATTAACGTAAATCAATTGTTATTGATTGTTGATCGTCCGTGGGACGGAGTGTTAACGTATGGAGTAATTTGAGGAAGGGTGCTGGAGTTGCCAGTGAACCCATTAGTTATTGTTGTCATTGGAAGACTACTGATTTGATTGCACTGCAACCGCCATTGCAGGTGTAGACTGCACTGAGGCGTAGAACAGATAGGAGGTTACTGGAGACGTGTTTCAGAACCCACTGTGTCATTTGTTGTAATTGTGATTATAGATCTGTTAGTTCTTGTTTCTTGTTGATTCCTCTGTGGTCACGCTTATGTTCGAGTTAGTTCATTATGCAGTCCGAGGGGCTGGTGTCTAGCTGTCATTGATAGTGTCACAGGAAGGATTTCGAGTAACGTCATTGACATTTCTTTTTGCTTTGTTGTAGTAGTTAGTACTTTATTGAATAAACTAAGTTGTTATGGTTAACACTGTCTTTTCGTTACACCCCACACATTATTATTGTTATGCAAGTGTTCTTCACACTCGACTAATAAAATTGAGACTGATTCTGAGTTTTGGACCAAATATACGGCACCACACAACAATAAATTATTGTTGTGAGAGCCCTTGACCTACTCGCTAGATTCGCTTCGGCGAATGGCGAAGGTCGTCACCCAAGTGGAGGGGATTTCAATTTTCATTGGGGTCTCGGCGTTTGCTCGCGCCTAGTCAATTGTTTATACATGGTCCCAAAGTGAGGAATGAGCTGCTTACTACACTGGTGTGTTAGCTAAGCAAGTCCTTCTTCAGGCGACCTAATTGAATATCACGACAGGAATTATTAAAGTTAAGTTAAGGAATAAAGAAAATTCTTAGAAATTTTCAGAGCTCAATTCCTTATACCAATTACATTTTATTCCAAACTCACAACTTCAAAACTCTCACACCCCTGTTGTAGATCTGTAAACTAGAATGACTTTATTTCTAGCTACACCACGTTAAAATTCCAAAGTATTCCATAGATTACCACTCTTTTCAATCGGGATGGTGTCATATATATCCTCACGTTGTAAATTAAAGGCCAGTATGGTTCCACCATTCACACATGTATTTGACAATATTTGACAATATATTGTCTTATCGAAGCCTAAGACCTGTAATGCTGTGTACGTTATGAGGGAAGCTGTGTACAGTTAGAACTTGGCACAGTTATGAGCGAAGTCACACCCAATATTGACAATATTAGTGCTATTCTGCGATATTAATATCTTACTAAGCTCACAGTTTTTCAAATAAAGCGGGTTGCGATTATATGGTCCAGACACAGCCTCCATATCAAGGATGACCATATATATAGATGTTCTGGTATCACAGTACCCCATGGCCGGTCTAATTTTATCGAGCGCTGACCCGTACCCAATATGTATGTTTTATATAAAGTTTTATAAAAAGTATACATAATAGGAGAGTTGTTCTGCAGCATAGTCTTATTATTGGCTATTAATCCTTCAGGATTGGGTTTCCTATAAACCCATAGATGTGAAGACATGATATTATATTGATTTGAAACTAGCTTGTTCATTATCACTGAGTTCAAGTCATTTATCTGACTGTAGTTCCAGGCGCACTCTAATGTCTACATTATCCAAAACATATTCACTAACCGATGTAACATTCAACATTAGTTTGAAGCAGGTGTTTACGCCGCTCTTTTTCATATCTGTCATCTGCTGCTTCTCTCCAGCTGACGCATTAGTGAAATAGCCATCTTCATATTTTGCTTACACGATTAAAAAAAACTGAGACAGTTTATCATAGCGCGTAGCCTTATACCCTGATATCGTAGATAGCAGCTTTATGTACGACGAGAATGAGAATAAGGAGCTGGGTTCTACTACTGTTTTGTTTAAACACGCAATAGCGGATTTGAATAGAGTTTGCGACAATCCATTCACTAACGAGATGTTTTTAGGCCTCTCCGAAAAGTGTTGTTCCGTCTTCTTCAGTAAGATCAATAGACAACTCCAAAGCAATAGATGATAAGTCCACCAGCTGACCATTCACTTCTTTTATGATGAATTCCAGATAGGTGTCGGTAAACTTATTATTCACTCCAGAATTCACAGGCATTCACTTTTTGTCTGCTTGCAATTGTTGATTCACCTTGCAATCGAGGAGAAAATACTTTAGGAAAAGCCTCACTAACAGCTGCAGTATAGTGTTCTAATGGGACCTGGAGGCCTAGAGTTATATCCAGCCATGTTCGTACTTTAGACAACATTAGCCGAGTGAGAAGAATTTATGAGCATTTCCATCATTATAGTGGTAGAGCGAATTAAACTGATATTTAGTGCTCTTTAATTAGCTTCTAAAATCATGCTTGGTTTAAAGTTTTTTCCAAATTTAAAAATTAATAATAATAATAATATAATCATCAAGTCCGTTTATGTTCTGTCTTAGACAGTCAGTTTCAGGCCGTCTGACCTTGACTCTAATGACGATGGGCAAGACAACCTTGAGGCAATTTGTGCTGTGACATTTGTCTCGTTAGCGCCTGGCGTCCAGACATCGTCGTCATCGTCAAATCAGTGGGTCATCTCTCTTAGCCTTCCTCACATGTTAACAGGGACATTATGGGGTTAGACTACCTCAGCCCCAATGTGGGAGGATATGTCCCCTACAATGAAACAAAAAATTTACCACTCTTAATAAATTATTCAATGACTAGTAAACATAACATAACACAATGTAGTATTGTCGTCGGTGTTGTCGTTGATCCTTCTTTATGGACAACCCAACCCAAAACTCGGTAGAGTGCTTATACTTTACCAGGAGATCACCCTGGGCGCTTCTGGCTCTTGGAGAGGAGCTCAACGTCAGAAGTTTAGGGCATGCGGCTCTAATACTTAGCTTCGTTGTCACGTGCACACTCCCACTCGAGCCGCTGTGACTCCCCACTCTCTCCTTATGTGATATGATCTCAATCCCCTTTGATTTATTATTATTCCGTTCTACCCTGTCCACAGCTGTGGTTCTTCGTTCTTTCTCTCTTTTTCCTTCTTTCCTACTTCCTGGGAAGCCTCACTAGGACAAGGGCAAACACCAGCAAATTTGAATACATTTACTGGACAAAGCACATACACAATACATACACACATATAATAATAATAATAATAATGAATCCTACACTCTATACTATTTCAGTCAGGTTGCACTCCAACACCATCAGAGCTCTATCATCTACTTATCAAGTGGTATCCTATCTCTTGATTCACCTCCTAATACTACCAACCTCCTCAAGTAGGTCAAGTCTTATAACACAATGTTGCACTATCAGCAAGAGAATATATATCTATAAACATGTGCAAGGAAAACCAGCGTATGCATACAATAAACTACATATTAGTATAAATGTTCCTTGATATACAACAATGATCAATCGATCACCCTATCAGTCCTAGAACACATATGTATGTCTCTGCAGGTAATCCAACCTACGACTGTAACTCTATACTTCAGTATACGTACTCCTTGGCACAAAAATGGCAAACAATCACTTACCTTTCACTGCGTCTTGCCCGCTAATGACAACCAAACACTCTACCAACTACCTACAAATAATCAACCAGAACTTCCCTTCCACATCTGGAAGCTCACTACCCTGATATCTTCAGGTTTTTCCGGGTTTATCTTCCAGGATCCTCGGCAGCTCTTCCAGGCTGCTGCACCTTGAGCAACAGTGGTGCTTCACCACTTCTACCAGGGTCCTCCACAGCGCTCCTGGCTGCTACACCATGAAGTCTTCCTTGATCAACAATGGTGCTTCACCACTGGTATCACAAAAGCATGTAAACTCCTCTCCACCGCTTCTCCTCTCACAGCTCGAGGTCCAACTCCTGACTATAGGGTCTGCTCTACCACAGAGCTCAGTATTTCTTCAATAGGCTTGGAGTCCCATCCACTGAATCCTCCTCCGCTGGCCTCGAAGTTCTCTCAGCAACTCCTTCCAAAGACAAACCTACAACCCATTGACATGCCAATAAAAACGTTTCCCCATAAACACATAAACGAAAATAACCACACAATATGTCTGCACCTAACATCTCTTTGCATCTCACTGTGAGAGTGGACTCCCCCGTTTGGGCTGGTCCATGCTCCGCTTTGCCCCTCACTCTGGGAGCGGTCCTCTGCCACCGGTCAGTTGGCTCCAGGAGGTCGACGTGAGAGGACGTGCTGCTCGTCCCTCCATCTGTCTCTCTCATCTTCGTCCTCTTATTTAGGCTTCCTGCTTTACCAAAACATGTCTAACTTATCAATAAACATACTACTGTCGCTGGGCACATGATCAATTACCAGCAATCACTGTAAACTGGCTAAATTTTGCTTACCACAAAAGGGTCCCCTGCAGGGCGCTCTCCCTCTGACGGAGTATGACCAGGGCACTCCCACAGCCCACAATAATGTCTCTGGGCGGCTTAACAAACTCTCCTTGCCGTCCAGGACTTGAGACCACACATTCCCAGCTCGATTCCACAGCTGGAACGTCTGCACACTTCCTTTCTCTTGAAGGTATACCACCAAGGGGTTCCTCTCTGACTGGAGCTCACACGGAGCGCAGCTTCCCCTCACGATGTCTGGTACTCAAGTGACTTAAGCTCCTCTCAAGCGAGCCTCACACCTTAAATTGTCTATCAAATCCAACCAATTAATTTACATCTGTATTCTCCTCTATATTTCCTAGACCTTCTAGTCAGGTCAGGCCTGATAGAATAATTCTCAAAGGGGAGACTCGTTTTTCGGCTGCCTGGGATCATAACACACCTTCCCCATTGTTTTTGAGAATTATTCTAGAGGCTAGGCTCGAGATAATGCATCAGCTACTACATTGTCTCGCCCCCTTATGTGCGTTATCAACAGGTCATACTCTTGGAGTAATAAAAACCATCTGGTTAACCTCTGGTTTGAATGCTTCATTTTTCTCAGGAAAACTAGTGGATTATGGTCTGTATAAACCATCACTGGGTGTCCTCCCCACTCACATACACTTCAAAATGTTTCAATGTTATCACCAGGGCCAAAGTCTCTTTCTCGACCGTACTGTACAACCTTTGGTGCTTAACAAACTTCTTCGAGAAGAAGGACATGGGGCGGTAAATTCCATCATTCTGCTGCGTCAGTACAGCTCCAGCCCCTATATCACTGGCATCTACAAATAACGTAAACAGTACTCCAAAATTGGGCGACACTAGTACAGGCGCCTCGGTCAACATCTTTTGGTCTTTTCAAACGCTTCTTGTGCTGTTCCATTCCACTCCCACTTCTTGCTCTTTGATAGCAAACTCATCATAGGAGCGGCTATGGTGGAGAAATTTTCGCAAAACTTCCGGTAATATTCAATCATACCGAGGTATCTCAACAATTCTTTCTTACTCCTGGGCACTGGGAAATTATCAATGGCCTCCACCCTTGTTCTTACCGGAGCAACCTCGCTTTGCCCTACTATATACCCAAGGTACTCCAGGCGGGCTCTCCTGAACTCGCTTTTTGCTAAGTTGATCATCATGTTGGCCTCCTCCAATCGATCAAACAAATCTAAACGTCAATCCACGTGATCCTTCCAGGAATTAGCGAACACTACAATATTATCGATGTACACTGCACATCCAGTCGCACCTTGTAATACCTGATTGACTCGTTGGAAACAACTACCACCATTCTTCATTCCGAACGACACCACTTTATATTGGTACAAGCCGTCGGGTGTCACGAACGCTGAGATCCTCTTGGCCTCCTCAGACAGAAGAATCTGGTAGTATCCCTTCAACAGGTCTATTTTCGAGACATACCGTGCACTCCCAATCCGATCTATGCACTCATCTATGCGTCGTATCGGGAACGAGTCAGCGACTGTGACTGCATTCACTTTCCTGTAATCGGTGCAGAACCGGTATGTGCCATCACTCTTCTTCACGAGCAGGCACAGCGAACTCCAGTCACTGTCGCTAACCTCTGCCAAGTCGTTATCTAGCAGATACTTTACTTCTGCTCTCATCGCCGCTGCTTTCTCCGGGTTAACTCTGTAAGGGTGCTGCTTGATGGGGTCAGCACTCCCTACATTTACTTCGTGCACCGTTCCGCGGTGTCTTCTGGGCACGTCTGTGAATAGCGACTTATTCCTCTGGAGGATCTCCACTAGTTCCTGGTGTTGGTCCTCCTCCAAATGACCCAGACGCTCACCTATCTTGGCCAGGCTTTCCGTATTCGATATCTTCGTGCCATCGGCACTCTCTAACTTACAGTTCTCCTCTTCTATTCCTTTGCCATCTCCTACACAAAGCACAGTCGTCAGTGATGGGGTTTCCATCTGTTCTTCATCGCCTAGAGGCTTATCTCTGTCATAGTACATCTTTATCATGTTTACGTGGCAAACCTGTGACTTCCTTGGACGATCTGGCATATGTATTACATAATTCACATCTCCTAGCGCCTTCTGGATGTATATGATCCACAAAATCTCGACTCGTATATACTTCCTTTCACCGGCAGTAGGACTAACACCTGATCTCCTTCTTGAAATTTCCTGTCCTTCGCCTTCCTGTCGTGATATCTCACCATCTCTGCCTGGGACGTTCTCAAATTTTCCTTGGCCAAATCTCTGGCCATAGAGAGTCGCTCTCTAAAAAATGCGCGCCCACTGGGCTCCTTACGGAGTGCCTGTACACCAGTTGAAATGGAGTGAATCCAAGCGATTCTACTACCGCATCCCTGATGGCGAACAACATGGATGGTAATGCCTCATCCCAACTATTCCCTTCCCCAGCGCAGTATATCCTCAACGAGCTCTTTAGCGTTCCATGGAAACGTTCCAATGCTCCCTGCGACTAAGGGTGATACGGTGACGAGTGCACTTGCTCTACCCTCCATCCTTTCACAGTTTCCCTTAACAACTTCGACTGGAAGACACTCCCCTGGTCCGTCTGGATAACCTTGGGCATTCCTACCCACGCAATGTAGTTCTGTAGTCTATCCAGAACGGCTCTCGACGTCACTCTTCTCAGGGGGATCGCTTCGGGGAAACGGGTGGCTGTGCACATTATGGTCAGTAAATACTCGTGGCCTCTTCTGGTCCTTGGCAACACAGTCTATCAAGGCTCTCTCAAAAGGCTCACCAAATGCTGGTATGGGCTTTAAAGGTGCCTTCGGTATAGTCGGAGCCGGCTTACCTGCACGTTGGCACGCCAAACATGTCCTACAATACTTCTTTACATCCTTCCACACGTTCGGCCAGTAGAAGTGCTCCTGCACCTTATTTAAGGTCTTCTTCACCCCTAAGTGCCCTGCCACATCTACGGAGTGGGCTAGTTCTAGCACTGCCGCCCTAAACTCCTTCGGCACTAACACTTGGTGCTTCTCCAACCATA
This sequence comes from Procambarus clarkii, assembly GCF_040958095.1. Lineage (NCBI taxonomy): Eukaryota > Metazoa > Arthropoda > Malacostraca > Decapoda > Cambaridae > Procambarus > Procambarus clarkii. Next base: position 24,477,538 of record NC_091170.1, read on the forward strand.
CCTTATCTGTGCCGGCTTTGTCCTACCTTGAGGTTACCTTGAGGTGCTTCCGGGGCTTAGCGTCCCAGCGGCCCGGTCGTCGACCAGGCCTCCTGGTTGCTGGACTGATCAACCAGGCTGTTGGACGCGGCTGCTCGCAGCCTGACGTATGAGTTACAGCCTGGTTGATCAGGTATCCTTTGGAGGTGCTTATCCAGTTCTCTCTTGAACACTGTGAGGGGATTGCCAGTTATGCCCCTTATGTGTAGCGGAAGCGAGTTGAACAGTCTCGGCCATCTGATGTTGATGTATGATGTCTCAGAGTACCTGTTGCACCTCCGCTTTAAACGGGGGTATTCTGCACATCCTGCCATGTCTTCTGGTCTCATGTGATGTTATTTCTGTGTGCAGGTTTGGGACCAGCCCCTCTAATATTTTCCACGTGTAAATTATTATGTATCTCTCCCGCCTGCGCTCAAGGGAGTACAGATTTAGGCTCTTTAGTCGGTCCCAATAGTTTAGGTGTTTTACTGAGTGGATTCTAGCAGTAAAGGATCTCTGCACGCTCTCCAGGTCAGCAATTTCTCCAGCTTTGAAAGGGGCTGTCATTGTGCAGCAGTACTCCACTCTAGTGAGCACAAGCGTTTTGAAAAGTGTCATCATCGGTATAGCATGTCTAGTGTGAAATGTTCTTGTTATCCAACCTGTCATTTTTCTTGCAGTTGTGACGGATACTTTATTGTGTTCTTTAAAGGTAAGGTCTTCCGACATGAGTACACCCAGATCCTTTACATTGCCTTTACGTTCTATGTTATGATTTGCCTGAGTTTTGTACGTGGTTTCCGTTTTTATATTTTCATTTTTTCCATAGCGCATGAGCTGGAACTTATCTTCGTTAAACACCATATTATTTTCTGTAGCCCATAGAAAGACCTGATCTACATCTGACTGGAGGTTTGCCGTGTCTTCTATGTTGCCTACTCTCATGAAGATCCTAGTGTCATCTGCAAAGGATGATACAGTGCTATAGGTTGTGTTCTTGTCTATGTTCGATATGAGGATGAGAAAAAGTACTGGAGCAAGCACAGTACCCTGGGGGACTGAACTCTTCACGGTTGATGGGCTGGATTTTATTTTGTTGACTATTACACATTGGGTTCTGTTGGTCAGGAAATTGTAGATCCATCTGTCTATTTTTCCGGTAATTCCTTTTGAACGCATTTTATGTGCAATAACGCCATGGTCACATTTATCAAAAGCTTTTGTGAAATCTGTGTAAATTACATCAGCGTTTTGTTTGTCTTCCATAGCATCTAATGCCATATCATAGTGGTCCAGCAACTGCGACAGGCAAGAGCGCCCTGTTCTGAAACCATGTTGTCCGGGGTTATGGAGATGCTGTGATTCCATGTATTTTGTGATCTTACTTCTTAGCACTCTCTCAAAATTTTTTATAATGTGCGATGTTAGTGCTATAGGTCTGTAATTTTTTGCCTCTGCTTTATTTCCTCCTTTATGAAGTGGTGCTATCTCTGCTGTTTTTAGTATATCAGGAATAACGCCAGTATCTAGGCTTTGTCTCCACAGAATGTGGAGGGCCTGCGATAATGGTTTTTTACAGTTCTTGATGAATATGGAGTTCCAAGAATCCGGGCCTGGTGCAGAGTGCATAGGCATACTGTTTATGGCTTCTTCAAAATCCAGTGGGGATAGGGTGACGTCTGATATATGATTTGATGTTGGTATCATATCCATGAAAAAATCATTTGGGTTATCAATCTTTAGTGCGTTTAATGGCTCACTGAAAACAGAGTCGTACTGCTTCCTCAGTAGCTCGCTCATTTCTTTGTTGTCATCGGTGAAAGTTCCATCTCCCTTTCGCAGGGGCCCGATACTAGATGTGGTTTTTGATCTTGATTTTGCATAGGAGAAAAAATATTTCGGATTTCTCTCTATTTCACTGATGGCCTTTTCCTCTCTTTGCCTCTCCTGGGTTTTGTATGATTCTTGTAGCTTGCGTTCAATTGTTTCTATTTCTTTACCTAACCTTCTTCACCGTTCTTGAGATAGGGTGCGACTCTCAAGTTGTTCCGTGATTCGTTTTCTTCGCCTATATAGGGAACGACGTTCCCGTTCCAATCTGCATCTCTTCCTCTTTTTTCTTAGGGGTATGCGGTTTGAACATATTTCTAGTGCAACTGAGCTTATTTTTTCCAGGCACTGGTTCAGGTTTGCATTTTCTAGCTGTTTTTCCCAGTTTATTTCTGTGAAGTCCTGGTTTATTTGCTCCCAGTTTATCTGTTTATTATTGAAGTTGAATTTGCTGAAATCTCCTCCACCGGGAATCTGGACTGGTTTTGAAGGTCTACTCCCCATGGTTGTCATAACTTCAATTAAGTTGTGATCTGAGTAACAGGTATTTGTAATCGTTATGTTCCTGATCAATTCATCATTATTAGTGAAAATGAGGTCCAGCGTGTTCTTCCTAGTTGGTTCTACTATTTGCTGGTTTAAGGCAAACTTGTCACACAACCGTAGCAGGTCATTTGCATGTGCCTGTTCATTTAGGCTACTTCCTGGTATTCTTTCTGATATTACTGTATTAGCCAGGTGCTTCCATTTCAGGTGCCGTAGGTTGAAGTCCCCAAGCAGGATGATGTTCGGAGCTGGATTTGTGAGGTGTTCCAAGCAGTGTTCTATTTTCATTAGTTGGTCTTTAAACTGCTAAGGGTTTGCCTCCGGTGACTTATATACAAGGACAATAACTACATTTAGAATCTCTATTTTGATTATCAGCACTTCCACCATATCATTTGAGGTGTTTAGCAGCTCAGAACAGATGAGTGTGTCTTTGATGTAGAGGCTGACCCCACCCTGAAGCCGGTGTTTCCTATCACATCTGAAAAGATTATACTCTGAGATCCATATTTCACCATCATGGTAGTCCTTTGTGGGGGTTTCTGTTAGGGCTGCAAACACTGCATTTGCCTCATGAAGGAGACCATCAATAAAGTGAACTTTGTTGGATTTGCGTGTTTTTATACCCTGGATGTTGGCAAATATAAATGATGTTATCGTGTTAGTGGAAGTGCTGGATGCCTTACTTGGTGTTAATATCTGAGGCTCTGGTGAGGAGGCCACTGTGTTTGCGTCCAGGGTGTGTTGTTTTGGAAGTGATTCGTCCAGTTTTGGTAGTAGGACGGGTGTTGTTCTTTCCTGCCTCTACTCTACACAGACGCCGTCTTGTAGAATCGGCTCTTATTAATAATGTACCCAACATGAACTTGAGTCCTGGCTTTGTTGCTGTGGACTCTTCCCTTTCACAGTATATACTCAAATGCTCTAATCTTTCTAACAAACGTGACTTAACATAAGCTTTCCCCCTTCCATTTCTTTCTTTCTCTCTTCTCCCTTTTTCTGTTCATTGTCTTCTACGCTCCCTTGCTATCCTCTTCTTATTCCTATTACTTTCTCCTTCGGTGGTTATAATAGGAGCTGCCTCGTATGGGCCAATAGGCCTGCTGCAGTTCTCATTACTACTATCCCCTACACCTGACTTTCCTCCTCAGCTCTCTCTTGCCTATTTAATGCCTGTCCCTACCTGTCCTCATCACAATCGACTTGAGAATGGTCCAGGACGGACCGAAACGTCGTCGTCCCTTCAATTTCTAGTGTGTGGTCTGGTCAACAACCCATGTATCTTTATCTTCCTACTGCCGGCTAACAGTCGATCGTTTCCGATTAGGCCTTTCAGAATCTAACTCTGATTGGCTCCAGTATCCCTGAGGATACTAACCTCCACCTCGAGTTGACCCTCTATGCCGACCCAACCTTTACTAATGAATGGCCTTTACCGCTCGTTCAGCAAATCTACCTTCTGTGGTTTGTCTTGTTGTACATCAACGTACTTCTTCCGGGGATCACACGTGGTCAGGGTCACGACTCTCTTGCCCTGTCGACAATCGCACATCATGTGACCCGATCTGTTGCACTTGTAGCACCTCATTTGGAATAAATTTCTCCTATATGCCCTCGAGTGGCTCTGACTCTGCCCACTCGTATTGGAGTTCCTCGGGCCAGACATACTACTCATACTCTGTGGAGCTTCATTGGACTCTTGTCTCCTCCGCACATTTTTATTTTCCTGCTTACCTCCAGCAGGCAGACTTGGCAACTTTCCTTCCTGGGGCTTAAAACTAGCTGGTCTGCTTGTTTGCCCCCCCCCCCCCCCCAAAAAAAAAAAATCTTCCTCCCCACACTTCACCGGGTCTGCTATTGCTCCGTCTCGCCTCGCCTCTCACTCTGTTCTCCCTCAAGCTCTTGTATGCTTCAGTAATCATATCTGCCCTATCTGCTGCATCTTTAACCTCCTTTACCCCCGCTTCTTGGATCTTGAACTTTGTTTCGGGATGCATCATTTCTAAGAACTTTTCCATGACCATCAATTGCTTCAGGTCAGCGTAAGATCTAGCTCCGGCAGCCTCAATCCATTTCCGGAATCGTCTTTCCAGATCCCTTGCTATCTCAGCAAAAGTACATGCTCCAACCTTCACCATCTCTCTGAAGCACTTCCTATAAGCTACTGGGATTAGCTGAAACGAGCGCAGTATGCTGCTCTTTACTGTGGCATAATCCTGGCACTCTTCCAGTGACAATTGGGTGTATGCCTCCCTGGCTGCACCGGTCAATCTTAACTGGACCAGCTGGACCCATTCCTCCAATTGCAATGATAAATTGATTTTTCATTGATTTCGATTTATTTTCATTTTGATTTAATTATTTTGTGGGACATTGCGTTGGAATTCAGCGGTGTTGTTTACCATTTTTTTTTTTTTTTTTTTTTTTTTTATAGATATATACAAGAGTTGTTACATTCTTTTACAGCCACTAGTACGCGTAGCGTTTCGGGCAGGTCCCTGGAATACGATCTCCTGCCGCGAAGAATCGTTTTTTCATCCAAGTACACATTTTACTGTTGCTTTAAACAGAGGCTACAGTTAAGGAATTGCGCCCAGTAAATCCTCCCCGGCCAGGATACGAACCCATGACATAGCGCTCGCGGAACGCCAGGCGAGTGTCTTACCACTACACCACGGAGACTGTAACATTTAATTCAGTTAGTTTCGTGAATATAAGTATAGATGCCACACCTGTAATTAGTAAAAACATGCTTTTTTGAAAAACAGCGCCATCTGTTGCACTTATGAGCAACACACGTTATACTAAATAGGGTTCGATTTCATTTCTTTGTTTCCGATTGCATTGATAAATTGAGTTTTTATAGATCTCGATTTATTTTCATTTTAGTTTAATTAATTTGTGTGACATTACTTTGGAATTGAACTGTGTTGTTTACCATACCATTCATTCCATGAATATAGTTATTTTTTTTATTTTTTCATTGTTTATCATTTCGCTTTTTTAACTGTTCTTCTTATTTGTCAGTAATGGGAACATCAGAACATTTGATGTTCCAAATTTTCTGATGGGAACATCAGATCATTTTGGAATGCATCAGATGAGGGAGTAAGGAATGGTGGGGACGATGAAGGACAGGAGTGGGGGATGGTAGCGAGAGCAAGGGAACAGGGTAAGGGTTATGGTGGGGAGAACAAGGAGACGAGGGTGTTGGGGATATTGGGGACGAGGGGACGCGGGAATGGCGAATGGTGGGGAGGACAAGGGGACAGGGGGACTGGGGGATGGTGGTGAGGAAGAGGGGACAAGGGACGGGGGGCGAATGGTAGGGAGGACGAGGGGACAGAGGAATGGTAGATGTTGGGGGAAGACGAGGGGATGGTCGGGAGGATGAGGGGATGGTAGAGTGGGGGAGGGGGGGGGGGGAATGGTTGGGAGGACGAGGGGACAGGGCAGGGGGTAATGGTTGGGAGGCTGAGGAGACGGGGGAGTTGGTGATGGTGGGGACGAGGGGAAGGGGGAATGGAGAATTATGGGAGATGGCAAGGGGACAGGGGAGTAGGGGGAGTGGGGAATGGTAGGGAGGATGAGAGGACAGGGGAGTGGGAGATGGTGGGAGGTACGAGGGGATGGTAGAGTGAAGAGAGGTGGGGAGAATGAGGGGACGGTGGAGTTGCGGATGGAGGGAAGGACAAGGGGATGTGGGGAGGGGTTAATTATGGGGGAGGATGAGGGGACGGGGGAGTGGGAAATGGCTCGGAGGATGTGGGGACGGGGGAGTGGGGAATGGAGGATAGGAAGAAGGGGTGGAGGAGGGGGGAATGGTGGGGAGAACTGGGGGACAGGGAAAGGTTGCTGTGGATCAGCAACGCACATGTGTTGCTGAGCCACAGCTCGCAGAGGCACCCCCCACGACCCACAACGGGCACGCGGGACCCCACACGTGCGCCCCGGGGACCCATCCCCTCCCCCCCCCCCCCGAAACCCCTTGGGACTGGAGTTGCGTGCAACACCTGTGCAGGGGCCTAATTGGCTCACCTGCATGGGTGTTGCACACGGTTCTAGTCTCAATTTATCCTACTACCTCTTAACTCTGGCACCAATCTTGTTGCAAACCTTTTTACTTTTTCTGTGACTTTATGTTTCACAAGGTGTCGATTCCATGACAGTGATGCATATTCCAGTATTGGCCTAAGAAAAGTTTTGTAGATTGTTTTGAAGGACTCGTTATTCAGTCTGCTAAACGATATTTGTATATTTACTAGCGTCATATATGTTGTTATTGTTATCCTGTTTATGTGTGTTCCGGTTTTAGTGTCAAAATTATATCCACTCCCAGCCGCCCCCGGCGGTAACAATCAAATAAAATCCTAGATCCTTCTTTTTCTTTCTGATTCCTTATTATCTTTCTGATATTCCTTCGCCCTAATGTTTAGAAACCTTTTGGTCTCCTCTCTTCCTTTCTCATCTTCATTACTTTACACATGTAAATATGTTCATAGAATATGTTCATAGAAGTTTATTAAGAGTTCGTATAGGAGAAATTCATATTTTTGCAGAGTTCTTACCGAGAATAAACTCTACCATCATAAACAGATATTTTAGACTGTATACTTTTAAGTAGAATTCTTACATACAAACGAGTATATTTCTATAAAACTAAAAATGTAGCATTAGCCAGCTATATCTGATGTTGTTAATTACCCAGCCTGCCCCTCCCACCCCCTTCCTCCCCTACATCACCTGTTCCGACCTCACACCATCCCGCCAGTCGCTACCACCGTCCCTACCTCACCAAACAGGTGTCACCGCCGAAATCTTATCTTAGTGTCGCCGTAATATCTGGCCCATTCCTCCCCCCTACCTGTTACTTTACACCCCTACCTGTTTCCGACCTTACCCCCCTCCTTCATCGTTCATATTTCTGTACAGGTATTTATATTTTAGACATCGTAATGTTAGTTCCTTGTCAATAAACGAGTCATCAGATCTGTTTTACACAAATCAACCGAGGCGTCTCAACACATAAGCCATTAAATTTCCCCTAAGCATGAGACCCTCAATACCTAAGCAGCCGCCGGCTACCTGCCCCAAGGCAGCACCTGACCACCTGCCCACCATCCATCAGTCACTGCCAGCGTTCACCACCGTAATAATTTATATATATTCATTAGGCATTAATAAAACGTATTTATTTATTTATATGTTTATTTAGTCATCTAATGTTAGTTTACACAAGTTATAAACAAGTTATAAACAAGTCATTTATCCTGATGTTAACAGAAGCTCGCTCTTCAATCCATTTGTATATCTGTCCTATTCAGTCCTCATCTCTGTAAATAGAATAATAACAGTTTAGATAGCGTTTACACATGTACAATATTCATCAAATGCATTAAAGCTAAAAACAAAAGTACTCACCATTGTAAGATAGTTCATTCTTCTGTAGCCTCATTCAGCCCGTCGTGTCTGAGCATATGTTCCGACAAATATCGCTCCTGTTGTAACAGCATTTCATAGCAGCTCGGCATATTTTTAAATAAAGCATAAGATAGCCTCATTACATTCCTATCATTCTGCATATAATCTCTGTAAATAAAACTAGTTTCAAATAGCTTTAATGCGGCTTTTAGATCCTTGTTTGAAACATAATAACAGAAAAACATCGCATATAGCCCGCATACGTATGTATTTAAACTCTGAAGTCGCTCTGTAAATGTATACACGTCGCAGTCTTTATAATAATTTAAAAACTCTGAAATGTTGGGCGAATACACATTGTTGGAAATTTCCAACACTGACACACTACCATTGTATTATAATACATCATTATTATGTATTACAGTAGTACAGTAGTTATTAATTCCACTAACGGTAGTGTTAACATAAATAAATATTTCTTTATCTGAGTATATTGCTAATATTCTCACGACATCGAGAGGCAGGATTGCGTCAGATAATGTCCATCTAAACATATTTATTCCTAATATGTTAGAGAATTGAATGTGGTTCTCTAAATTTATCAGTATTCCGTACAATAATTAACTACAGATAATATAGCTCCCAATAATCCAAAACCGAGAGTTATTACCTGAGATTATTATCAAGTAACAGTTTTATCTGTTACGTATGAATGCTATGGAGGAAATAAAATTTCTCTATGTTTCTCGATTAACACCATTTAACGAGAATATGATATTATTCAATTCCCTATAATTGCAACCCGGTTCTCATTAACGCATTACATTAGTAATTACATGGAAAAGAATTATCCGTGATTATTAAATTCTGTTGTGAATGCGTGAGACGAGTTGAGGGAGGGCAGAGAGACGTCATTCGCCATCTGCCTTATCAAGTGACGCCAACAATCATTTTCGTGCATCCCGAGAGAGTCGAATTTCCATCAATTCTACGTTAGGCCCTTGCAGTTAATCGGCCTAGGAGCGTGCAATTGCTCCAGTAGCAATCTAGGATTGCTTCGGTGGACGACCAGCAGGTTAAGTGTCCTAGTATTAGTTATATCATGAGATCTCTGTGTATATCCTTTTACTGTGCACTGTCCATCGTTACGCTACGCGGCCTCCCAAAACAATAAGGAATTAATTTTATTCCTTCTATGGCATAGTGAGGATATTAGATAGTAGGTGTAAACAATTAGTATATTCAGTTGAAATTTCACCTTGTGTTGTAAGCGGTCGTGGTCCTCATGTTCCCACGCCATGCTCGAGCTCACGTGTTGCCGCAATTAGCAGACGACGCCATTGCACCTCTACATCTCCGTTCACTATTACAGCAAAGATGCTGAACCCTTTTCTATTATTTCTTTGATTGAGAAAAATCTAGAATCGATTATCTGTCGAAGATATTTAGTTTATTTGATTTGAGATATCTAATGTAATATGATAGCCTCATAAAAGTCAAATGAGAATAATTTCTTGGTTAATCAACATATAATCTTTTTACCATTAATCAATTTATCTAATGTTTCTTAATATAGTATCTAGTAGAAATTACGAATTTTATTCGAGGAAGAACCAACCTCGATGAAGCGTACTGGGAGTAGATTACTTCTGGTATTAACCCCCCATTTTGTGAAGGATGGAAAGTTTATTCTCGAACATTAATATATTATACAGCCCATTGAAGTTTAAAGAATAATCTTTTAATAGTTTCTTATCCATAGGCACTGGTGTTCCAGTCCTTATCATTTAACTTTATCTGTTTCCCTTTTCAGTCAAAATAGGGTGGTCCTTCGATTAATTTAAATTAATCTCTTAATTAAATATCAATCAATTAATATAGAGTAAGCTTTCTTCCCAACACACATTTATTCCATAAGAATCTAGAATAACTATTTTCCTTTTAGATTTGTATACAGCAATCCGGTGACCCATTACTTCCTTAGAGTCTCTTCCTAATGTGTTTATTATAAACATATTCGGACTATCCCTTATTCGTTTCATTATTCTATATATATCCGTCGCTAAATAGCATCCTATATATTCAGCTTTATTACCCATCATATCTTTCAATGCAATATTAATTTGTTTGCAGTTCATGCTCTAGTATCGTACATGATTCGCCGATCAGAATAAATTCTCAAGACTCCGGTTGTATTTCAAAATAAAATCATAACTTTATTCGATTTCACCGGAACAGCCAATTCTAAGGTAATTCTCAAATTGCCCGAAGCCTCTATAGGAAGGGTGTCTCTCAGTTCCTCAGGCGTTAGTCTAAATGCCAGCAATGTTCGTCCATTTATAAATGAATTATATGCCAAGGTATTACAGATGTTAAAGCCTTCTGTATTTTGTGTTTCATAGTATAGTTTCAAACATTTATTCTGGAACTTGCAAGTTATATTAAATAAATTTGTTCCATCATAAGTAATATATACATTAGATAAATCGCAGTGATCGAAATAAAGAGGATTAAGCATATACGCTCCAGATATGGCTTCCATATTCATCATCATAATAAATAATTTATCCGGGATAATGCTCCCCCATGGCTGATCAATACTTAATCTCTGCTGACCATTCCCTTAAATAAACGTCATGTGGAGTGTCTTACAAAAACGTATATGTAACTGGCGTATTTTTGTCTACCAGTCCTCCAATCCAGATGCGAACGGAGTTATCCGATCAATCCACATTCTAGCTTGTTTAATGTTAAACTTGTATCCAGGTTCAATACTATTGATAACCCACGGATCACTGTTCAGTTCTAATCTCAAACAAATATCAACACCATCCAAAAGATATTCGCTCAAAGTTGTAATGTCCAATAGCAGTTTAAGGCAACAGTTTACTCCCTCAGTTTTTAACTTTACAAATCTAGATTTAAGGTCCTCTGTAGCATTCTTAAAATAATCTGCGTCATATTTTTTCCGGAAAAACATCATTATATAAATACGTTAGTTCTTTAAATCTTTCAGCTTTACATTCAGAAAGCGTTGTCATTAGCTTTACATACGATAAATATGAGAACAGTGAATTAGTTTCCACCACCTGCTCATTTAAATATACATTTACAGCCTTAAACATCGTCTGGGATAAGCCATTAACTATTAACGCATTTATCTTTTATTAACTTTATTTATTTAATTTATCAACTTTATCCCCTAAAGCCGTAATTCCGTCAGGTCCCGTTAATTTAACCATGAGTTCTAAAGTCAGCTTTGGAAGATCAATAAATTGACCCTTAACTCTGGGGATATGGAATTCAATATAAGAATCTTTAAATTTATTGTTAATACTTAAATTCACAGGTAAAATATATTGTGTCTGTCTTGAAAATATCGTACTTTCAACAATTCTATGTGGACTAACTTTATGGAAGCCATCACTTATAGCCGCTGTATAATTTTCTAAAGGAACTTGCAATGCGGCGCTAGGAGTATTTACACTCATCATGTCTGAGTCTGGTATACAATTAGTACTTTTTTATGAAAGCACGTCTTTATATCTATCCATTTTCTTTATATAAGCAGGTCGTTTCTTTTTTTCTTTATTCGCCCACCTGCTATTAGTTTAGGGCCTATACTTTTCAATGTTTCCATACCTCGTTTTCTAATTGCATCTTTCAAAGTACCTTGTCCTGTATTTATATCCTGCAAAACATTCTGTCTCACTGTCAATGTAGCTGGCATGATAGTTTTTAATAGGAAAGGAGTTGCTCTACGAGCTAGACCAGTTAAGAAACTTAAAATTCCACCTCCTCTTACATGTCTTCTATCAAAAACAGTAATATTGCCTAATCCTCCACCTGTCTTCCCTCGAGGTGCGATAAATCGCCCTACCTCGTCAACGGACAGCTGTACGAACCCGACCCTCATGTTTAAACGCGTCAGGAGAGAATGATAAACACCCGCATCTCTTTACCATTATATATCAATGGGTCCAATATGCAATACTGCAATTGTATATCCTTCCTTTTCAAAATATACAGGCTCCCCATCTTGAGCTGTTAATTTAATACTTATGCCGTCAATATTAGTCGTATTTAAAGGTTTATATAATTTCCTGTGCGTTATATTACTTTGAAACGAAACAACTTCCAAGATATTTACAATCTGATTACCAAACATGGTGGGCTGCACCTTATCACAATATACACACAAGAAATCTATATGGCCTCCGGGCCTAGGGTGATAATAGCATGTATCTTGTACAGTGGTCCTGTTATTAGGAAGTTTATTCATAACAAAAATATCATATGCTTTACCTACTTCAGCTCCAATGACTTTACATATATTTCGACCAAAAGATAAAGAAATGCGAACAATCAATTTACCATCCTTTGTAATAAATAATTTTATCAGCTTCTTACTAAATGCAGTTTTAAACTTAATTCGATTAATACTCGATTTATATTTCATATAAATGCCCCCATGGTCTGGGAAATTATAATTAAGTACATTTCCTATAAAACTCAGCGAACCTCTTGAAAATATAGCTGAAATCTCTATTTAAAGTAGTAGTTAGCTCTATGCAATTAACGCTTGCTAAAATATTTGACTTTAAAGTGAAAGATGTACTCCGTACATCAAATGATGTACACCATACACAAATCAGATAATTTTTTATAAGACACTAGAAGCTGAACTGAAATAAGACTTTGTGTCATTCTTCATAACTGCAAAATAAGACGGAGACAGGCATATATTCTTCAGGCACATTTCGTTAGCTTTATTAGGGTCTAACTGCAGCTGATTATGTAATCTATTTTCAAAAGCATTCGGAGCATTATTTTTAAACACATCAGCATCTGAGTTCCTTACTGCATATATAACGTAACTATCCATCCTGTAGTTTATTAGTAAATGATAAAAAATAAACAGAAACTCACCTTAATATGGTATCCAGGTAGACGCTCCTTCATCACTGACCTTGATCCGCATCTTAAAACTCAGGGGAGAAAACACTTGATTTTTCGCATCTACATTTCTAAATAATTTTTTAGGTGTAGAGGTCAAAGAAAAAAACAACTTCACTATAGGCAATTTATCTTCTGGGAATAACAATTTCGGAGTGCACATCCTGCCTATAACGTCATCAACAATATTAAGCCCAGTAACTGGTGATGAGATGTTCCCTTCGTCATCCCACTTTACAAGTTCAGTTTCATTAAAATAATTTAACAAGGAGACTGCAAAATCATAATCTTTAAGCTATAATCTCAAGGCTATCAAGTGATGGATAACAGGATTTGTTCTCGCTGTCGTAGGCTTCTCTACACTTTCTGCCGTAGGCTTCTGTTGATCAATAACTTTTCGAGGTACAAGATAGAATTCTTTCATTATTCCTTATTAAATAGTCTCGAAATAATATTTATAGCTATGGGAAGTAAAATACTCAATAAATTGCCTCCTCTTTTACTCGTTAATATGTCTTTCTTCAGTGAAATAGCCTTCTATTTCATTTCCTTCACAGGCTAATGTATGGAGTATAGAGCTCTATATTTAGAAAGTCGTTTTAAAATAGGTTTTCCAACTTCAATATTATTTTTTTTTAAATTATTAAATATTTCAGATAGGCAAAGTATATGTTCTTTTATAAGAGTCTTAATTAACTTTTTTCTAGACTTATAACCTAATTTAGCTAAAAGTTCAATAAATCTGAGATATTTGCTTCTTCATAGTTTCTTCAAGTCATCTGAATTCACCCACTGATCAAATGAACTGTCGTATCCGACGTATCTAACTTTATGTAAAGTAGTACTGCCAACTTTACGTTTACTAAAATTCTCTCAATATCAAATGTATCTGACAAGTAGGTGGGAGTCAGCTCCTCACTATAAAACCCACCTTCTATAAGTCTGTTGTTTAAGTCCTTTAGATAATATAAAGTTACAGGTTGTTTAGTATCAATTTGAGCAATGGTAAATATTTCCTTGGTGTTCTGCTGATGAAAACCTCTTTCGAACTTTGAAATACAATTAGATAAGACAAGCCGTACTGTATCTCCCACAGAGAGATGATTACTGATGCGTGGCACAGTCTGTTGGTCCCCTTTATACATGAGCTTAAACTGCCTAGTCACATCTTGAGGTGAAGATAAAGCATGTACATCAATAGGTATTTTTCCCTTTAATCCTCTATGGGGCGGTTTTATTATAAGTTTTAACCATATCAGATAAGACATTTATATAGGTTAAGGTATTGTATGCCGTTTAAATATTTATATATCCTAGTTTTCAATGTTCTTATAAATCTCTCTGCAATGCTGGCTTAGTTTCCTGAGAAAACACACTGTACAGTTCAATGATTTTACTGTTTAACAATAGTTTCATATATTTATTATAGAATTCACCACCCTTATCAGTGTTGAGCTTCCTTACACTTTTTGATGAAGGTAAATCCAGAATAGCTTTCATGGCTTTGTTTACTCTCTGACCTGATTTAGTGGATAGTGGAACTACGTGTGCAAACCTCGAAAACATATCAACACAAACTAATAAATATTTAATATCATTGTTGTGCTTAGCTAACAACGTCATATCAGCCAAATGTTATGATCCCACACAACCGAAAAACGAGTCTCCCCTTTGAGAATTTTTCTATCAAGCCTGACCTGACTAGGAGGTCGGAGATATACAGACATGAAGATTCATATGTAAAAATAATTGGGTAAATTTTACAGAGAGTTTAAGAATGTGGGAAGTGAATAAGAAAATAGATAAATGACTGGTTATGAGGTGTGGATATTTTGCTGGAGGCATGAGGCTCGCTTCGGGAGGGCTCTGACCCCATTTGAGTACCAGACATCGTGAGCGGAAGCTGCGCTCCATTTGAGCTCCCGTTGGAGTGATTCCCCTGGTGATATTCCTTCAAGAGAGAGGAAGTGTGCAGACGTTCCAGCTGTGGAATCGAGCTGGGAACGTGAACCCTCAAGTCCTGGACGGCAAGGAGAGTTTGTTAAGCCACCCAAAGACATTATCGTGGGCCGTGGGAGCGCCCTGATCAGACTCTGTCAGAGGGAGAGTGCCCTCGATTAGACAATCAGTGGTAAGCACGATTTTAAGCCAGTTTATAGTGGTTACTTCTTCTTGGTCGTGTGCCCAGCGACAGTAGCGAATGTTTATTGATACGTTAGACATGTTTTGGTAAGGCAGGAAGCATAAATAAGACTACGGAGATGAGAGAGACAGCTGGAGGGACGAGCAGCAAGTCCTCTCCTGTCGACCGCCTGAAGCCAACTGACTGGCGGCGGAGGACCCTCCCAGAGTGAGGACCGCCTGGCCAAGCGGAGCATGGACTAGCCCAAACGGGGGAGTCCGCTCTCACAGTATGTAGAGAGCAGATAGATGTTGGATGCAAACATATTGTGTGGATTATTTGGTCTATGTGCTTATAAGGAAACATTTTTATTTGCGTGTCAATGGGTTGCAGGTAAGTCTTTGGAAGAAGTTGCTGAGAACTTCGAAGCCAGCACAGAGGGAGTAGTTGATGAGACTCCAAGATATTGGAAAGTTCTGAGCTCTGTGGGAGAGCATACAGTGAGGAAGAGAACCTCAAGCTGTGAGAAGAGGAGTAATGGAATGAAGTTTCACAAGTTTTTGTGATACCAGTGGTGAAGCACCCACCATTGTTGATCAAGGAAACTTCATGGTGTAGCAGCCAGGAAAGCTGTGGAGGACCCTGGTAGAAGTGGTGAAGCACCACTGTTGCTCAAGGAAGACTTCATGGTGTAGCAGCCTGGAAGAGCTGCGGAGGATCCTGGTAGTTAAACCCGGAAGAACCTGAAGATGTTTGGGTAGTGAACTTCCAGATGTGGAAGGGAAGTTCTGATTGATTACTTGTAGGGAGTTGGTAGAGTGTTTGGTTGTCATTAGCGTGCAAGACGCAGTGAAAGGTGAGTGATTGTTTGCCATTTGTGTGCCAAGGAGAACTTATACTGAAGTATAGGGTTGCAGTCGTAGGCTGGATTACCTACAGAGACATGTGTTCTAGGATTGATAGGGTGGTCGATTGATCATTGTTGTATATCAAGGAACATTTATACTAATATTTATGTTATTGCACCCATACGCTGGTTTTCCTTGTATGTGTTTATATATATATTCTCTTGCTGATAGTGCAACTTTGTGTTATAAGACTTGACCTACTTGAGGAGGTTGGTAGTGTTAGGTGGTGAATCAGGAGATAGGATACCACTTGATTAGCAGATGATAGAGTTCTGACGGTATTGGAGTGCAACCTGACTGAAATAGCATAGAGTGTAGGATTCATTATTATTATTATGTGTGTGTTTGTATTGTGTATGTGCTTTGTCCAGTAAATGTATTTAAATTTGCTGGTGTTTGCTCTTGTCCTAGTAAGGCTTCCCAGGAAGTAGGAAAGAAGGAGAGAGAGAGAAATAACCAAGAACCACAGATGTGGACAGGGTAGAACGGAATAATAATAAATCAAAGGGGATTGAGGAGATCATGTCACATGAGGAGAGAGTGGGGAGTCACAGCGGCTCGAGTGGGTGTATGCACGTGACAATGAGGCTAAGTATTGGAGTCAATCTTAGCTCTTGCATGAGCTAAGAATGACTGTTTTGATGTTACTTGATGGTGGGTACTAGCATATGTAGAAATACTTGTCATTGATTTTCCGTACAGACTATTACTTATGAGTTTAAAGGCTTTTCCCTTAACTTCACAGGTGGTATTGGCTCGTTCTCGTATGTTTGTCGAAATGAAATCTTTTAAATAGGGAGCCTGTTTAAATTCATATTGTTTTTACTCTTTCAATTTCCAATCCTAGTTTTAATAGCAATTGCAGGAAATTGAGGCTTACTAATTAGTCTTTCTGGGGCAAATGGGATGCAATTAATTTAGTATTTTCAGGTGGGAGCTTACGTATTTCATCAGGGCTTTCTTACTGTACTCTGACAAAAACTCCTCAGTTATATTAGTATGAGACAGTACAAGGGGCAGATCATCAGTATACCTAGCTACCTCTGGAGATACATGTTTCGTATCGCATAAAATCCAGTAGCTTTTGTCTTAATTACATGGGATATGTTGTAACCCTTGCCCTAATAAGGTATCCCACTCAAGGTCAGTTAATCGCCTAATCCCTCCCTGGAGAAGTAACTCAGCCATACACGCTGCATATAAGCTGTTGAAATCAAGATCAAAATGTGCAAATCTTCATCAGAGCAAGGGTTAGATGTAGTGTGTGCTCATTAATAGCTTGTGTAAATTGTCGTATTGAAGATGTGAACCCCCCTCTAATATTTCTTCTCAACAGATCATATACATTCTGATCATACACATAATCTAGTACAACTTTAGATTTAAATAGGAACGCATTCCAAGCGTAACTATGCATTGATACATAGAAAACAATGTCTAGTTCATAAATTTTTTTCATTGATGTGCATCAAAGTGTAAATATATCCACCAGCATACCTACATCAACTTTCAAAAATAACAGGAGGTAATCCTTGATGTTAGTACAGTTCCCTAAATTAAATACTTTAAGAACCTTGTCGTAATCTTCTTCACACAGAAGAGCGTCACGTAAAACACTGTAAAACTTATCACGAGAAGGGAGCTGAGGTTCGTCTAATACATCCATGGAAGAAATGTAATCATAGCAAAGACTTTATTTACCTTTTTTTAACAGATCTTTAGCCTCATCGGATACGCCGCTCAATATGTGTTCAGTATACTTGGTAAATTTCTTACTGTTAACGTGCTTTTTTGCTAAGGTTCCTAATGACCCATTAAGGAGAGCTAGGATATCTAGCATTTTTAGATTACGTATGATGACTTGAATAAATTTTAAACCTTCCTTGGACAGAATTTTAACATCGCGGTGAGGATCTTTAGACACTTCTTTAAGTATAATTCCAAGATCATAGGCTGCATTATGGGAAAATGTGGTCAAGTATCTATGAGCATTTTTATATTGTAAATTGCATCGAGCACAATATGCACCTAAGTAATTATTATCTTGTATAATATGGTTATGGTGCCTATGTTTATCTTTCCTATTCTTTAAATTTTGATGCCACAACTGACACGTATTTTGTCTCTGGAACATCCATTCCTGTTCTCTACATAAGTTCTTAGGGAAGTTGGGGAGCTGCGCATAAATATTTTCCATGAGACTTCTAGCATGGTAATAAAATGATTAACTAAGTCTGGACCAACATATGAATAAGTTTCTACGACATTTAATTCTCTGTCTAAAATCATGTAAGCATATGAAACGGCTTTGTGCTTGCTTTCAATCATGCCTCGAGGATTTTGACGGTCTAGTAAGCATTCAAAGTCATAGTATGCAGTATGAGTCGGACTATATGTTCTACCATAATTTCTAAATATTATTTTCTCATTGGGATTATAGAACGAGAATACTTGGGATACATTACATGACTCTTCGTGAGCCATAATCTCATCTGGTGGAACGTGCAATAAGCATATATGGCAGAATTTATGAGTGTTAGGAATGCTATAGTGATTATGGTTAATATTCCTTGCAAATTTATTGAAATCTTTTATCAGGTATAGATTCTTGCCTTCCAATAATAACAGAGGGACTTTATCGACATACTTTTCTTGGCTTTTCCTAGCTAAACTAAGATAGTATCGATTACTTTCATGAGCTACTGTATATATACATATGCTTATTTTATTTAACTTTTCTATTTTCCTAAGATTATCGAAAGATACGGGGAATCTCATTTCATCTGCCCATACTACGAATCTTCCACACTATTGAACGCTTTTGTAATGATGTCTAACGCTATTTATGGTCCTACCTAGTGCTAAGTTTTTATACGCCGCAATGCACTGCAATAAACACTCATCTCCTTCGCTTTCGAGGTTAAATATGGATTCTTCACCCTTTAATTTCGCAGGATACGGTACATAAGATCCAAGGTGCATGGAGTGACGAATATAAGAGAAATTAATGGCGAAGCCTGACATGGAATAAATTCCTACACTTGAGGATTGGACATTTTTTAGGCAGTCGTCGATTTTGGCGGACATGTCGTCAACCCAAGAATTTATGAGCACTTCTACCTCTTCCTGGGTAACAGGTTGGGTTTCGCACCTAATTGAAAACATTTCGTCTAATATTTCTAATTGATCGTCGGCAGGATTAAGTTTTTGCAAAATCAGGCTTATGTCCGGGTAAATATAAAATGAGGGAGGGAATTCTTCCTGTATTTCTCTGAACTGATTATCTTGAGAGGATTTTGGGGCTTTTTTTTTAGTGTCCCCGTGGCCCAGTCCTCGACCAGGCCTCCACCCCCAGGAAGCAGCCCATGGCAGCTCACTAACACCCAGGTACCTATTTTACTGCTACGTAACAGGGGCATAGAGTGAAAGAAACTCTGCCCATTGTTTCTCGCCGGCGCCTGAGATCGAACACAGGACCACAGGATCTCAAGTCCAGCGTGCTGTCCGCTCGGCCGACCGGCTCCCTAATAGTCTGATTGTCTATGTATTCTATAAAATATTCCCTATATGTGCTTATATATATACAATTGGGTTGGCATCTAAATTACCAGGAATGAAGAATGAATGTCTCGAGAAAGAACCTTCAAAATTGGTCAATAACCTCTAAGACTTGAGGAACAACTTGAACTACGTTATCTACCTCAGGTGAATCTGGAGCATTGACTTCTTCTTCTTCATCGGACGATGAAATATCATGAATAGGGGCTGGTTTTCTTCTTCATCTGAGGATGCCTGTAGGTTTCTGTCTGGTGTATCTTCTAGGTCTTGAGATTGCTGTGGTTGACTTCATACAGGAGTGCTCCACTCAGAGGCTTGGGTTGAATCCAGGGGCGAGTCATTTTCTGTAATATAATATTAGTAATGAAATAAACATTTAGAAGAAAACAAAGTCTGAAAAATAAACATTTAGAAGAAAACAAAGTTTGAAAAATAAACATTTAGAAGAAAGCAAAGTTTGAAACATAAACATTAACAGGAAAACTGAATTTGAAACATGAAGAGGAAAACAGCATTTGAAACAAACATTAGGAGGAAAAGAAAGTTTTGAAATACAGATAAATAAAAAATAATACTTACGAGCTGGGTTGTTGATTCCATCAAGTACAAGATTCTCTTGATTACGAATAGGAACTCCTGTAATGGAAACATTTTCTGTATGAGTATATATTACTTATTTTATATATTAGTTAAGTTATACAATTATTAACTTTTTAAATTACGAAAAAAATATGGTAAAAACGTACGGTTATTTATGATGCGACAGTGTTTGGGTGGAGGATCAATAACGTTTCTGGCTTCGTTGGGTGGTTCCTGGTTAACAGACTAGCGACAGTAAGGGCAGGAAGTCTGTATGTATTCTGTATGTACGTGTGGTTCAGATATATATCTTTACCAGTTTAATGAATGTACGAGAAATTAATGCGGTACTTACGATTTGCACAATAGAGTTGTCCGCAGCCATCACAGGAAGCGTCGAAATGTCCCGGTGGTGTAGGTCCATTGCACTGTATACAGTACAGTCTGCAATCCTGTAGTGCGTTGATGGTCATCTCAGCTGAGCGTGTTACGCATCTTGTTTTGCACAAATGCCCGATTTCGTTGTTGAGAGGAGACAGGCACAGAGGACACACTGCCATGTTGATGGGAGATGTGAGCAGGCTGGGGGTCCAGGTTGATTATTGAATGTGGACTGAGAGTGCAGGCCTCTTAGACGGATTTCAAGCGGTCTGAGGGGGCCCTGAACGTGCATAATAATGTTTCGTGCGCCCCTGAGGGAGCGTTTTGGCGTTTTTTATTATTAGAGTTATTGTTTGGTGAATACTGCGATTAAACACTCGTTTATATCTTGTGTAAACTAAATTAGATGACTAAACAAAATATAAATAAATAATTACGTTTTAATAATGCCCTATTGAATATATGTAAATTATTACGGTGGTGAACGCTGGCAATGACTGATGGATGGCGGGCAGGTAATCAGGTGTGGAACGCCTAGGGGCAGGTAGCCTCCGGGCAACTTAAGTATTAAAGGTTATATTGAGACGCATCGGTTGATTTGTGTAAAACTGACTCATTTAATGTAAAGGAACTAACATTACGAGGTCTAAAATATAAATAGCTGGGCTGATATACGAGAGAATGATATCAAGATAACGATGAAGGACAGGGGTAAGGTAACAGGTAGAGGGTGTGAGGTAGAGGGTGTAAGGTAACAGGTAGAGAGAGGGGGAGGGACAGGCCAGACACTAATGGAAGATTATGGAGGTAACTTGGCGGCGGCGTCTGGCAGGGGGGTGTAAGGTCGGAACAGGTGAGGGGGAGGGGGGTGAAAGTCGGCCGAGCGGACAGCACGCTGGACTTGTGATCCTGTGGTCTTGGGTTCGATCCCAGGCGCCGGCGAGAAACAATGGGCAGAGTTTCTTTCACCCTATGCCCTTGTTACCTAGCAGTAAAATAGGTACCTGGGTGTTAGTCAGCTGTCACGGGCTGCTTCCTGGGGGTGGAGGCCTGGTCGAGGACTGGGCCGCGGGGACATTAAAAAAAAGCCTTGAAATCATCTCAAGATAATCTCAAGATAGCATTATCTTAGAAAATGGTCTTTGAAAATTTTGGTCTTTAACTCGGAGAAAACTTAACTGGAAACCCAAAGCGCTACACGGGATTTTTTAAATTATCTGGAAACCCAAAGCGCTACACGGGATTTTTTCCCCCAAAAAACTCTGTGGCGCTTTATCCCTACTACTTGGGAGACCGTGGGAGGATGGTGTGGTAGACCGTGGGAGGAGGGTGTGGTAGACCGTGGGAGCAGCATTGTTGACCGCGGGAGCAGTGTGTGGAAGACCGTGGGAGCAGCATTGGTGACCGTGGGAGCAACGTGGGGGAGACTGTGGGAGCAGCTTGGGGGAGACCGTGGGAGCAGCATGGGAGACCGTGGGAGAAGCTTGGGGAGACCATGGGAGCAGTGTTGGGGACCGTGGGAGCAGCAAGGGGGAGACCGTGGGTGCAACATGGGAGACCGTTGGAGAAACTTGGGGAGTCCAATGGAGCAGCATTGGGGACCGTGGGAGCAACTTGGGGGAGATCGCGGGAGCAGCGTTCGGGACCGTTGGAGCAGCATGGGGGAGACCGTGGGAGCAACGTGGGGGGACCGTGGGAGCAGTGTGGGCGACCGTGAGAGTAGCGTTGGGGACGGTGGGAGCAGCGTGGGGGACAGAGGGCGCAGCGTGGGGGGAGACGTGGAAGCAGCGTGGGAGCAGAGTGGTGGACCACATAACAGAAACAACGCCAACATGATGCGAGACGGTCACTCCCTCAGCTGCTCTGGTATTCTCCTTCTCTTGATTCTCACTCAAGGTAAGCTTAGCTTACTCTGGACTGTGTTACTCTACACTGTTACTGTACACTGTTTCTGTACACTGTGTTACTGTACACTGTGTTATTGTAAACTGTGTTACTGTACACTGTTACTGTACTCTGTGTTACTGTAAACTGTGTTACTGTAAACTGTGTTACTGTAAACTGTGTTACTGTAAACTGTGTTACTGTACACTGTGTTAAAGTACACTATGTTACTGTACACTGTGTTACTGTACACTGTGTTACTGTACACTGCGTTACTGTACACTGTGTTATTCTACACTGTGTTACTCTACAGTGTGTTACTGTACTCTGTGTTACTCTACACTGTGTTACTCTACACTGTAACTGTACTCTGTGTTACTGTACACAGTGTTACTCTATACTGTGTTACTGTACACAGTGTTACTCTATACTGTGTTACTTTACACTGTGTTACTGTACACTGTTATTGTAAACTGTGTTACTGTACACTGTGTTACTGTAAACTGTTATTGTTCACTGTGTTATTGTAAACTGTGTTATTGCAAACTGTGTTACTGTAAACTGTGTTACGGTAAACTGTGTTACTGTAAACTGTTATTGTACACTGAGTTACACTACACTGTGATACTGTACACTGTGTTACTGTACACTGCGTTACTCTACAATGTGTTACTGTACACTGTGTTACTGTACACTGTGTTATTTTACACTATGTTAATGTTACTGTACACTGTGTTATTGTACACTGTGCTACTGTATACTGTGTTACTGTACACTATGTTTCTGTATAATTTGTTACTGTATACTGCGTTACTCTACAATGTGTTACTGTACACTGAGTTACTCTACACTGTGTTACTGTACACTGTGTTACTGAACACTGAATTACTCTACACTGTGTTACTGTACACTGTGTTACTGTACACTGTGTTACTGTACGCTGTGTTATTCTACACTGTGTTACTGTACACTGCGTTATTCTACACCATGTTACTGTACACTGTGTTATTGTACACTGTGCTACTGTATACTGTGTTACTGTACACTATGTTACTGTATAATTTGTTACTGTACACTGCGTTACTCTATGTTGTGTTACTGTACACTGTGTTACTGTACACTGCGTTTCTGTACACAGTGTTACTGTACACTGTGTTACTGTACACTGTGTTACTGTACACTGTTACTGAACACTGCGTTACTGTACACTGTGTTACTGTACACTGTTACTCTACACTGTTACTGTACACTGTGTTACTGTATACTGTGTTACTGTACACTGCGTTACTGTACACTGCTGTGGGACATTTGGGGCTTGACTCTATTTATTTAAATATTAATGTAATGAAATTCTATTACGAAGGACCACCCGCTTTTATAGTAAAGAGGGAAACTAATAAAACATGATCATTAGAAAATTCCTAGATGAACCAGTAACTATGGATAAATACTAGAGAATATGATCACTTATATAAATTAATGGGCTGTATAATTTAACTGAATCAAAGCCTCAAACACCTACATTGGGGGGTTATTACTGGAATTTCATATATGTCCAGGAACTAGTGTGGTTCGTGCACCAGTCCATTATGTAATAATCTAATCCTATGACCAATTATAGAATCATTATATTTATCACCAATAAGAACATAGATTATAACATGAGAAATTAATAATTATAATAAACACATGTCAATCCAAAGAAACAGTGCTCTGCATGAATAATACTACAGATAATGGAATTTAAGGAATACGGAAAGGGTCTTAGCTTGAAGACGATTTCCAAGAAGTCGGTTACGGCTCATCCTCGGAATCTCCTGGACTCATCATGGAACACTGGGAGATGATTAACACGGGAAATGACAGCTCGGAGAATTCTTCACACACGGTGTAAATCAAATTATATTCAGTAGCAACAAATTAAGCTGCTAGACATCTATGTTCAAGAAAATTAAATTAAATAATGAAGGTAAATAATAACCTGTGGGTTTTTATAGTCGCTCTGCGTGACGACAAGCTACCCAGCTAAAACCCCCTCCTAGATGATGCATCAAATGGGAATAAAGGTACTTAGCTAATAGGGCACTGTGTAAGTTAAGGCTTGCCGAAGTTCGCGTCCTAGGTTCAGGCGTCGTTGTAACGAACACGTGGTGTCTAGCCTAGCCTAGATGTTGACGCGCTTCACTGGCCAGTCACATTGGGCTACACGGAACCAAATTTATCAGGTTCCTGGCTGAATGTCAAATTAAATCTCTTGACATTCAACACGATGTGTAAAGTTACACTGACACCAGTTAAGTTGTGGTCTGCAAAGGTTCTTCACACCTCACAGTGGCGACTTTCATCTGGAGCTCTTGGTGGCGTCTACCTTGGTGGCTGGGGTAATGGCGTCTCTCTCTGAGCGCGTCGCCTCCTGTACTCGCGTCTCCCCTGCCCCGCTCCGCGTCCCGCGTTTGATACACAAATTATTTACTACGGATATTATCATTCCTCGCAGTTGTGAGTGAAATGCTCGGATAAGGACGGGTTTATTATTCAGAGGAGTTAAATATTATTATTTGCCCGTTTTACGATGGTAAACGAGCAATGGAGATGAATTAAAGTCTCTCCAGGGCATTCACGCGTGACGTTAAATTTATTACCAGATAACAGTTATAACTATAAACGCTCTATTTGGCATTAGTTGGGGATCAGTTTATCTGTAAATAATTATCACACAGAACACCGTTGTTTTATAGAGAATCAAATTCAATTCTCAGACACACTGGATATAGTTGTGTTTATTATAATGGAATCTGACGCAATACTGGCGTCTGGTGACGTAAGAATTCTAGCCTTATTGTACAGATGTAATTATTAGTACATGTGAACTCTACGTTTGGTTAATTTTAATCACTACAATGATTAGTAGATTTAGTAATAATTAATGATAATACAACAGTGTTGTATTTAGTGTTGGAAATTTCCAACATAACTCCGAGGGGAGAGTTTTAGGGTCGCAGTGTAATGTGGAGTACTGACACACCTATCCCGAAGTTGGTATTAATATTAGTATATTAGTATGTTAGTACACACATAACGAATGTCCCGTATTTGTCAAGGACATACAAGAAACTTAAGTCTTGCTGATTTCATGTTAAATGGAACATGTTATTATGAATTACCTAAAGTTGATAATTAAGAAAGCTTACAATAACTCTGAGACTGGTGTCGCTATGACATGTACTGTGTATGTTACAAATCTCTAAGTCTGCAAACT
This sequence comes from Procambarus clarkii, assembly GCF_040958095.1. Lineage (NCBI taxonomy): Eukaryota > Metazoa > Arthropoda > Malacostraca > Decapoda > Cambaridae > Procambarus > Procambarus clarkii. Next base: position 24,503,003 of record NC_091170.1, read on the forward strand.
CTCAGGTACTCTAGATGAATAATGTTATTTATAGCCTATACAACAATTAAAGATTTAAATCGCACAATTCAAACAACAGAATCTACTGTGATGGGAATGTCCTGGGTCACAGTGACTTGTAATGGTTTGTTACTTGACATCACACCACAGTATCATCATAGTTATCTAAATTGGATGTAAAAGGAATTACTCTTGGTCAGAGCTGTAATAGGCTTGCAGTTTCCGCTTACATTGTTGAGCAGCAGCTCTAGTGGGGCGGTTGCTCGGAGGATCAGAATTACTGTCCTTGGAAACTACTGGAGAAACTGAATCTGGTTGATGTTCTCGCTCAGCCAATTCAAGAGGAACCAGCTTCTCTAAAGTTTTTAGAGTAGTGTTGCCTCGGCATAAGCCTTCCACTACTCTCAGGACACCTTGATGATCTGGATGAATGGCAACAATTTTGCCTATGGGCCACTCTGACCTTGGTCCATCACTGTCGACTAGTACTAGGTCCCTTGGTTTTAGTTGCACTTTATTATAAGGATTCGAAGCTCCGTAGTGGTACTCTCGTAGAGCTGTGAGGTACTCTCGAGTCCACACCTCATTCCACCTGTTAAAAACCCCTGAAAGATGCTGGTAGCTTTCCACCAAGTCACCTCTGGTCACATGTGACGGGTCTACTGGGTCCTCTTCGGTTAAAGGGATGAGAGGACTCAGTAGACCTCCATGGATCAAGTGTGAGGGACTCAGAGGTTCTCTCTGGGTGAAATCATCAGACAGGTATGTTAATGGGCGGTTATTGACTCGCGCCTCGATTTCCACAACAATGGTTTGGAGCTCGGAGTAACTGACTTTTTGTCTGTGTAAAGTTTTTCTTAAACACTTCTTGACTGTGCCAATCATTCGCTCATAGAACCCACCTTGCCAAGGGGCTCTTGGTGCTATAAATTTCCAGTGACATTGTCGTCTCTGCAGGACTGACTGTACTTCTGGGTGGTTCCAGACTTCTCGTAGACAAGCTTCTCCTGCCACAAAATTGGAACCATTGTCCGATATCATTAATTTGGGACAAGATCTGCGAGCAGCAAATCTGCGGAAAGCCTGGATGAAGGCTTCAGCACTCATATCTGAAGTCACTTCTAAATGTACGCCTCTGGTTGTAGCACACGTAAAGAGACAAATGTATGCTTTCACTGGTATCTTGTCTGGGTTGCCAGTGAGAAGTAAGGCTCCTGTGTAATCAACACCAGTGGTTTCAAAGGGACGAAGATGAACCACTCTTTCTTCAGGGAGTGGTGGAGGTCCTGGGTAAGGACATACTCTAGCATCGTATCTTTTACAGATTACACAGAATTTAATTATTGACTTAACTGTCTGACGACCTTGAGGAAGCCAGTACCTTTGTCTAAGGTCGGTGAGAGTATCTAACACTCCACCATGTAAAGTACCATATTGATGGTGATGCAAAACAAGAAGTTTAGTGATGATGTGGTGACGAGGTAGAAGAATTGGATTCTTCGTGTCCAGATCAATTTTTGCATGAAGCAAACGTCCTCCACATCTTAGTATATTATGAGTGTTGGCATCATACCAGATACCTAGAGACTTAGTTAATTTATCTGGAAGATTTTCATATTCGCTTCCATATGTCTCTTGTTGTGCACGTTTGATCCAGTAGAGGATAGGATAAGGAAACTTATGTCGAATTCCTATCTTAGCAAGAAAGTCAAACACATGTGCAGTCACTCTTAATAACTTACTTAAGTTAGAATAATTGTGAGGATCAATGGCTAAGATTCGGTGAGGTTCTGGTTCTTTCATGGGAGCGGTGATATTGGTCACTATGACTTGTGGCTTTTGTTTGGGCCACTGACCACCAACAAGCCATGAAGGTCCATTGAACCACAGCGAAGACTTGATAAGTTGTTTTATCGTTAACCCTCGAGATAAATAATCTGCAGGATTGTCCTTAGTAGAAACATGTCTGAATTTATATCCAGCAGATAACTCATGAATTTCCCTAACACGATTACTGACGTAGGGAGTCTTGTTGTTGTTGTTTCTTACCCATTGTAAGACTGCCTCGTTGTCTGACCACACGACAATCTCACCAAAGTGGATATTACTGAGTGTCATTGTCAGGCAATGAGCCAATCTTACTCCCACCAGCAATGCAGTCAACTCCATTTGAGGTAAAGATCTCTTCTTAATGGGAGCAACTCTTGCTTTAGATGTGAGCAAAATTGATTGTGCACTGTTAACTAAGTAGGCTACAGCGCCATATGCTTTGCCAGAGGCATCACAGAAAATGTGTAAATTGGTGGGTAAGTTTGGTCCTGAAGCATTACGAGGAAATTTCAAAACACCTAACTGATTAAAATCCGTTGAGAGTATCTGCCATTTAGCTTGTAACTCACTTGGTAACGGATCACCCCATCCCATATGTTTCTGCCAGCACTCCTGCATTAGGAGTTTGCCCCTTATTAATATAGGACTAAGTAAGCCTAAAGGGTCAAATGATTGACTGACAAACGAGAGCAGTGTTCTCATGGTAAGGGTTGAGTTATCGCTTTGTACTGACTTGACATTCATCTCGTCAGTACTGGTGTTCCATTCCACGCCTAGAACCTTTAATTGATTGGGTACCTGATAACCTGGAAATTCTTTCTCGATTACCTGGTTGAATAATTCATTATTTGAGGCCCATGACTGTAGTGGCATATTGGCTCCTAATAGCTCACGGTTAGCCTCATGGTAGATTTCTACCAAATTAGTTTGATCATTAGTTGTTCCCTGGAAATTGTCGACATACAAGTTGTCGCTAATGTCTGCCTTATAAGGGCAATTTGATTTCCTCAAATGTGTGTCTAATGTTGCTTGCAAAAGAAATGGTGAGGACGTAGCTCCGAATAATACTGAGGCAAAACGATATGTGATGACTTCACTGTTAGGATCCAGTGGGTCCTTAATCCAGAGAAATTTTGTGTAGTTATGATCTTCCTCCTGCAAACCTACTCGGAGGAAAGCTTTGCTGATATCAGCAGTATAGGCGAAAATACCAGTGCGAAATCGTAACAGCACATCATGTAGCCTTTGAGTTAGGCTAGGTCCCGTTTGGAGACATTCATTTAAAGACACACTGCTTGGCTTTACTTTAGCACTACAGTTAAAGACAATAGGAATAGGTGTTGTCAATGAGTCTTTCACCACAGCGTGACGAGGTAAATAATGACCTATTTTTCGGTCATCGTTATCAATAACTTCAATAAATTTACTGTCAAGTTGTTGTTGGATGAGTTGATGATACATGTTCAGTTTGTCTGGCTGTTTCTGTAGTCGTGCTAATTGAGACTGCAATTGTGAGGCTGCCATAAAATAATTAACTGGAAGTTGTGGATGATTCAACTTCCATGGGAGTCTTACCCAGTATTGTTTATTTTCATAGACAACTGTATCCAGATATTGCTGGTAAGTCCACATATCATCAGGGCTTGGTTGTTCAGGGATAATACCTAGTGTCTAAATCCCACAAACGATGTACAGGTGGATCAGACTCAATATCGTCAGATATTTCTCTGAAACGTAGGGGTGACTGTTCCAAGCCTAGTCACGCCACTATTATGTTATTAGATTGTTGGTTTGTTGACGCTGGATTTTGTCGGAAAAGCACCGGTCCCGTAAGCAATTTGTCTCCAGCAGACGACAACAAATTCATTCCGTGTTGTCTGGTGCATCCCGTGATAAATTTGTAATAATGATCCGCGCCTATAAGTATTCCAACATCAGTGAGGCAGTCAGAATTTATTTTATAATCTGCTAGCCTCATGCGGTTTCGTCTAAGATGTCTCGCAGTGCGAGCTAACCCTGTGACCTGCAAGTCTGTAGGAAGTTTATCTACTACTACCGCTTGTATTGGACTAGTGGAAGATCCAAGCCTCACTAATACCTTAACTACTTGGTATTCACGAGGTCCACTATTCGTCAAGAAACCAGAAATATTTAACCTCACACTTTTGGCAGGTTTTAAATTTAACTGCTCTACTAACTGTTGTGTAATGAAGGTTTTCTGTGATCCTTGATCAAAAAGACCTCTAGTGTTAACTCTAGATCTTCGGTTTATTAGTCTAAGTTGAGCTGTAGGCAGAGTGGTATTATTGCCTGACTCAGTAGCAAGTACATTTATTTCTTGATGCACTTTGCAATATTGCACTGCGGTAGAACTCGTGGAATTCTCCCCAGTGGTCATGGTTGGTGTAGAAGATTTTCTACATAAGGCGTAGTGATGTACACCTTGGTTGCATCTGTTGCAGGAACGTAGCTGCACTACACATTTTTTGGGATCATGAGAGCCCATGCACCTGGTGCACTTGTGTATTTCTTGCAACCTTTTAATCCTAGCATTATAAGTAGGATAAACAGAGCATTGGTAGGTGGTATGTCCTTGATTGCAGAACAGACACCTTCTCTCTTTGTTTGACTTGTTCTCTTTAGTAGACAAGTCATTGGTTATCTCAGAAGGAGACACCGAATAAGTACCTACATTTCCACTTCTTTTCCCGGTGGATGGAGTAGTCTTGGATTTATATTTACTAGACTTATTCAAAGTCTGTTTGGGTATGACTGAAGTGTCAGTTTGAGCTGAGTTACTATGGGAGCTAGTAGAGGAGTTTGAAACTTTCTCCCCATCTTGGTTGGCTCTTTGTCTTTCGACTAAGGTATGCAGACCTTCTGTGATTTCTTTCAAAGTCAAAAAGGTCTTATTGTACATAGTACACAACTTATCTAAAGTTTCTCTTGGCAATTTTCGCCTAACAACTACTTTGGTCATCCATTCAGCTGACTGAATTTGGACTTTAAGGCTTAAGGCCTTGAGTAAAGACTCTAACTCTAGTCTGAAAGTTTGGAGAGAATCTGTGGAATTATTAGCAGAGGGTAAATCTAGCAATTTTTGAACAAAGACAGTAATAGTTCTCTCCGTGTTATCGTAGTTGGTTTTGAGCAATTGAACAGCCAATGTGTAACCATCACTGGTCAGTGTTATATTAGAGATTACTTTCAAGGCTTCATTTCGTAACAAGCCTTGTAAATAAGTGAATTTGGTGGTTTGAGGAATGTTAGCTTTAGAGTCTACTGCATCTACGAATTTTCTCCAGACATCATCCCAACTTTCATTCTCATCACCAGAGAATGTGGGTATATTGATTTGAGGTAATTTAACCTCAGGATCTGTACGTGCAGCAGAAGCTACTGTCAGCTTGTTTTTAGCAATTTGCTTCTTAAAGGGTAGAAGCTTAACTCGTATATCTTCTTCATACTGAGCTAAATCATCGATAACCTCCTCAAGTTCACTACTATCTACAGAAGTTGAGTGAAGTTCTGTCAAATACAAATTCATGTGTTGCTTAATATGAGCAAATTTGCTTTCAGCAACTTGTAATAAATCTTCTAATTCAAAGTAATCAACAGTTGACTGTTGTGACAGATTTTGGCAATTATTAATCTGTCGGGTCAAATGACCTTTCAGACCGATAAGGGTCCTTTTCATTTTGGTAGCCGTTTCCATTTTGTTGGGTAAAGGCTGATTGGTCAGTAAATATTTATTACTGAGATAACTGGGATATTGACTCATTCAGTGGAGTTCAATATCAATGAGAATAGCCTAATATACTTGAATAGACTATAGTTTTACCTACCTAACAAGAAATAGCTAGTTATTTTGTGCACTGTCTGAACTTCACCATTAGTTCTCGTCCGGTTAGCTCATCTATATCACCATCAGAGGTAATGGGGATCATCCAGCAATACACAAAATAGATACATACAATAATGAGTACAAGAGAAATATTATGGAGACACTCCAATCAGAGTTATCTCAAAATTTAATCCCACCCTGGATAGGGTCAGCACAAATAGTATAATACATACACTACTGACTAGCTTAAGTCTAGTCGTGATAATTCCTAACTAAGAACTATAAATTTATTTAGTCTGGGCTTGTACCAAATTCAGCACAATCTTAGCCTAAATTCTACCTAATAAGATTGGTAAAGATTATTGTGGTGCAGTAAGGTGAATATAATTGTGCTGTATTTTTGTTTTTTTTGTTTTCATAAGAGTGCACTTGCACACACAAGTGAAAACATATAAAGGTTATGAGCTGATGCTCCTGGTGACCTAAAAATTCTTACTTCAGTATGAAGTGTAGGCCTAAGTGTTGTGGGCAATTAACTGTGTCCCACTAGTGCTACCTTATACATGAGGTGAAAGTAGCAATGAATTGGTGTGACTTAGACTAACTTATGTGTTACGCTGTTGGCAGACACAATTAATTAAATGGTTAGTCTTGATTACATCACACAAGGATTAGTTATTATTAATTAGTATTTATAATTATAATTTATGTTTATCCGATAAGGACCATAATGTGGGACATTTGGGGCTTGACTCTATTTATTTAAATATTAATGTAATGAAATTCTATTACGAAGGACCACCCGCTTTTATAGTAAAGAGGGAACTAATAAAACATGATCATTAGAAAATTCCTAGATGAACCAGTAACTATGGATAAATACTAGAGAATATGATCACTTATATAAATTAATGGGCTATATAATTTAACTGAATCAAAGCCTCAAACACCTACATTGGGGGGTTATTACTGGAACTTCATATATGTCCAGGAACTAGTGTGGTTCGTGCACCAGTCCATTATGTAATAATCTAATCCTATGACCAATTATAGAATCATTATATTTATCACCAATAAGAACATAGATTATAACATGAGAAATTAATAATTATAATAAACACATGTCAATCCAAAGAAACAGTGCTCTGCATGAATAATACTACAGATAATGGAATTTAAGGAATACGGAAAGGGTCTTAGCTTGAAGACGATTTCCAAGAAGTCGGTTACGGCTCATCCTCGGAATCTCCTGGACTCATCATGGAACACTGGGAGATGATTAACACGGGAAATGACAGCTCGGAGAATTCTTCACACACGCTGTAAATCAAATTATATTCAGTAGCAACAGATTAAGCTGCTAGACATCTATGTTCAAGAAAATTAAATTAAATAATGAAGGTAAATAATAACCTGTGGGTCTTTATAGTCGCTCTGCGTGACGACAAGCTACCCAGCTATAACCCCCTCCTAGATGATGCATCAAATGGGAATAAAGGTACTTAGCTAATAGGGCACTGTGTAAGTTAAGGCTTGCCGAAGTTCGCGTCCTAGGTTCAGGCGTCGTTGTAACGAACACGTGGTGTCTAGCCTAGCCCAGATGTTGACGCGCTTCACTGGCCGGTCACGTTGGGCTACACGGAACCAAATTTATCAGGTTCCTGGCTGAATGTCAAATTAAATCTCTTGACATTCAACACGATGTGTAAAGTGACACTGACACCAGTTAAGTTGTGGTCTGCAAATGTTCTTCACACCTCACAGTGGCGACTTTCATCTGGAGCTCTTGGTGGCGTCTACCTTGGTGGCTGGGGTAATGGCGTCTCTCTCTGAGCGCGTCGCCTCCTGTACTCGCGTCTCCCCTGCCCTGCTCCGCGTCCCGCGTTTGATACACAAATTATTTACTACGGATATTATCATTCCTCGCAGTTGTGATTGAAATGCTCGGATAAGGACGGGTTTATTATTCAGAGGAGTTAAATATTATTATTTGCCCGTTTTACGATGGTAAACGAGCAATGTAGATGAATTAAAGTCTCTCCAGGGCATTCACGCGTGACGTTAAATTTATTACCAGATAACAGTTATAACTATGAACGCTCTATTTGGAATTAGTTGGGGATCAGTTTATCTGTAAATAATTATCACACAGAACACGGTTGTTTTATAGAGAATCAAATTCAATTCTCAGACACACTGGATATAGTTGTGTTTATTATAATGGAATCTGACGCAATACTGGCGTCTGGTGATGTAAGAATTTTAGCCTTATTGTACAGATGTAATTATTAGTACATGTGAACTCTACGTTTGGTTAATTTTAATCACTACAATGATTAGTAGATTTAGTAATAATTAATGATAATACAACAGTGTTGTATTTAGTGTTGGAAATTTCCAACAACTGCATTACTGTACACTGTGTTACTGTACACTTTGTCATTGTATACTGTGTTACTGTACACTGTGTTACTGTACACTGTGTTACTGTAAATTGCGTAACTGTACACTGTGTTACTGTCCACTGTGTTACTGTATTCTGCGTTACACTACACTGTGTTACTGTATACTGTGTTACTCTACACTGTGTCACTATATACTTTGCTACAATACACTGTGTTACTGTACACTGAGTTACTGTACACTGTGTTACTGTACACAGTGTAAGTTAAGGCTTGCCGAAGTTCGCGTCCTAGGTTCAGGCGTCGTTGTAACGAACACGTGGTGTCTAGCCTAGCCCAGATGTTGACGCGCTTCACTGGCCGGTCACGTTGGGCTACACGGAACCAAATTTATCAGGTTCCTGGCTGAATGTCAAATTAAATCTCTTGACATTCAACACGATGTGTAAAGTGACACTGACACCAGTTAAGTTGTGGTCTGCAAATGTTCTTCACACCTCACAGTGGCGACTTTCATCTGGAGCTCTTGGTGGCGTCTACCTTGGTGGCTGGGGTAATGGCGTCTCTCTCTGAGCGCGTCGCCTCCTGTACTCGCGTCTCCCCTGCCCTGCTCCGCGTCCCGCGTTTGATACACAAATTATTTACAACGGATATTATCATTCCTCGCAGTTGTGATTGAAATGCTCGGATAAGGACGGGTTTATTATTCAGAGGAGTTAAATATTATTATTTGCCCGTTTTACGATGGTAAACGAGCAATGGAGATGAATTAAAGTCTCTCCAGGGCATTCACGCGTGACGTTAAATTTATTACCAGATAACAGTTATAACTATGAACGCTCTATTTGGCATTAGTTGGGGATCAGTTTATCTGTAAATAATTATCACACAGAACACGGTTGTTTTATAGAGAATCAAATTCAATTCTCAGACACACTGGATATAGTTGTGTTTATTATAATGGAATCTGACGCAATACTGGCGTCTGGTGATGTAAGAATTTTAGCCTTATTGTACAGATGTAATTATTAGTACATGTGAACTCTACGTTTGGTTAATTTTAATCACTACAATGATTAGTAGATTTAGTAATAATTAATGATAATACAACAGTGTTGTATTTAGTGTTGGAAATTTCCAACAACTGCATTACTGTACACTGTGTTACTGTACACTTTGTCATTGTATACTGTGTTACTGTACACTGTGTTACTGTACACTGTGTTACTGTAAATTGCGTTACTGTACACTGTGTTACTGTCCACTGTGTTACTGTATTCTGCGTTACACTACACTGTGTTACTGTATACTGTGTTACTCTACACTGTGTCACTATATACTTTGCTACAATACACTGTGTTACTGTACACTGAGTTACTGTACACTGTGTTACTGTACACAGTGTTACTCTACACTGTGTTACTGTACAGTGTTACTGTACACTGTGTTACTGTACACTGCATTCCTGTACACTGTGTTACTGTATACTGTGGTACTGTACACTGCGTTACTCTACGCTGTGTTACTCAACACTGTGTTACTGTACACTGTGTTACTGTACACTGTTATTCAACACTGTGTTACTCTACACTGTGTTACTGTACTCTGTGTTACTGTACACTGTGTTACTCTACACTGTTACTATATTCTGAGTCACTGTACACAGTGTCACTCTACACTTTCTAACTGTACACTGTGTTATTGTAAACTGTGTTACTGTACACTGTGTTATTGTAAACTATGTTACTGTGCACTGTGTTATTGTAAACTGTGTTACTGTACACTGTGTTACTGTAAACTGTGTTACTGTAAACTGTGTTATTGAACACTGAGTTACTCTAGACTGTGTTACTGTACACTGTGTTACTGTACACTTCGTTACTCTTTAATGTGTTACTCTACACTGCGTTACTCTTCACTGTGTTACTGTACACTGTGTTACTGTACACAATGTTACTGTACACTGCGTTACTCTATGCTGTGTTTCTGTACACTGTGTTACTGTACACTGCGTTCCTGAACACTGTGTTACTGTACACTGTGTTATTCTACACTGTGTTACCGTACACTGCATTACTGTATACTGCGTTACTGTACACTGTGTTATTGTACACTGTGTTACTGAACACTTTGTTACAGTACACTGCGTTACTCTACACTGTGTTTCTGTACAATGTGTTACTGTACACTGTATTACTATACACTGTCTTACTGTACAGTGTGTTACTCTACACTGTATTACTGTAACTACGTTACTGTACACTATGTTACTGTACACTGCGTTACTGTACACTATGTTACTGTACACTGTGTTACTGTACACTGCGTTACTGTATACTGTGTTACTGTACACAGCGTTACTGTACACTATGTTACTGTAAAGTGTGCTACTGTACACTGCGTTACTGTACACTGTGTTACTGTATACTGTGTTACTGTACACTATGTTACTGTACACTGAATTACTGTACACTGTGTTACTGTACACTGTGTTATTGTAAACTGTGTTACTGTACACTGTGTTATTGTAAACTATGTTACTGTACACTGTGTTATTGTAAACTGTGTTACTGTACACTGTGTTACTGTAAACTGTGTTACTGTAAACTGTGTTATTGAACACTGAGTTACTCTAGACTGTGTTACTGTACACTTCGTTAGTCTTTAATGTGTTACTCTACACTGCGTTACTCTACACTGTGTTACTGTACACTGTGTTACTGTACACAATGTTACTGTACACTGCGTTACTCTATGCTGTGTTTCTGTACACTGTGTTACTGTACACTGCGTTCCTGAACACTGTGTTACTGTACACTGTGTAATTCTACACTGTGTTACCGTACACTGCATTACTGTATACTGCGTTACTGTACACTGTGTTATTGTACACTGTGTTACTGAACACTTTGTTACAGTACACTGTGTTACTCTACACTGTGTTTCTGTACAATGTGTTACTGTACACTGTGTTACTGTACACTGTGTTACTATACACCGTCTTACTGTACAGTGTGTTACTCTACACTGTATTACTGTAACTACGTTACTGTACATTGTGTTACTGTACACTGCGTTACTCTACGCTGTGTTACTGTACACTGTGTTACTGTATACTGTGTTACTGTACAATGTGTTACTGTACACTGTGTTACTGTACACAGTGATATTGAACACTGTGTTACTGTACACTATGTTACTGTACACTGCGTTACTGTACACTATGTTACTGTACACTGTGTTACTGTACACTGCGTTACTGTATACTGTGTTACTGTACACAGCGTTACTGTACACTATGTTACTGTAAACTGTGTTACTGTACACTGCGTTACTGTACACTGTGATACTGTGTTACTGGACACTATGTTACTGTACACTGAATTACTGTACACTGTGTTACTCTACACTGTTACTGTAAACTGCGTTACTGTACACTGTGTTACTGTATACTGTGTTACTGTACACTGTGTTACTGTATACTGCGTTACACTACGCTGTGTTACTGTATACTGTGTTACTCTACAATGTGTCACCATATACTTTGTTACAGTACACTGTGTTACTGTACACTGAGTTACTCTTCAATGTGTTACTGTACGCTGTGTTACTGTACACTGTGTTACTGTATACTGTGTTACTGTACACAGTGTTACTGAACATTGTGTTACTGTACACAGTGTTACTGAACATTGTGTTACTGTACACTGTGTTACTGTACACTGCGTTACTGTACACTATGTTACTGTACACTGTGTTACTGTACACTGCGTTACTGTATACTGTGTTACTTTACACAGCGTTACTGTACACTATGTTACTGTAAATTGTGTTACTGTACACTGCGTTACTGTACACAGTGTTACTCTACACTGTGTTACTGTATACTGTGTTACTGTACACTGTACACTGTGTTACTGTACACTGAATTACTGTACACTGTGTTACTGTACACTGTGTTATTGTATACTGTGTTACTGTACACTGTGTTACTGTAAACTGCGTTACTGTACACTGTGTTACTGTATACTGTGTTACTGTACACTGTGTTACTGTATACTGCGTTACACTACGCTGTGTTACTGAATACTGTGTTACTCTACACTGTGTCACCGTATACTTTGTTACAGTTCACTGTGTTACTGTACACTGAGTTACTGTACACTGTGTTACTGTACACTGTGTTTCTGTACACTGTTACTCTACACTGTGTTACTCTACACTTTGTTACTCTGCACTGTGTTTCTCTACACTGTGTTACTGTACACTGTATTCCTGTACACTGTATTCCTGTACACTGTGATACTGTATTCTGTGTTATTGTACGCTGCGTTACTCAACGCTGTGTTACTCAATGCTGTGTTACTCAACACTGTGTTACTCTACACTGTGTTACTGTACTCTGTGTTACTGTACACTGTGTTACTCTACACTGTTACTATGTTCTGTGTCACTGCTCACAGTGTTGCTCTACACTTTGTTACTGTACACTGTGTTATTGTAAACTGTGTTACTGTACACTGTGTAATTGTAAACTGTGTTACTGTAACTGTGTTATTGTAAACTGTGTTACTGTACACTGTGTTACTGTAAACTGTGTTATTGTACACTGAGTTACTCTAGACTGTGTTACAGTACACTGTGTTACTGTACACTTCGTTACTCTTCAATGTGTTACTGTACACTGAGTTACTCTACACTGTGTTACTGTACACTGTGTTACTGTACACTGTGTTATTCTACACTGTGTTACTCTACACGGCGTTTCTCTACAGTGTGTTACTGTACACTATGTTACTGTATACTGTGTTACTGTACACCGTGTTACTGTACACAATGTTACTGTACACTGTGTTACTGTACACTGCGTTACTCTATGCTGTGTTACTGTACACTGTGTTACTGTACACTGTGTTATTCTACACTGTGTTACTGTACACTGCATTACTGTATACTGCGTTACTGTACACTGTGTTATTGTACACTGTGTTACTGTACACTTTGTTACAGTACACTGTGTTACTCTACACTGTGTTACTGTACGCTGTGTTACTGTACACAGTGTTACTCTACACTGTGTTACTCTACACTGTGTTACTCTACACTGTGTTACTCTACACTGTATTCCTGTACACTGTGTTACTGTATTCTGTGTTTCTGTACACTGCGTTACTCTACTCTGTGTTTCTCAATGCTGTGTTACTATACACTGTGTTACTGTACACTGTGATACTGTACACTGTGTTACTGTTCACTGTGTTACTGTACACTGTGTTACTGTACACTGTGTTACTCTACTCTGTGTTGCTCAGCACTGTGTTACTCTACACTGTTACTATATTCGGTGTCACTGTACACAATGTTACTCTACACTTTGTTACTGTACACTGTGTTATTGTAAACTGTGTTACTGTACATTGTGTTACTGTAAACTGTGTTACTGTATACTGTGTTATTGTAAACTGTGTCACTGTGCACTGTGTTATTGTAAACTGTGTTACTCTAAACTGTTATTGTACACTGAGTTACATTACACTGTGTTACTGTACACTGTGTTACTGTACACTGTGTTCCTGTATACTGCGTTACTCTACAATGTGTTGCTGTACACTGAGTTACTCTAAACTGTGTTACAGTACACTGTGTTTTTCTACACTGTGTTACTGTACACTGTGTTATTTTACACTATTTTACTGTACACTGTGTTATTGTACACTGTGCTACTGTATACTGTGTTACTGTACACTATGTTACTGTATAATTTGTTACTGTATACTGCGTTACTCTACAATGTGTTACTGTACACTGAGTTACTCTACACTGTGTTACTGTACACTGTGATACTGTACAATGTGTTATTCTACACTGTGTTATTCTACACTGCGTTATTCTTCACTGTTACTGTACACTGTGTTACTGTACACTGTGTTACTGTACACTGTTACTATATTCTGTGTCACTGTACATAGTGTTACTCTACACTTTGTTACTGTACACTGTGTTAATGTAAACAGTGTTACTGTACACTGTGTTAATGTAAACAGTGTTACTGTACACTGTGTTACTGTACACTGTGTTATTGTAAACTGTGTTATTGTACACTGTGTTACTGTAAACTGTGTTATTGTAAACTGTGCTATTGTACACTGTGTTATTGTAAACTGTGGTACTGTAAACTGTGTTATTGTACACTGTGTTATTGTAAACTGTGGTACTGTACACTGTGCTACTGTAAACTGTGTTATTGTACACTGAGTTACTCTAGACTGTGTTACTGTACACTGTGTTACTGTACACTTCGTTACTCTTCAATGTGTTACTGTACACTGAGTTACTCTACAATGTGTTGCTGTACACTGTGTTACTGTACACTGTGTTATTCTACACTGTGTTACTCTACACTGCGTTACTCTACACTGTGTTACTGTACACTGTGTTACTGTACACAATGTTGCCTCCAACACGAGGCAAGGTCTTGCACAATGTACACGTGTAACAGGAGGCAAGATCCTGCACAATGTACACGTGAACAGGAGACAATGGGGATAAGTCAGAGTGGGATAATGTTGTTAGTGGAGTGCCTCAAGGCTCTGTCCTGGGACCTCTGTTGTTTATTATATATATATATAAATGATTTAGATTCAGGTTTGAGTTGCAACATCTGCAAATTTGCTGATGATACAAAAATCGGTAGGGAAATTAACACAGAAGAAGACTCACTATCACTTCAAGTTGATCTAAATAGGGTTTTGAAATGGTCAAAAGATTGGCAGATGCAGTTTAATGCTGATAAATGTAAAGTTCTGAGGCTAGGTAATGATGATAGAGTTACAAGATACGAGCTAGATGGTGTTGAGATTGCGAAGTCGGATTGCGATAGGGATCTGGGAGTTATGATTAGTAAGAATTTAAAACAAAGGATCAATGCATGAATGTTCGTAATAAGGCAAATAGGACACTGGAATTTATTAATCGAAGCATTAGTAACAAGACACCTGGTGTGGTTCTTCAGCTATATCTTGCTCTGGTTAGGCCCCATTTAGATTATGCAGTTCAGTTTCTGTCGGGGTACTATAGAATGGATATAAATTCACTTGAACGTGTCCAGCGTAGGATGACTAAGTTAATTCCCCAAATTTGAAATCTTTCATATGAAGAAAGATTAATAAATCTTAAGTTGCATTCACTGGAATGGCGAAGAGTTAGGGGTGACATGATTGTGGGATATCTGGGCTTGACTCAATTTATTTAATTATTAAATTAATGAAATCAATTACGAAGGACCACCCACTTTTAAGAAAAGAGGGAAACTAATAAAAAGTGATCATTAGAAACACAAGGAAGAACCAGTGTCTATGGATAAATATTAGAAAGCATAATCACTTAAATAATTAATGGGCTGTATGGTTAATTAACTTAAGTCAAAGCCTCAAACACCTACATTGGGGGGTATTGCTAGAACTTCATATATATGTCTAGGAACTAGTGTGGTTCGTGCACCAGTTCATTGTTTGATAAATAATATTGTGACCAAAATATTAAAGAATCAATAGGAGATTACCAGTAGAAATTATAAAGATTATTAGCATTAGAAAGCAATCATCTAAATAAACACATATTATCTCCAGTGTTCATGACGAGTATTCAATTTGATATAATCATGAAACAAATAGCAAAAATTGGAGTAATTAAATGTGTACAAAAAGTCTTAGCTTTAAGACGATTTCTATGACATCATTCACGCCTCGTCCTCGTGAACTCAGGAATTCCTCGTAGAAGCCCTTAGAGGTGAATAACACGAATGTAGGTAACAGCTCGTTGACTCCTCACATACGAGCTGTAATTTAAGGGATATTACGTAGCATTGAACTAGGCTACTTAAATCTCAATATTCTTGAAATATAAAATAAAATTTAGTGCGGTACTAATGTTGGATTTTTTGAAGTCGTTCGATATAACGACAGGCTGCCCACGACATATACAATCTCTAATGATGCATCAAAAAAGAACTATATACTTATCGAAAGGTGCAAATTATGCTGAAGCCTGCCGGTATCGCGTCTCAGGCTCAAACTTCCACAATGTCGTACACGTGGTTGATAGCTTGGCTTGAATATCGACGCGTTATTAGTTGACCGAGCACTGCAGATCACGTAGAACAATAATAATTCATTCTGGGTTGAGTATCAGTGTAATTCTTGCTGATAATCTCAACGTCACGTGTCTCAGACTCTGACACCACGACTTTTGTTGCTCAATTCCGCAACATGAGTACACCACACACACACACAATGGCGTCTCTCCTCCCTCTCCAACCCGCGTCCCCGCATTCACCACCGAAATTATTTATCACGAATAATATTATTTCGCGCAATTGTGGTTGAAATATTTTAATAAAGACTGGGTTGTAATTCTAGGGATTTAAATATTATTGCTTTCTCGTCTAAAGGTAGTAAACGAGAAATGGAGAAGATTTTAGTTTTCTCCATGGCATTCACGCGTGACGGTAAAATTATTACTTGATAACAATTGTAACTAAAAACTCTTGATTTAGAATTATTTGGGAGTTATGTTATCCATAAATAATTATCACACGGAATACTGATGATTTAAGAGAATCACATTCAATTCTCTAACACACTGGCTATAAATGTGTTTAACTAGACATAATCTGACGCAATACTGGTGCTTGGTTTCGTAAGAATTCCAGTAACCATATGCAGATATAATAGTTAGTTCATGTGAACATTACTGTTAGTAAGTTTTAGTAACTACTGTAGTTAGTACATAATGGTACTGATTTAATATAATACAATAGAATTGTATTAGTGTTGGAAATTTCCAACATAACTCCGGGGGGAGATTTCTCGGGTCGCAGTGCAATGTTGAGTACTGACATACCTATCCCGAAGTTAGTATTAATGTTAATATGTTAGTATGTTAGTACACACATAACGGATGTCCCGTAATTGTCAAGGACATACAAGAAACTTAAGTCTTGAAAAGAAATTCATGTTGAATGGAACATGTTATGGGAAATCATCTAAAGTTAATGACTAATAAAGCCTACAATAAACTTTGGGACTGGTGTCGCTATGACATGTAATGTTTATGTTACTAAGTCTTTAAGTCTTGTAAACTCTCAGATACTCTAGACGAAATAATGTTATTATTAATAGCCTATACAACAAATTAAGAATTAAATCATACAATTTAAAGTAACTGAGAATCCACTGTGAGGTGACTGTCTTGGGTCATTGTGACTTGTAACGATTTGTTACTTGACATCACAACACAGTATCATCATGATTACTCAAATTGGATGGGAAATTATTTGCTCTTAGTTAGAGCTATAATAGGCTTGTAGTTTCCGTTTGCATTGTTGAGCAACTGCTCTAGTGGAAACATGTATTAAATATTGAAATATTAAATGATTAAGTTATCTGCAATCAGGAACTCTTTAAAGCTTACAATAAACTCAACAACTAGGGTCGCAGTGACATGTAATGGTGTATTACATAGGTGCTGAATTGTAGGCAAACCCAGAAAAAGTTCCTAAGAACTGATAACATTATTGTATAAATTGTATTCTACATTATTATACAGTAAAGTGTTATTGAGTCATTTAAGATCAATGAGACTATGACACTACAGTAAGGTCACTGTCTAGGGTCGCTGTGACTTGTAACTATTGAGTTACTAGACAATAACATCACACAGCATCACGATCACCCCAAAATCAAATGAGGAAATTTAATTTAATGTGCACTGCCGTGCAGTAGTCATTCTGACTGATGGTACAACTAATTTCCTAACTAGCTAAAATAGTGGAAAATTAGAGAACTGAAAAGGTTTGTTCATTAAAATCAAGGAAGATTCTGAGTCGACAGTGAGGTTAGCAGCCTAGTCATTCTGACTTATGAGATAATTGAATTGCAGCTCATAGGCTTGACACTGTAAACTCATTAATACATCCTCAACCTTTAAATGAAAATTGAGTTTATTAAATCAGTCTCTATAAGTATAGTCAACTGTAATTAATTGTGAGTACAGACTAGGCTAGTACTCAGTTGACACTAACTAAAGTCCCTAAACCTACCTAAAAAAATGGTTTAAATTTCTAACCTACCTAAGTAAGGGACTGAGCTAATTGTAAGCAAAAATGTACTCAAATTGACATTGGGAGCTGTATTGAGCTCGTGAACAGGTTGAGCTATATTGAGCTCATTAACAGTTAACAGAGGGAGCTATATTGAGCTCGTTAACAGTTAACAGGGCGAGCTATATTGAGCTCGTGAACATGGTGAGCTATATTGAGCTCGTTAACAGAATTAACAGGGTGAGCTATATTGAGCTCGTTAACATGGGGAGCTATATTGAGCTCATTAAGCATGTTAACATGATGAGTTATATTGAACTTGTTAATAGGGTGAGCTATATTGAGCTCGTTAACATGGGGAGCTATATTGAGCTCATTAAGCATGTTAACAGGGTGAGCTATATTGAGCTCGTTAACATGGGGAGCTATATTGAGCTCATTAAGCATGTTAACAGGGTGAGTTATATTGAACTCGAATTAACGAGGTGGAGCATTGTATTGTTCAATTATCATGGCGAGCAGTGCTCGTATTAGCATGGGGAACATTAAAGCGCTCAATTGCTACGTTAACTCAGGGCGAGTTATATTGAACTCGAATTAACGAGGTGGAGCATTATAGCGTTCAATTATCATGGCGAGCAATATTGAGCTCGTATTCGCATGGGGAACAATAAGCACTCATTTATTACGTTAATTCAAAGGTGAGCTATATTGAGCTCATTAAGCATGTTAATTAACAATGCTGATGTTTAATGATAATGCATTAAACAAAGGGAAACCTAAGATTGCTGGAAATTAAATTACTGCTACGATTAATCCTATTCAAGATAATTTGTAACATTTTCCCAACCTAAACGTTTCACGGGTTATTAGTTCTCTGTAGACTCACTTACATATTGGTAAGTTTGCAAGTTTGTTCGTGCTGCGTTCCTACAATAATTAAGCAGAAACGAAAGAAAAACAACTCAAACAAAAATTGATGCAAGTATTTTCACTAACTCTTAGTGCAGAAAACATTGTATTAATAAGGTTTTCTTGGCAAACCTCAAGCGCAAGTATTTTGGACCTTGGTCCCAGTGAATTTATAATTATAGAAGTTGCTTGATGACTTCATAGTATTGCTAAATTCAGGAAATGCTAGATGCATTGATTGCTAGATTCTCTAGCCTAATATTATTAATTACCTAGGGAGTGCTAGATTCTCTAGCCTAATATTATCAATTACCTAGGGAGACTGAGTGTGGTCAATTATTACTTGTCGAGAATAATTCCAGCTCTGCAGTGGATTCAATGGTTTGGTCACTGTGACTTGTACTTGTTTAGGTACGGACCACTGGTTTTCCACTGAGAACTATGAAACATCTCGGCGAATACTAATTGTACTACATTCAATCTGAGTTTATTACTCAGCTGTGTTTCTCATTTTAGCTTGCTGCTGGAGAATTGATTTACTGCTGACTAATTTGTTATTGTTGGCAGGCTTAGGCTTGTTCATATTCAGAACTTTACCAGTAAGTAAGTAGCCACCTGCAGATTGGAGCATATTCATTCCCAATCGTTTAACATGTCCAGTTATGAACTGGTAATAGTAGTCTGCTCCTATTAGTACATTTACATTGTTAAGGCGGTCAGACGTTAACGTGTTGTCAGCCAAATTAATTTCACGTTCCTGCAGGAAGTAGGCTGTGTACCCCAGACCCTTAATATCTAGGTCAAAAGGTATTTGATCTACAACAATGGCTTGGACAGCCTTGGCATGACTACCTAGTCGTACAAGCGGTTGAACTACTGAGTATTCATGGGTTCCTCGATTTATCATGAACCCTGACAAGTTTAATTTTACCTGTCTTATTGGTTGTAAATTGAGTGCCTCTGCAGCTTTCTGAGTAATGAAAGTTCTCTGAGAACCTTGATCAAATAATCCACGAGTGGTGATCTTGGCTCCTCTGTTCTTTACTTGAAGTTGGGCAGTAGGCAAAGCACCATCCACTTGAGATGCTTGTGAAATTACGCTGTACACATCTCGCACCTTGCAGCACTGTACTGATGTAGATTCCAGTGCAGCATGATGCTTGTCCCTTCTACACCTATTGCAGGTGTTCAGTGGGGTGTCACAGCTATAAACATTATGTGATTTGAGACACCTAGTACATTTGTGTAACTGTTTGAGTCGTCTGACTCTTGTGTCTCTATTAGGGTAATTAGTACATTTGTTCAGAGAATGTTTTTGATTGCAAAACAAGCACATTCCCCATCCTACAGCTCGTTTAGGGGTTACCGGTTTAGGTAAAACAGTACCTGTAGGTTGTGATGGTTTTGCGGCTTGCATTTGCTTGTTATTTATTCTCTTGTGAGTACTTGGTGTACTCTGGGGAGCAATTACTGGGCTCTTGGGAGTGCTCTTTGGACTAGTAGGTCTCTTAGGAGCACCTGTGGGGCTCTTGGGCCTTACTGATGAATCAGTGTTTGACTTATTGTTATTACATTGATTATTAGTACCCTTATTACCTGGTGACAGTGTCACTTTAGGAGTTCCAGGTAAGGCAACTGATGTGGGTACAGTTTCGGTGCATTCAAAAGAGGCATTAAATGCCTGGTTTGCTGTATGATTGCTTATATTGCGCAAACCTGTAAATATATCCTGCATTGACAGGGTATTACCATTCTGGTATACATATAACTTATTGAGTGTGTCACCAGACAATTTTCTTTGGATGATAATTTTAGTCATCCACTCAGCAGTTGGGTGATCCACCTCTTTACTGAAGGAATTTAACAGTGACTCAAGCTGAAAACTAAAGGCTTGTAAAGAGTCAACTGATTGTTCTGGTGGAGACAAATCTAGTAATTGGTGTACAAGGTTTATAAGTCTTCTCATTGTTAGCACTTACTCTAGAAGGCTGGTGTTAGTAATTGTGACCATTACTTGTATTGCTTAAGGCTTCTTGCTTAGCCTCAGCTTTAATTACAGTTTCGGCTGCTGCTGCAGTATTAACTTTATCATTTTCTGGTTCAGATTCACCGATTATTGCAGCTTCAAGAAGAGTTTCATCTGCAGCTTCACTTGTTTCTCTGGGTTCTTGTGAGGAGCTAGCTAATTCAGTAGCCTCATGCATTGAATTTATAGAATCCAGGGAACATTGAGAAGAGCTGTCTGAAAATTGATCAGACTCTGTAAACAAATTATTACGTGAAGTTGTATTGGATGAGATGTTAGAAAATGAAGGTTGAACTTCAGTTGTTGATCCTGTGTAGTGATCAGTATTGATTAGAGGATTCTCCTCATCTTGAGGTAGCTCATGTATTTCATCTGAGCTGGGTGCTTGCTCAGGTGTAGGTCTACTAAAAAAATGTTCTATCCACTCAGGAACATCTTGTGTCGCAAGCACTTTTTTAAATTGGTCTAACTTGTCTTGAATGATATATGCATAGTCGTTAAGATCAGATTCTATCAGACGTAATTCGTCTGGGTCAGTATTACTGACATGGAGTATGTTCCTATAAGACTCGATTATAACCTTTACATGGTCATATTTTTGGTTAGCCACCCTTGTGGAACTTACTAGCCTGAAGACGTCAACTGAGTTAGTTTATTTATTTATTTATTTATTTATTGACCTGCTTATTTAGGACCTGCCCGAAACGCTGCGCGTACTAGTGGCTTTACAAGAATGTAAATACTGTACTATCCAATGTATTCTCACAAACCCAATGTAACCTTCTTGTATATATATAAATAAATAAATAAATAAATTAATTGTGTTTGGCAAGTATTCTACTGCCGTAAATAATATTTAACTCCTAAGTACTTCCTAATTGTGGAATAAAATGTTATCAGGGTTAGTAATGATTAATTAGTATGGGATCAGCAATTTGTATTAGTATATTGGATCCTAAAATGTTAATGAATCCACTGACTTGAGTGAATCAGTAATTATGGATTGAATTTAGGCTATAATGGACAGTCTGCTGACAGCCGTATATTGAAATATTTGTATAGCCCAAATAGTTAACACATAATTGGTGTTAGTGAGGAATTAATATACAAGTTATGAGCTGTTGCTCCTGGTGACCTAAAGATTCTTACCTCAGTATGAGGTGTAGGTCTAAGTGTTGTGGGCAATTGACTGTGTCCCACGAGTGCTACCTTATACGAGGTATAAGTAGCAAATGAATTGGTGTGAATTAGGCTAACCTATGTGTTACGCTGCCGGTAGACACAATTAATTAATGTGGTTAGTCTAGACTACTTCACACGGTGATTAGTTATTACTAATTAGTATGTATCTTTTTATATTTATACGGTTTGAAGGACCATAATGTGGGATATCTGGGCTTGACTCAATTTATTTAATTATTAAATTAATGAAATCAATTACGAAGGACCACCCACTTTTAAGAAAAGAGGGAAACTAATAAAAAGTGATCATTAGAAACACAAGGAAGAACCAGTGTCTATGGATAAATATTAGAAAGCATAATCACTTAAATAATTAATGGGCTGTATGGTTAATTAACTTAAGTCAAAGCCTCAAACACCTACATTGGGGGGTATTGCTAGAACTTCATATATGTCTAGGAACTAGTGTGGTTCGTGCACCAGTTCATTGTTTGATAAATAATATTGTGACCAAAATATTAAAGAATCAATAGGAGATTACCAGTAGAAATTATAAAGATTATTAGCATTAGAAAGCAATCATCTAAATAAACACATATTATCTCCAATGTTCATGATGAGTATTAAAATTTGATAGAATCATGAAACAAATAGCAAAAATTGGAGTAATTAAATGTGTACAAAAAGTCTTAGCTTTAAGACGATTTCTATGACATCATTCACGCCTCGTCCTCGTGATCTCAGGAATTCCTCGTAGAAGCCCTTAGAAGTGAATAACATGAATGTAGGTAACAGCTCGTTGACTCCTCACATACGAGCTGTAATTTAAGGGATATTATGTAGCATTGAACTAGGCTACTTAAATCTCAATATTCATGAAATATAAAATAAAATTTAGTGCGGTACTAACGTTGGATTTTTTGTAGTCGTTCGATATAACAACAGGCTGCCCACGACATATACAATCTCTAATGATGCATCAAAAAAGAACTATATACTTATCGAATGGTGCAAATTATGCTGAAGCCTGCCGGTATCGCGTCTGAGGCTCAAACTTCCACAATGTCGTACACGTGGTTGATAGCTTGGCTTGAATATCGACGCGTTATTAGTTGACCGAGCACTGCAGATCATGTAGAACAATAATAATTCATTCTGGGTTGAGTATCAGTGTAATTCTTGCTGATAATCTCAACGTCACGTGTCTCAGACTCTGACACCACGAGTTTTGTTGCTCAATTCCGCAACACGAGTACACCACACACACACACAATGGCGTCTCCCCTCCCTCTCCAACCCGCATCCCCGCATTCACCACCGAAATTATTTATCACGAATAATATTATTTCGCGCAATGGTGGTTGAAATACTTTAATAAAGACTGGGTTGTAATTCTAGGGATTTAAATATTATTGCTTTCTCGTCTTAAGGTAGTAAACGAGAAATGGAGAAGATTTTAGTTTTCTCCATGGCATTCACGCATGACGGTAAAATTATTACTTGATAACAATTGTAACTAAAAACTCTCGATTTAGAATTATTTGGGAGTTATGTTATCCATAAATAATTATCACACGGAATACTGACGATTTAAGAAAATCACATTCAATTCTCTAACACACTGGCTATAAATGTGTAATCTGACGCAATACTGGTGCTTGGTTTCGTAAGAATTCCAGTAACCATATGCAGATATAATAGTTAGTTCATGTGAACATTACTGTTAGTAAGTTTTAGTAACTACTGTAGTTAGTACATAATGGTACTGATTTATTATAATACAATAGTATTGTATTAGTGTTGGAAAGGTATGATAGAGGTTTACAAGTGGATGAATGAACACAACTAAGGACATATTAATAGGGTATTTAAAGTATCAACACAAGACAGAACATGAAATAATTGGTATAAATTGGATAAATTTAGATTTAGGAAAGACTTGGGTAAATACTGGTTCGGTAACAGGGTTTAGATTTGTGGAACCAATTACCACGTAACGTGGTGGAGGTGAGGTCCCTCGATTGTTTCAAGCGCAGGTTGGACATGTATATGAGTCAGTCAGTCAGGTGCTGTCACAGTGAGAGGTTGTGTTAGCTTCCCGGTTGAGGAATCCCGATCATATGTGGCATTCTTCCAAGAAAGGGAGTGGTAAATGAATGGATGTCGAGGGCACTTGGTGTCAATTGCCGGCTGGAAAGATATTGCAAATCAAATGTAATATCTTTCATAGACAACTGGGAACACTTCTATGGAAGAAATGAAATGTATGCTCGTGATGGGGTACATCTATCGAGGGCTGGGGTTGTTGCTGTTGCAAACTCGTTGGAACCAGTGGTTAGAGGTGTTTGTTTGGGTTTAAACTGTTAGTAGATAGTGGTATGGGAATTGATTTGGAGGAAGGAGGTAATAAAAGTATGTGTTCGTGGGAGAAAAGAATTGGCAAAATGATCAGGGAAAGAAAAGGGCCTCAAAATAACAATTCACTTAGGATATATTACACTAACAGTAGAAGTCTAAGAAATAAAATTAATGAATTAAATGCTCTTGTCTGCACAGAAAAAATAGATATTATTGCACTTACCGAAACATGGATGAATGTAGAAAATAGAGAACTATTAGCTGAATATCAGATAAATGGATTTAAACTATTTCACACAGATAGATATATTAGACGAGGAGGGGGAGTAGCCATATATGTTAGGGACAATTTGAAATGTAGTCTCAAAGAGGGAATCAAAACTGAGCCACACACAGAAACTATTTGGATAGAATTAAACGAAAAAGTAAATAATATTATAATAGGAGTTATATATAGGCCACCAAATTTAGACAGAATGGAAGCAAAGCATCTATGGGGTGAAATATCTAGAGCATCTAGATCTAACAGTATTTATGTCATGAGTGACTTTATTTTTAGTGGAATAAACTGGGTGAACAAAACAGGGAATAGTGAAGCATAAGATTTTCTAGAATTAATTGACGATTGCTTTCTTACGCAACACATTAAGGAACCAACGCGGGAAAAAAATATTTTACATTTAGTGTTAACTAACAGGGAAACACAAATTAATGACATCGAAATAGCGAGTGAGCTAGGGAACAGTGATCACAAAGTAATCAGATTTAGCATAGAATGGAATAGACCTGTAGGAGAAAATTCTGTAAAAGTGCCAGATTTTTGAAAAGCTGATTTTAATAGCTTAAGAAATTTTTTGGGTAAAATAGATTGGAAAGTCCTCGGTATGGGGTGTGGGCCGGTCTTAGAGCGAGACATGAACCCAGCGATAGGTGACGTAAAAGGGGATTTCGATGTGGATTTAATGTATAACTTATTTTAGAATATTCTAAACAAAGCACAGGAACGTAGTATACCATACAAATTGAATAGATCGAATACTAATGACCCAAAGTGGATAACAAATAATTTAAAGAACCTTATTGGTAAAAAGAGAGCTTGGTACAAAAGGATTAAGAATGGGGAAGTCAGTTTAGAACAGGAATTCATACAACTGGTTAGAAATGTTAAAAAAGAGATTAGGAAAGCAAAAAGAAACTATGAAGTTCGCATAGCAGAGCAAGCAAAGTCAAATCCTAATGGGTTTTTACAGTTATATCGAACTAAGACTAGGGAAAGGATAGGTCCATTAAAATCTGAGACAGGTCAAATAACGGATAATGACAAGGAGATGAGTAGTATTTTTAACAAATATTTTATATCTGTATTTACTAAAGAAGAACTTAACAATATGCCTTCAGCCGAACAAGTCTATGTGGGTGGGGATGAGGACAGGTTGACTAGTTTAGCAGTTACCAGGGAGGATGTAATTAAACAATTAGAAAAACTAAAACCAAACAAATCCCCAGGGCCGGATGAAGTGTTTGCCAGGGTGCTTAAAGAATGCAAAGAGGAGCTTTCCGAGCCACTGTCTACCATATTTAATAAATCAATAGAGTCAGGCAGAGTGCCAGAGTCATGGAAGGTAGCTAATGTGGTACCAATTTTTAAGAAAGGAGATAGATCACTTGCGTCAAACTATCGGCCAATTAGCTTAACATCTATTGTGGGAAATTTACTTGAATCAATAATTGCAAATACAATTCGTCTCCATCTTGAAAAACATAAATAAATAAATGAGTCACAACATGGTTTTACAAATGGCCGTTCATGTTAAACAAATTTGTTAGCTTTTTATTCCAGCATAGTTGAGGCAGTTGATAGTGGTAAGGATTGTGATGTTGTGTACCTTGACTTTAGCAAAGCTTTTGATACAGTGCCACATGAAAGACTAATTAAAAAAATAGAAGCTCATGGTATTGGGGGTGGTATATTAACTTGGATTAGGGCATGGCTATTCCAAAGGAAACAGAGAGTTAGTATAAATGGGGTTAAGTCAGAGTGGGATAATGTAGTTAGTGGAGTACCTCAGGGCTCTGTCCTGGGACCTCTGTTGTTTATAATATATATAAATGATTTAGATTCAGGTTTGAGTAGCAACATTTGCAAATTTGCCGATGATACGAAAATCGGTAGGGAAATTAATTCGGAGGACTCACTATTACTTCAAGTTGATCTAGATAGGGTTTTGAAATGGTCAAAGGATTGGCAAATGCAGTTTAATGCTGATAAATGTAAAGTTCTGAGGTTAGGTAATGATGATAGAGTTACAAGATAGGAGCTAGATGGTGTTGAGATTGCGAAAGGGATCTGGGAGTTATGATTAGTAAGAATTTAAAACAAAAGGATCAAAGGATCATGAATGTTCGTAATAAGGCGAATAGGACACTGGGATTTATTAATCGAAGCGTTAGTAACAAGACACCTGGTGTGGTTCTTAAGCTATATCTTGCTCTGGTTAGGCCCCATTTAGATTATGCAGTTCAACTTTTGGTCGCCGTATTATAGAATGGATATAAATTCACTTGAACGTGTCCAACGTAGGATGACTAAGTTAATTCCCCAAATTAGAAATCTTTCATATGAAGAAAGATTAACAAAGCTTAAGTTGCATTCACTGGAAAGGCGAAGAGTTAGGGGTGACATGATAGAGGTTTACAAGTGGATGAATGGACATAACAGGGGGGGATATTAATAGGGTATTAAAAATATCAACATAAGACAGAACACGAAACAATGGGTATAAATTGGATAAGTTTAGATTTAGGAAAGACTTGGGTAAATACTGGTTCAGTAACAGAGTTGTTGGTTTGTGGAACCAATTGCCGCGTAACGTGGTGGAGGTGGTGTCCCTCGATTGTTTCAAGCGCGGGTTGGACAAGTATATGAGTGGGATTGGGTCGTTATAGATAGGAGCTGCCTCGTATGGGCCAATAGGTCTTCTGCAGTTACCTTTGTTCTTATGTTCTTATGAGTGGGATTGGGTGGTTATAGATAGGAGCAGCCTCGTATGTACAAATAGGCCTTCTGCAGTTGCCTTTGTTCTTATCTTCTTATGTCTTGCACAATCTGGTTCTGTACACGTTCAACAGGAGGCATGGTCCTGCACAATGAAAAAGTAACTCAGGAAGCAAGGTCCTACACACTGTAAACGTGTAACAAGAGGCAAGGTCCTACACAATATAAACGTGTAACAAGAGGCAAGGTCCGACACAGTGTTCACGTGTAACAAGAGGCAAGGTCCTGCATAATGTACACGTATATCAGGAGGCAAGGTCCTACACAATGAACACGTGGAGCAGGAAACAAAGTCCTGCACATCGTACACGTATAAAAGGAGGCAAAGTCCTGCACATTGTATACGTGAAACAGGAAGCAATTTCCTGCACAATGTACATGTATAAAAGGAAGCAAGGTCCTGCACAATGTATACATATAACAGGAGGCAAAGGTCCTGCACAATGAACACGAATAAGAGGGGGCAAGGTCCGGCATAATGAACTCGTGTAACAGGGGGCAAGGTCCTGCACAATGTATACGTGTAATAGGTAGCAAGGTCTACACAATGTACACGTTTAACAGGAAGCAAGGTCCTGCACAATGCACACGTGCAACATAAAGCAAGGTCCTGCACAATGTACACGTGTAACAAGAGGCAAGGTCCTGCACAATGTACATGTTAAACAGGACTCAAGGTCCTGCACAATGTTCACGTATAACATGCTGCAAGGTCCTACACATGTACATGTGTAACAGGAAGCAATATACTGCACAATGTACACGTGTAACAGGAGGCAAGGTCCTGCTCAAAGAACACGTGTAACAGAGGTTAAGTCAGGTGCTGTCACAGTGAGAGGTTGTGTTAGCTGGAGCTCTGGAGTAACATTATTATTGCAATAATGGTAGGATTAGTTAATGATTTGGTGAGTTTGGTTGGAGCTCTGAGAACAGAGATGGATTCCCTGCGGGAGGAGGTACGACGGCTGAGACTTCGAGAGGAAACGAAGGAGGAGACCAGTGTTGACGAGAACTCCTCGTGGAGGGTAGTGAAAGACAGGGGTCTTAAGAAGAACTTGACAAGGCCGCCTACAGACGCCCTAAGGACGGCAAATTCATTTGCCGTGTTGGAGGACGAGTGCTGTAGTGCGCCTGCAGCGAGGAACAGCGGAGCGCAGGCCCCTCAGAAAGTTAGGGCGGTGCCGAAGCGAATTTTGGTTGTGGGAGATTCCCAGGTGAGGTATTTAGACAGAACGTTTTGTGCCAGAGATAGGGGGAACAGATTAAGGGTTTGCTATCCGGGAGCTGGAATTGGTGATATTGTTGAAAACATGAATGATATTATGACGGGAAATGGGAACAAACCCAGTATTTGTATTAGTGCAGGGGGTAATGATGTTGGGCGAGTTAGGAGTGATGAACTAATACAGAGATTTAGGACAGCTATTGAATTAGTTAGGAGCAAGGGAGGAATCCCGATCATATGTGGCATTCTTCCAAGAAAGGGAGTGGGAAATGAATGGATGTCGAGGGCACTTGGTGTCAATTGCCGGCTGGAAAGATATTGCAAATCAAATGCAATATCTTTCATAGACAACTGGGAACGCTTCTATGGAAGAAATGAAATGCATGCTCGTGATGGGGTGCATCTATCGAGGGCTGGGGTTGTTGCTGTTGCAAACTCGTTGGAACCAGTGGTTAGAGGTGTTTGTTTGGATTTAAACGTTAGTAGATAGTGGTATGGGAATTGATTTGCAGGAAGGAGGTAATAAAAGTATGTGTTCGTGGGAGAAAAGAATTGGCAAAATGATCAGGGAAAGAAAAGGGCCTCAAAATAACAATTCACTTAGGATATTTTACACTAACAGTAGAAGTCTACGAAATAAAATTAATGAATTAAATGCTCTTGTCTGCACAGAAAAAATAGATATTATTGCACTTACCGAAACGTGGATAAACGTAGAAAATAGAGAACTATTAGCTGAATATCAGATAAATGGATTTAAACTATTTCACACAGATAGATATATTAGACGAGGAGGGGGGAGTAGCCATATATGTTAGGGACAATTTGAAATGTAGTCTCAAAGAGGGAATCAAAACTGAGCCACACACACAAACTATTTGGATAGAATTAAACGAAAAAGCAAATAATATTATAATAGGAGTTATATATAGGCCACCAAATTTAGACAGGATGGAAGCAAAGCATCTATGGAATGAAATATCTAGAACAACTAGATCTAACAGTATTTATGTCATGGGTGACTTTAATTTAAGAACATAGAACATAAGAACAAAGGTAACTGCAGAAGGCCTATTGGCCCATACGAGGCAGCTCCTATTTAACCACCCAATCCCACTCATATACATGTCCAACCCATGCTTGAAACAATCGAGGGACCCCACCTCCACAATGTTACGCGGCAATTGGTTCCGCGTAATTCCAATTGGTTTGGAATTTCGTATCATCGGCAAATACTATCTATAACCACCCAATCCCACTCATATACTTGTCCAACCCGCGCTTGAAACAGTCGAGGGACCCCACCTCCACCACGTTACGAGGCAATTGGTTCCACAAATCAACAACCCTGTTACTGAACCAGTATTTACCCAAGTCTTTCCTAAATCTAAACTTATCCAATTTATACCCATTTTTCGTGTTCTGTCTTGTGTTGATATTTTTAATACCCTATTAATATCCCCCCTGTTATGTCCATTCATCCACTTGTAAACCTCTATCATGTCACCCCTAACTCTTCGCCTTTCCAGTGAATGCAACTTAAGCTTTGTTAATCTTTCTTCATATGAAAGATTTCTAATTTGGGGAATTAACTTAGTCATCCTACGCTGGACACGTTCAAGTGATTTTATATCCATTCTATAATATGGCGACCAAAACTGAACTGCATAATCTAAATGGGGCCTAACTAGAGTAAGATATAGCTTGAGAACCACACCAGGTGTCTTGTTACTAACGCTGCGATTAATAAATCCAAGTGTCCGATTTGCCTTATTACGAACATTTATGCATTGATCCTTTTGTTTTAAATTCTTACTAATCATAGCTCCCAGATCCCTTTCGCAATCTCAACACCATCTAGCTCGTATCTTGTAACTCTATCATCAACTCATTTATCAGCATTAAACTGCATTTGCTAATCCTTTGACCATTTCAAAACCAACTTGAAGTGATAGTAAGTCCTCCTCCGAATTAATTTCCCTACCGATTTTCGTATCATCGGCAAATTTGCAAATGTTGCTACTCAAACCTGAATCTAAATTATTTATATATATATTATAAACAACAGAGTTCCCAGGACAGAGCCCTGAGGTACTCCACTAACAACATTATCCCACTCTGACTTAACCCCATTTATACTAACTCTCTGTTGCCTTTGGAATAGCCATGCCCTAATCCAACTTAATATAGCACCCCCAATACCATGAGCTTCTATTTTTTTAATTAGTCTTTCATGTGGCACTGTATCAAAAGCTTTGCTAAAGTCAAGGTACACAACATCACAATCCTTACCACTATCAACTGCCTCAACTATGCTGGAAAAAAAAGTTAGCAAATTTGTTAAACATGAACGGCCATTTGTAAAACCATGTTGCGACTCATTTATTAATTTATGTTTTTCAAGATGGAGACGAATTGTATTTGCAA
This sequence comes from Procambarus clarkii, assembly GCF_040958095.1. NCBI lineage: Eukaryota > Metazoa > Arthropoda > Malacostraca > Decapoda > Cambaridae > Procambarus > Procambarus clarkii. The sequence continues at coordinate 24,534,363 of NC_091170.1, forward strand.
TTATTGATTCAAGTAACTTTCCCACAATAGACGTTAGGCTAATTAGCCGATAGTTTGACGCAAGTGATCTATCTCCTTTCTTAAAAATTGGTACCACATTAGCTACCTTCCATGACTCTGGCACTCTGCCTGACTCTATTGATTTATTAAATATGGTAGACAGTGGCTCGGAAAGCTCCTCTTCGCATTCTTTAAGCACCCTGGCAAACACTTCATCCGGCCCTGGGGATTTGTTTGGTTTTAGTTTTACTAATTGTTTAATTACATCATAAGAACATAAGAACAAAGGTAACTGCAGAAGGCCTATTGGCCCATACGAGGCAGCTCCTATTCTATAACCACCCAATCCCACTCATATACTTGTCCAACCCGTGCTTGAAACAATCGAGGGACCCCACCTCCACAATGTTACGCGGCAATTGGTTCCACAAATCAACAACCCTGTTACTGAACCAGTATTTACCCAAGTCTTTCCTAAATCTAAACTTATCCAATTTATATCCATTGTTTCGTGTTCTGTCCTGTGTTGATACTTTTAATACCCTATTAATATCCCCCCGGTTATGTCCATTCATCCACTTGTAAACCTCTATCATGTCACCCCTAACTCTTCGCCTTTCCAGTGAATGCAACTTAAGCTTTGTTAATCTTTCTTCATATGAAAGATTTCTAATTTGGGGAATTAACTTAGTCATTCTACGCTGGACACGTTCAAGTGAATTTATATCCATTCTATAATATGGCGACCAAAACTGAACTGCATAATCTAAATGGGGCCTAACTAGAGCAAGATATAGCTTGAGAACCACACCAGGTGTCTTGTTACTAACGCTGCGATTAATAAATCCAAGTGTCCGATTTGCCTTATTACGAACATTTATGCATTGATCCTTTTGTTTTAAATTCTTACTAATCATAACTCCCAGATCCCTTTCGCACTCCGACTTCGCAATCACAACACCATCTAGCTCGTATCTTGTAACTCTATCATCATTACCTAACCTCAGAACTTTACATTTATCAGCATTAAACTGCATCTGCCAATCCTTTGACCATTTCAAAACCCTATCTAGATCAACTTGAAGTGATAGTGAGTCCTCCTCCGAATTAATTTCCCTACCGATTTTCGTATCATCGGCAAATTTGCAAATGTTGCTACTCAAACCTGAATCTAAATCATTTATATATATTACAAACAACAGAGGTCCCAGGACAGAGCCTTGAGGCACTCCACTTACAACATTTTCCCACTCTGACTTGATTCCATTTATACTAACTCTCTGTTTCCTTTGGTATAGCCATGCCCTAATCCAGCTTAATACAGCACCCCCAATACCATGAGACTCTATTTTTTTAATCAGTCTTTCATGTGGCACTGTATCAAAAGCTTTGCTAAAGTCAAGGTATACAACATCGCAATCCTTACCACTATCAACTGCCTCAACAATGCTAGAATAAAAAGATAACAAATTTGTTAAACATGAACGGCCATTTATAAAACCATGTTGCGACTCAATTATTAATTTATGTTTTTCAAGATGAAGACGAATTTTATTTGCTATTATAGATTCGAGTAACTTTCCCACAATAGACGTTAGGCTAATTGGTCGATAGTTAGACGCAAGTGATCTATCTCCTTTCTTAAAAACTGGTATCACATTAGCAACTTTCCAAAACTCTGGCACTCTGCCTGACTCTATTGATTTATTAAATATGGTTGACAGTGGGTCACAAAGCTCCTCTTTGCATTCTTTAAGCACCCTAGCAAACACTTCATCCGGCCCTGGGGATTTGTTTGGTTTGAGTTTTACTATTTGTTTAAGAACATCCTCCCTGGTAACTGCTAAACTCGTCAACCTGTCCTCGTCCCCACCCACATAGACTTGTTCGGCTGAAGGCATATTGTTAAGTTCCTCTTTAGTAAATACAGATACAAAATATTTATTAAAAATACTACTCATCTCTTCATCACTATCTGTTATTTGACCTGTCTCAGTTTTTAATGGACCTATCCTTTCCCTAGTCTTAGTACGATATAACTGAAAAAACCCTTTAGGATTTGTCTTTGCTTGCCCTGCTATGCGAACTTCATAGTTTCTTTTTGCTTTCCTTATCTCTTTTTTAACATTTCTAACCAGTTGTACGAATTCCTGTTCTAAAGTGACCTCCCCATTTTTAATCCTTTTGTACCAAGCTCTCTTTTTACCTATAATTTTCTTCAAATTCTTTGTTTTCCACTTTGGGTCATTAGTATACGATCTATTCAATTTGTATGGTATACTACGTTCCTGTGCTTTGTTTAGAATATTCTTAAATAAGTTATATATTGAATCCACATCGAAATCCCCATTTAAGTCACCTATCGCTGGGTTCATGTCTCGCTCCAAGACCGGCCCACACCCCATACCCAAGCCTTTCCAATCAATTTGACCCAAAAAATTTCTTAGGCTATTAAAATCAGCTTTTCGAAAATCTGGCACTTTAACAGAATTTTCTCCTACTGGTCTATTCCATTCTATGCTAAATCTGATTTCTTTGTGATCACTGCTCCCTAGCTCACTCCCTATTTCGATGTCATTAATTTGCGTTTCCCTGTTAGTTAACACTAAATCTAAAATATTATTTTCCCGTGTTGGTTCCTTAATGTGTTGCGTAAGAAAGCAATCGTCAATTAATTCTAGAAAATCTTCTGCTTCACTATTCCCTGTTTTGTTCAACCAGTTTATTCCGCTAAAATTAAAGTCACCCATGACATAAATACTGTTAGATCTAGATGCTCTAGATATTTCATCCCATAGATGCTTTGCTTCCATTCTGTCTAAATTTGGTGGCCTATATATTACTCCTATTATAATATTATTAGCTTTTTCGTTTAATTCAATCCAAATAGTTTCTGTGTGTGGCTCTGTTTTGATTCCCTCTTTGAGACTACATTTCAAATTGTCCCTAACATATATGGCTACTCCACCTCCTCGTCTAATATATCTATCTGTGTGAAATAGTTTAAATCCATATATTTGATATTCAGCTAATAGTTCTCTATTTTCTACATTCATCCACGTTTCGGTAAGTGCAATAATATCTATTTTTTCTGTGCAGACAAGAGCATTTAATTCGTTAATTTTATTTCTTAGACTTCTACTGTTAGTGTAATATACCCTAAGTGAATTGTTATTTTGCGGACCTTCTCTTTCCCTGATCGTTTTGCCAATTCCTTTCTCCCACAAACACATACTTTTATTACCTCCTTCCTCCAAATCAATTCCCATACCTCTATCTACTAACAGTTTAAACCCAAACAAACACCTCTAACCACTTCTTCTAGCGAGTTCGCAACAGCAACAACCCCAGCTCTCGATAGATGCACCCCATCACGAGCATACATTTCATTTCTTCCATAGAAGTGTTCCCAGTTGTCTATGAAAGATATTGCATTTGATTTGCAATATCTTTCCAGCCGGCAATTGACACCAAGTGCCCTCGATATCCATTCATTTCCCACTCCCTTTCTTGGAAGAATGCCACATATGATCGGGATTCCTCCCTTGCTCCTAACTAACTCTATGGCTGTTTTATACCTCTGAATCAGTTCCTCACTCCTGACTCGACCAACATCATTTCCTCCCACGCTAATGCAAATAATGGGATTGTTCCCATTACCAGCCATAATATCATTCATGTTGTTTATAATATCACCAATGCCAGCTCCGGGATAGCAAACCCTTAACCTGTTCCCCCTATCTCTAGCACAAAACGTTCTATCCAAATACCTTATCTGGGAATCTCCTACAACTAATGTTTGCTTAGGTACTTCCTTTACTTTCTGAGGGGCCTGCGCTTCCTTTCTCTTCGTTGCTTTCCCTTTTGCGCGATCCACAGTCTCTCCACAGCACTCGTCCTCCAAAACGTCAAATGAATTTGAAGTTGCTATGGCGTTTGAAGGCGGCTTTATCAAAGTCTTCTTAAGGCCCCTGTCTTTCGCAACTCTCCAAGACGAGGTCCCTTTACTGCTGGTCTCCTCCTTCGTTACTTCTCGTTGTTTTTTAAGCTGACGCACCTCCTCCCGCAGAGAGTCCAACTCTGTCCTCAGGGCTCCCACTAGAGTCACCAGGTCCTTCACTACAACTTCCATATTGCTATGATAATATAACAACACTCAGGAGCTCCGGTTAACACAACCTCTCACTGTGACTTCACCTGACCGACTGAATTTTAGTGGAATAAACTGGGTGAACAAAACAGGGAATAGTGAAGCAGATTTACTAGAATTAATTGACGATTGCTTTCTTACGCAACACTTCAAGGAACCAACGCGGGAAAATAATATTTTAGATTTATTGTTAACTAACAGAGAAATACAAATTAATGACATCGAAATTGGGAGTGAGCTAGAGAACAGTGATCACAAAGTAATCAGATTTAACATAGAATGGAATAGACCTGTAGGAGAAAATTCTGTTAAAGTGCTAGATTTTCGAAAAGCTGATTTTAATAGCCTAAGAAATTTTTTGGGTCAAATAGATTGGAAACTCTTGGGTATGGGGTGTGGGCCGGTCTTAGAGCGAGACATGAACCCAGCGATAGGTGACGTAAAAGGGGATTTCGATGTGGATTTAATATATAACTTATTTAAGAATATTCTAAACAAAGCACAGGAACGTAGTATACCATACAAATTGAATAGGTCGAATACTAATGACCCAAAGTGGATAACAAATAATTTAAAGAACCTTACAGGTAAAAAGAGAGCTTGGTACAAAAGGATTAAGAATGGGGAAGTCAGGTTAGAACAGGAATTCATACAACTGGTTAGAAATGTTAAAAAAGAGATTAGGAAAGCAAAAAGAAACTATGAAGTTCGCATAGCAGAGCAAGCAAAGTCAAATCCTAAAGGGTCTTTTCAGTTATATCGAACTAAGACTAGGGAAAGGATAGGTCCATTAAAATATGAGACAGGTCAAATAACGGATAATGACAAGGAGATGAGTAGTATTTTTAACAAATATTTTATGTCTGTATTTACTAAAGAACTTAACAATATGCCTTCAGCCGAACAAGTCTATGTGGGTGGGGATGAGGACAGGTTGACTAGTTTAGCAGTTACCAGGGAGGATGTAATTAAACAATTAGAAAAACTAAAACCAAACAAATCCCCAGGGCCGGATGAAGTGTTTGCCAGGGTGCTTAAAGAATGCAAAGAGGAGCTTTCCGAGCCACTGTCTACCATATTTAATAAATCAATAGAGTCAGGCAGAGTGCCAGAGTCATGGAAGGTAGCTAATGTGGTACCAATTTTTAAGAAAGGAGATAGATCACTTGCGTCAAACTATCGGCCAATTAGCCTAACGTCTATTGTGGGAAATTTACTTGAATCAATAATTGCAAATACAATTCGTCTCCATCTTGAAAAACATAAATAAATAAATGAGTCGCAACATGGTTTTACAAATGGCCGTTCATGTTTAACAAATTTGTTAGCTTTTTATTCCAGCATAGTTGAGGCAGTTGATAGTGGTAAGGATTGTGATGTTGTGTACCTTGACTTTAGCAAAGCTTTTGATACAGTGCCACATGAAAGACTAATTAAAAAAATAGAAGCTCATGGTATTGGGGGTGGTATATTAACTTGGATTAGGGCATGGCTATTCCAAAGGAAACAGAGAGTTAGTATAAATGGGGTTAAGTTTGGGGTTTTGAAATGGTCAAAGGATTGGCAGATGCAGTTTAATGCTGATAAATGTAAAGTTCTGAGGTTAGGTAATGATGATAGAGTTACAAGATACGAGCTAGATGGTGTTGTGATTGCGAAGTCGGATTGCGAAAGGGATCTGGGAGTTATGATTAGTAAGAATTTAAAACAAAAGGATCAATGCATAAATGTTCGTAATAAGGCAAATCGGACACTTGGATTTATTAATCGCAGCGTTAGTAACAAGACACCTGGTGTGGTTCTCAAGCTATATCTTGCTCTAGTTAGGCCCCATTTAGATTATGCAGTTCAGTTTTGGTCGCCATATTATAGAATGGATATAAATTCACTTGAACGTGTCCAGCGTAGGATGACTAAGTTAATTCCCCAAATTAGAAATCTTTCATATGAAGAAAGATTAACAAAGCTTAAGTTGCATTCACTGGAAAGGCGAAGAGTTAGGGGTGACATGATAGAGGTTTACAAGTGGACGAATGGACATAACCGGGGGGATATTAATAGGGTATTAAAAGTATCAACACAGGACAGAACACGAAACAATGGATATAAATTGGATAAGTTTAGATTTAGGAAAGACTTGGGTAAATACTGGTTCAGTAACAGGGTTGTTGATTTGTGGAACCAATTGCCGCGTAACATTGTGGAGGTGGGGTCCCTCGATTGTTTCAAGCACGGGTTGGACAAGTATATGAGTGGGATTGGGTGGTTATAGAATAGGAGCTGCCTCGTATGGGCCAATAGGCCTTCTGCAGTTACCTTTGTTCTTATGTTCTTATGTTCTTAAGTCAGAGTGGGATAATGTTGTTAGTGGAGTACCTCAGGGCTCTGTCCTGGGACCTCTGTTGTTTATAATATATATAAATGATTTAGATTCAGGTTTGAGTAGCAACATTTGCAAATTTGCCGATGATACGAAAATCGGTAGGGAAATTAATTCGGAGGACTCACTATCACTTCAAGTTGATCTAGATAGGGTTTTGAAATGGTCAAATGATTGGCAAATGCAGTTTAATGCTGATAAATGTAAAGTTCTGAGGCTAGGTAATGATGATAGAGTTACAAGATACGAGCTAGATGGTGTTGAGATTGCGAAGTCGGATTGCGAAAGGGATCTGTGAGTTATGATTAGTAAGAATTTAAAACAAAAGGATCAATGCATGAATGTTCGTAATAAGGCGAATAGGACACTGGGATTTATTAATCAAAGCGTTAGTAACAAGACACCTGGTGTGGTTCTTAAGCTATATCTTGCTCTGGTTAGGCCCCATTTAGATTATGCAGTTCAGTTTTGGTCGCCGTATTATAGAATGGATATAAATTCACTTGAACGTGTCCAGCGTAGGATGACTAAGTTAATTCCCCAAATTAGAAATCTTTCATATGAAGAAAGATTAACAAAGCTTAAGTTGCATTCACTGGAAAGGCGAAGAGTTAGGGGTGACATGATAGAGGTTTACAAGTGGATGAATGGACATAACAGGGGGGATATTAATAGGGTATTAAAAATATCAACACAAGACAGAACACGAAAAATGGGTATAAATTGGATAAGTTTAGATTTAGGAAAGACTTGGGTAAATACTGGTTCAGTAACAGGGTTGTTGATTTGTGGAACCAATTGCCTCGTAACGTGGTGGAGGTGGGGTCCCTCGACTGTTTCAAGCGCGGGTTGGACAAGTATATGAGTGGGATTGGGTGGTTATAGATAGTATTTGCCGATGATACGAAATTCCAAACCAATTGGAATTACGCGGAACCAATTGCCGCGTAACATTGTGGAGGTGGGGTCCCTCGATTGTTTCAAGCATGGGTTGGACATGTATATGAGTGGGATTGGGTGGTTAAATAGGAGCTGCCTCGTATGGGCCAATAGGCCTTCTGCAGTTACCTTTGTTCTTATGTTCTTATGTTCTTATGTTCTATGTTCTTAAATTAAAGTCACCCATGACATAAATACTGTTAGATCTAGTTGTTCTAGATATTTCATTCCATAGATGCTTTGCTTCCATCCTGTCTAAATTTGGTGGCCTATATATAACTCCTATTATAATATTATTTGCTTTTTCGTTTAATTCTATCCAAATAGTTTGTGTGTGTGGCTCAGTTTTGATTCCCTCTTTGAGACTACATTTCAAATTGTCCCTAACATATATGGCTACTCCCCCCTCCTCGTCTAATATATCTATCTGTGTGAAATAGTTTAAATCCATTTATCTGATATTCAGCTAATAGTTCTCTATTTTCTACGTTTATCCACGTTTCGGTAAGTGCAATAATATCTATTTTTTCTGTGCAGACAAGAGCATTTAATTCATTAATTTTATTTCTTAGACTTCTACTGTTAGTGTAAAATATCCTAAGTGAATTGTTATTTTGAGGCCCTTTTCTTTCCCTGATCATTTAAGAACATAAGAACATAAGAACAAAGGTAACAAAGGTAACAAAGATATTAATGATTTGTGGAACCAATTGCCGCGTAACATTGTGGAGGTGGGGTCCCTCGATTGTTTCAAGCACGGGTTGGACAAGTATATGAGTGGGATTGGGTGGTTATAGAATAGGAGCTGCCTCGTATGGGCCAATAGGCCTTCTGCAGTTACCTTTGTTCTTATGTTCTTATGTTCTTATGTAACTGCAGAAGGCCTATTGGCCCATACGAGGCAGCTCCTATTCTATAACCACCCAATCCCACTCATATACTTGTCCAACCCGTGCTTGAAACAATCGAGGGACCCCACCTCCACAATGTTACGCGGCAATTGGTTCCACAAATCAACAACCCTGTTACTGAACCAGTATTTACCCAAGTCTTTCCTAAATCTAAACTTATCCAATTTATATCCATTGTTTCGTGTTCTGTCCTGTGTTGATACTTTTAATACCCTATTAATATCCCCCCGGTTATGTCCATTCATCCACTTGTAAACCTCTATCATGTCACCCCTAACTCTTCGCCTTTCCAGTGAATGCAACTTAAGCTTTGTTAATCTTTCTTCATATGAAAGATTTCTAATTTGGGGAATTAACTTAGTCATTCTACGCTGGACACGTTCAAGTGAATTTATATCCATTCTATAATATGGCGACCAAAACTGAACTGCATAATCTAAATGGGGCCTAACTAGAGCAAGATATAGCTTGAGAACCACACCAGGTGTCTTGTTACTAACGCTGCGATTAATAAATCCAAGTGTCCGATTTGCCTTATTACGAACATTTATGCATTGATCCTTTTGTTTTAAATTCTTACTAATCATAACTCCCAGATCCCTTTCGCAATCCGACTTCGCAATCACAACACCATCTAGCTCGTATCTTGTAACTCTATCATCATTACCTAACCTCAGAACTTTACATTTATCAGCATTAAACTGCATCTGCCAATCTTTTGACCATTTCAAAACCCTATCTAGATCAACTTGAAGTGATAGTGAGTCCTCCTCCGAATTAATTTCCCTACCGATTTTCGTATCATCGGCAAATTTGCAAATGTTGCTACTCAAACCTGAATCTAAATCATTTATATATATTACAAACAACAGAGGTCCCAGGACAGAGCCTTGAGGCACTCCACTTACAACATTTTCCCACTCTGACTTGATTCCATTTATACTAACTCTCTGTTTCCTTTGGTATAGCCATGCCCTAATCCAGCTTAATACAGCACCCCCAATACCATGAGACTCTATTTTTTTAATCAGTCTTTCATGTGGCACTGTATCAAAAGCTTTGCTAAAGTCAAGGTATACAACATCGCAATCCTTACCACTATCAACTGCCTCAACAATGCTAGAATAAAAAGATAACAAATTTGTTAAACATGAACGGCCATTTATAAAACCATGTTGCGACTCAATTATTAATTTATGTTTTTCAAGATGAAGACGAATTTTATTTGCTATTATAGATTCGAGTAACTTTCCCACAATAGACGTTAGGCTAATTGGTCGATAGTTAGACGCAAGTGATCTATCTCCTTTCTTAAAAACTGGTATCACATTAGCAACTTTCCAAAACTCTGGCACTCTGCCTGACTCTATTGATTTATTAAATATGGTTGACAGTGGGTCACAAAGCTCCTCTTTGCATTCTTTAAGCACCCTAGCAAACACTTCATCCGGCCCTGGGGATTTGTTTGGTTTGAGTTTTACTATTTGTTTAAGAACATCCTCCCTGGTAACTGCTAAACTCGTCAACCTGTCCTCGTCCCCACCCACATAGACTTGTTCGGCTGAAGGCATATTGTTAAGTTCCTCTTTAGTAAATACAGATACAAAATATTTATTAAAAATACTACTCATCTCTTCATCACTATCTGTTATTTGACCTGTCTCAGTTTTTAATGGACCTATCCTTTCCCTAGTCTTAGTACGATATAACTGAAAAAACCCTTTAGGATTTGTCTTTGCTTGCCCTGCTATGCGAACTTCATAGTTTCTTTTTGCTTTCCTTATCTCTTTTTTAACATTTCTAACCAGTTGTACGAATTCCTGTTCTAAAGTGACCTCCCCATTTTTAATCCTTTTGTACCAAGCTCTCTTTTTACCTATAATTTTCTTCAAATTCTTTGTTATCCACTTTGGGTCATTAGTATACGATCTATTCAATTTGTATGGTATACTACGTTCCTGTGCTTTGTTTAGAATATTCTTAAATAAGTTATATATTGAATCCACATCGAAATCCCCATTTAAGTCACCTATCGCTGGGTTCATGTCTCGCTCCAAGACCGGCCCACACCCCATACCCAAGCCTTTCCAATCAATTTGACCCAAAAAATTTCTTAGGCTATTAAAATCAGCTTTTCGAAAATCTGGCACTTTAACAGAATTTTCTCCTACTGGTCTATTCCATTCTATGCTAAATCTGATTTCTTTGTGATCACTGCTCCCTAGCTCACTCCCTATTTCGATGTCATTAATTTGCGTTTCCCTGTTAGTTAACACTAAATCTAAAATATTATTTTCCCGTGTTGGTTCCTTAATGTGTTGCGTAAGAAAGCAATCGTCAATTAATTCTAGAAAATCTTCTGCTTCACTATTCCCTGTTTTGTTCAACCAGTTTATTCCGCTAAAATTAAAGTCACCCATGACATAAATACTGTTAGATCTAGATGCTCTAGATATTTCATCCCATAGATGCTTTGCTTCCATTCTGTCTAAATTTGGTGGCCTATATATTACTCCTATTATAATATTATTAGCTTTTTCGTTTAATTCAATCCAAATAGTTTCTGTGTGTGGCTCTGTTTTGATTCCCTCTTTGAGACTACATTTCAAATTGTCCCTAACATATATGGCTACTCCACCTCCTCGTCTAATATATCTATCTGTGTGAAATAGTTTAAATCCATATATTTGATATTCAGCTAATAGTTCTCTATTTTCTACATTCATCCACGTTTCGGTAAGTGCAATAATATCTATTTTTTCTGTGCAGACAAGAGCATTTAATTCGTTAATTTTATTTCTTAGACTTCTACTGTTAGTGTAATATACCCTAAGTGAATTGTTATTTTGCGGACCTTCTCTTTCCCTGATCGTTTTGCCAATTCCTTTCTCCCACAAACACATACTTTTATTACCTCCTTCCTCCAAATCAATTCCCATACCTCTATCTACTAACAGTTTAAACCCAAACAAACACCTCTAACCACTTCTTCTAGCGAGTTCGCAACAGCAACAACCCCAGCTCTCGATAGATGCACCCCATCACGAGCATACATTTCATTTCTTCCATAGAAGTGTTCCCAGTTGTCTATGAAAGATATTGCATTTGATTTGCAATATCTTTCCAGCCGGCAATTGACACCAAGTGCCCTCGATATCCATTCATTTCCCACTCCCTTTCTTGGAAGAATGCCACATATGATCGGGATTCCTCCCTTGCTCCTAACTAACTCTATGGCTGTTTTATACCTCTGAATCAGTTCCTCACTCCTGACTCGACCAACATCATTTCCTCCCACGCTAATGCAAATAATGGGATTGTTCCCATTACCAGCCATAATATCATTCATGTTGTTTATAATATCACCAATGCCAGCTCCGGGATAGCAAACCCTTAACCTGTTCCCCCTATCTCTAGCACAAAACGTTCTATCCAAATACCTTATCTGGGAATCTCCCACAACTAATGTTTGCTTAGGTACTTCCTTTACTTTCTGAGGGGCCTGCGCTTCCTTTCTCTTCGTTGCTTTCCCTTTTGCGTGATCCACAGTCTCTCCACAGCACTCGTCCTCCAAAACGGGATATGAATTTGAAGTTGCTATGGCGTTTGAAGGCGGCCAATTCAATTTTGCCAATTCTTTTCTCCCACGAACACATACTTTTATTACCTCCTTCCTCCAAATCAATTCCCATACCACTATCTACTAACAGTTTAAATCCAAACAAACACCTCTAACCACTGGTTCCAACGAGTTTGCAACAGCAACAACCCCAGCCCTCGATAGATGCACCCCATCACGAGCATGCATTTCATTTCTTCCATAGAAGCGTTCCCAGTTGTCTATGAAAGATATTGCATTTGATTTGCAATATCTTTCCAGCCGGCAATTGACACCAAGTGCCCTCGACATCCATTCATTTCCCACTCCCTTTCTTGGAAGAATGCCACATATGATCGGGATTCCTCCCTTGCTCCTAACTAATTCAATAGCTGTCCTAAATCTCTGTATTAGTTCATCACTCCTAACTCGCCCAACATCATTACCCCCTGCACTAATACAAATACTGGGTTTGTTCCCATTTCCCGTCATAATATCATTCATGTTTTCAACAATATCACCAATTCCAGCTCCCGGATAGCAAACCCTTAATCTGTTCCCCCTATCTCTGGCACAAAACGTTCTGTCTAAATACCTCACCCGGGAATCTCCCACAACCAAAATTCGCTTCGGTACCGCCCTAACTTTCTGAGGGGCCTGCGCTCCGCTGTTCCTCGCTGCAGGCGCACTACAGCACTCGTCCTCCAACACGGCAAATGAATTTGCCGTCCTTAGGGCGTCTGTAGGCGGCCTTGTCAAGTTCTTCTTAAGACCCCTGTCTTTCACTACCCTCCACGAGGAGTTCTCGTCAACACTGGTCTCCTCCTTCGTTTCCTCTCGAAGTCTCAGCCGTCGTACCTCCTCCCGCAGGGAATCCATCTCTGTTCTCAGAGCTCCAACCAAACTCACCAAATCATTAACTAATCCTTCCATTATTGCAATAATAATGTTACTCCAGAGCTCCAGCTAACACAACCTCTCACTGTGACAGCACCTGACTTAACCTCTGTTACACGTGTTCTTTGAGCAGGACCTTGCCTCCTGTTACACGTGTACATTGTGCAGTATATTGCTTCCTGTTACACATGTACATGTGTAGGACCTTGCAGCATGTTATACGTGAACATTGTGCAGGACCTTGAGTCCTGTTTAACATGTACATTGTGCAGGACCTTGCCTCTTGTTACACGTGTACATTGTGCAGGACCTTGCTTTATGTTGCACGTGTGCATTGTGCAGGACCTTGCTTCCTGTTAAACGTGTACATTGTGTAGGACCTTGCTACCTATTACACGTATACATTGTGCAGGACCTTGCCCCCTGTTACACGAGTTCATTATGCCGGACCTTGCCCCCTCTTATTCGTGTTCATTGTGCAGGACCTTTGCCTCCTGTTATATGTATACATTGTGCAGGACCTTGCTTCCTTTTATACATGTACATTGTGCAGGAAATTGCTTCCTGTTTCACGTATACAATGTGCAGGACTTTGCCTCCTTTTATACGTGTACGATGTGCAGGACTTTGTTTCCTGTTCCACGTGTTCATTGTGTAGGACCTTGCCTCCTGATATACGTGTACATTATGCAGGACCTTGCCTCTTGTTACACGTGAACACTGTGTCGGACCTTGCCTCTTGTTACACGTTTATATTGTGTAGGACCTTGCCTCTTGTTACACGTTTACAGTGTGTAGGACCTTGCTTCCTGAGTTACTTTTTCATTGTGCAGGACCATGCCTCCTGTTGAACGTGTACAGAACCAGATTGTGCAAGACATAAGAAGATAAGAACAAAGGCAACTGCAGAAGGCCTATTTGTACATACGAGGCTGCTCCTATCTATAACCACCCAATCCCACTCATAAGAACATAAGAACAAAGGTAACTGCAGAAGACCTATTGGCCCATACGAGGCAGCTCCTATCTATAACGACCCAATCCCACTCATATACTTGTCCAACCCGCGCTTGAAACAATCGAGGGACACCACCTCCACCACGTTACGCGGCAATTGGTTCCACAAACCAACAACTCTGTTACTGAACCAGTATTTACCCAAGTCTTTCCTAAATCTAAACTTATCCAATTTATACCCATTGTTTCGTGTTCTGTCTTATGTTGATATTTTTAATACCCTATTAATATCCCCCCCTGTTATGTCCATTCATCCACTTGTAAACCTCTATCATGTCACCCCTAACTCTTCGCCTTTCCAGTGAATGCAACTTAAGCTTTGTTAATCTTTCTTCATATGAAAGATTTCTAATTTGGGGAATTAACTTAGTCATCCTACGTTGGACACGTTCATGTGAATTTATATCCATTCTATAATACGGCGACCAAAAGTTGAACTGCATAATCTAAATGGGGCCTAACCAGAGCAAGATATAGCTTAAGAACCACACCAGGTGTCTTGTTACTAACGCTTCGATTAATAAATCCCAGTGTCCTATTCGCCTTATTACGAACATTCATGCATTGATCCTTTTGTTTTAAATTCTTACTAATCATAACTCCCAGATCCCTTTCGCAATCTCAACACCATCTAGCTCCTATCTTGTAACTCTATCATCATTACCTAACCTCAGAACTTTACATTTATCAGCATTAAACTGCATTTGCCAATCCTTTGACCATTTCAAAACCCTATCTAGATCAACTTGAAGTAATAGTGAGTCCTCCGAATTAATTTCCCTACCGATTTTCGTATCATCGGCAAATTTGCAAATGTTGCTACTCAAACCTGAATCTAAATCATTTATATATATTATAAACAACAGAGGTCCCAGGACAGAGCCCTGAGGTACTCCACTAACTACATTATCCCACTCTGACTTAACCCCATTTATACTAACTCTCTGTTTCCTTTGGAATAGCCATGCCCTAATCCAAGTTAATATACCACCCCCAATACCATGAGCTTCTATTTTTTTAATTAGTCTTTCATGTGGCACTGTATCAAAAGCTTTGCTAAAGTCAAGGTACACAACATCACAATCCTTACCACTATCAACTGCCTCAACTATGCTGGAATAAAAAGCTAACAAATTTGTTAAACATGAACGGCCATTTGTAAAACCATGTTGTGACTCATTTATTTATTTATGTTTTTCAAGATGGAGACGAATTGTATTTGCAATTATTGATTCAAGTAAATTTCCCACAATAGATGTTAGGCTAATTGGCCGATAGTTTGACGCAAGTGATCTATCTCCTTTCTTAAAAATTGGTACCACATTAGCTACCTTCCATGACTCTGGCACTCTGCCTGACTCTATTGATTTATTAAATATGGTAGACAGTGGCTCGGAAAGCTCCTCTTTGCATTCTTTAAGCACCCTGGCAAACACTTCATCCGGCCCTGGGGATTTGTTTGGTTTTAGTTTTTCTAATTGTTTAATTACATCCTCCCTGGTAACTGCTAAACTAGTCAACCTGTCCTCATCCCCACCCACATAGACTTGTTCGGCTGAAGGCATATTGTTAAGTTCTTCTTTAGTAAATACAGATATAAAATATTTGTTAAAAATACTACTCATCTCCTTGTCATTATCCGTTATTTGACCTGTCTCAGATTTTAATGGACCTATCCTTTCCCTAGTCTTAGTTCGATATAACTGTAAAAACCCATTAGGATTTGACTTTGCTTGCTCTGCTATGCGAACTTCATAGTTTCTTTTTGCTTTCCTAATCTCTTTTTTAACATTTCTAACCAGTTGTATGAATTCCTGTTCTAAACTGACTTCCCCATTCTTAATCCTTTTGTACCAAGCTCTCTTTTTACCAATAAGGTTCTTTAAATTATTTGTTATCCACTTTGGGTCATTAGTATTCGATCTATTCAATTTGTATGGTATACTACGTTCCTGTGCTTTGTTTAGAATATTCTAAAATAAGTTATACATTAAATCCACATCGAAATCCCCTTTTACGTCACCTATCGCTGGGTTCATGTCTCGCTCTAAGACCGGCCCACACCCCATACCGAGGACTTTCCAATCTATTTTACCCAAAAAATTTCTTAAGCTATTAAAATCAGATTTTCAAAAATCTGGCACTTTTACAGAATTTTCTCCTACAGGTCTATTCCATTCTATGCTAAATCTGATTACTTTGTGATCACTGTTCCCTAGCTCACTCGCTATTTCGATGTCATTAATTTGTGTTTCCCTGTTAGTTAACACTAAATGTAAAATATTTTTTTCCCGCGTTGGTTCCTTAATGTGTTGCGTAAGAAAGCAATCGTCAATTAATTCTAGAAAATCTTATGCTTCACTATTCCCTGTTTTGTTCACCCAGTTTATTCCACTAAAAATAAAGTCACTCATGACATAAATACTGTTAGATCTAGATGCTCTAGATATTTCACCCCATAGATGCTTTGCTTCCATTCTGTCTAAATTTGGTGGCCTATATATAACTCCTATTATAATATTATTTACTTTTTCGTTTAATTCTATCCAAATAGTTTCTGTGTGTGGCTCAGTTTTGATTCCCTCTTTGAGACTACATTTCAAATTGTCCCTAACATATATGGCTACTCCCCCTCCTCGTCTAATATATCTATCTGTGTGAAATAGTTTAAATCCATTTATCTGATATTCAGCTAATAGTTCTCTATTTTCTACATTCATCCATGTTTCGGTAAGTGCAATAATATCTATTTTTTCTGTGCAGACAAGAGCATTTAATTCATTAATTTTATTTCTTAGACTTCTACTGTTAGTGTAATATATCCTAAGTGAATTGTTATTTTGAGGCCCTTTTCTTTCCCTGATCATTTTGCCAATTCTTTTCTCCCACGAACACATACTTTTATTACCTCCTTCCTCCAAATCAATTCCCATACCACTATCTACTAACAGTTTAAACCCAAACAAACACCTCTAACCACTGGTTCCAACGAGTTTGCAACAGCAACAACCCCAGCCCTCGATAGATGTACCCCATCACGAGCATACATTTCATTTCTTCCATAGAAGTGTTCCCAGTTGTCTATGAAAGATATTACATTTGATTTGCAATATCTTTCCAGCCGGCAATTGACACCAAGTGCCCTCGACATCCATTCATTTACCACTCCCTTTCTTGGAAGAATGCCACATATGATCGGGATTCCTCAACCGGGAAGCTAACACAACCTCTCACTGTGACAGCACCTGACTGACTGACTCATATACGTGTCCAACCTGCGCTTGAAACAATCGAGGGACCTCACCTCCACCACGTTACGTGGTAATTGGTTCCACAAATCTAAACCCTGTTACCGAACCAGTATTTACCCAAGTCTTTCCTAAATCTAAATTTATCCAATTTATACCAATTATTTCATGTTCTGTCTTGTGTTGATACTTTAAATACCCTATTAATATGTCCTTAGTTGTGTTCATTCATCCACTTGTAAACCTCTATCATACCTTTCCAACACTAATACAATACTATTGTATTATAATAAATCAGTACCATTATGTACTAACTACAGTAGTTACTAAAACTTACTAACAGTAATGTTCACATGAACTAACTATTATATCTGCATATGGTTACTGGAATTCTTACGAAACCAAGCACCAGTATTGCGTCAGATTACACATTTATAGCCAGTGTGTTAGAGAATTGAATGTGATTTTCTTAAATCGTCAGTATTCCGTGTGATAATTATTTATGGATAACATAACTCCCAAATAATTCTAAATCGAGAGTTTTTAGTTACAATTGTTATCAAGTAATAATTTTACCGTCATGCGTGAATGCCATGGAGAAAACTAAAATCTTCTCCATTTCTCGTTTACTACCTTAAGACGAGAAAGCAATAATATTTAAATCCCTAGAATTACAACCCAGTCTTTATTAAAGTATTTCAACCACCATTGCGCGAAATAATATTATTCGTGATAAATAATTTCGGTGGTGAATGCGGGGATGCGGGTTGGAGAGGGAGGGGAGACGCCATTGTGTGTGTGTGTGTGGTGTACTCGTGTTGCGGAATTGAGCAACAAAACTCGTGGTGTCAGAGTCTGAGACACGTGACGTTGAGATTATCAGCAAGAATTACACTGATACTCAACCCAGAATGAATTATTATTGTTCTACATGATCTGCAGTGCTCGGTCAACTAATAACGCGTCGATATTCAAGCCAAGCTATCAACCACGTGTACGACATTGTGGAAGTTTGAGCCTCAGACGCGATACCGGCAGGCTTCAGCATAATTTGCACCATTAGATAAGTATATAGTTCTTTTTTGATGCATCATTAGAGATTGTATATGTCGTGGGCAGCCTGTTGTTATATCGAACGACTACAAAAAATCCAACGTTAGTACCGCACTAAATTTTATTTTATATTTCATGAATATTGAGATTTAAGTAGCCTAGTTCAATGCTACATAATATCCCTTAAATTACAGCTCGTATGTGAGGAGTCAACGAGCTGTTACCTACATTCATGTTATTCACTTCTAAGGGCTTCTACGAGGAATTCCTGAGATCACGAGGACGAGGCGTGAATGATGTCATAGAAATCGTCTTAAAGCTAAGACTTTTTGTACACATTTAATTACTCCAATTTTTGCTATTTGTTTCATGATTCTATCAAATTTTAATACTCGTCATGAACATTGGAGATAATATGTGTTTATTTAGATGATTGCTTTCTAATGCTAATAATCTTTATAATTTCTACTGGTAATCTCCTATTGATTCTTTAATATTTTGGTCACAATATTATTTATCAAACAATGAACTGGTGCACGAACCACACTAGTTCCTAGACATATATGAAGTTCTAGCAATACCCCCCAATGTAGGTGTTTGAGGCTTTGACTTAAGTTAATTAACCATACAGCCCATTAATTATTTAAGTGATTATGCTTTCTAATATTTATCCATAGACACTGGTTCTTCCTTGTGTTTCTAATGATCACTTTTTATTAGTTTCCCTCTTTTCTTAAAAGTGGGTGGTCCTTCGTAATTGATTTCATTAATTTAATAATTAAATAAATTGAGTCAAGCCCAGATATCCCACATTATGGTCCTTCAAACCGTATAAATATAAAAAGATACATACTAATTAGTAATAACTAATCACCGTGTGAAGTAGTCTAGACTAACCACATTAATTAATTGTGTCTACCGGCAGCGTAACACATAGGTTAGCCTAATTCACACCAATTCATTTGCTACTTATACCTCGTATAAGGTAGCACTCGTGGGACACAGTCAATTGCCCACAACACTTAGACCTACACCTCATACTGAGGTAAGAATCTTTAGGTCACCAGGAGCAACAGCTCATAACTTGTATATTAATTCCTCACTAACACCAATTATGTGTTAACTATTTGGGCTATACAAATATTTCAATATACGGCTGTCAGCAGACTGTCCATTATAGCCTAAATTCAATCCATAATTACTGATTCACTCAAGTCAGTGGATTCATTAACATTTTAGGATCCAATATACTAATACAAATTGCTGATCCCATACTAATTAATCATTACTAACCCTGATAACATTTTATTCCACAATTAGGAAGTACTTAGGAGTTAAATATTATTTACGGCAGTAGAATACTTGCCAAACACAATTAATTTATTTATTTATTTATTTATATATATACAAGAAGGTTACATTGGGTTTGTGAGAATACATTGGATAGTACAGTATTTACATTCTTGTAAAGCCACTAGTACGCGCAGCGTTTCGGGCAGGTCCTAAATAAGCAGGTCAATAAATAAATAAATAAATAAATAAACTAACTCAGTTGACGTCTTCAGGCTAGTAAGTTCCACAAGGGTGGCTAACCAAAAATATGACCATGTAAAGGTTATAATCGAGTCTTATAGGAACATACTCCATGTCAGTAATACTGACCCAGACGAATTACGTCTGATAGAATCTGATCTTAACGACTATGCATATATCATTCAAGACAAGTTAGACCAATTTAAAAAAGTGCTTGCGACACAAGATGTTCCTGAGTGGATAGAACATTTTTTTAGTAGACCTACACCTGAGCAAGCACCCAGCTCAGATGAAATACATGAGCTACCTCAAGATGAGGAGAATCCTCTAATCAATACTGATCACTACACAGGATCAACAACTGAAGTTCAACCTTCATTTTCTAACATCTCATCCAATACAACTTCACGTAATAATTTGTTTACAGAGTCTGATCAATTTTCAGACAGCTCTTCTCAATGTTCCCTGGATTCTATAAATTCAATGCATGAGGCTACTGAATTAGCTAGCTCCTCACAAGAACCCAGAGAAACAAGTGAAGCTGCAGATGAAACTCTTCTTGAAGCTGCAATAATCGGTGAATCTGAACCAGAAAATGATAAAGTTAATACTGCAGCAGCAGCCGAAACTGTAATTAAAGCTGAGGCTAAGCAAGAAGCCTTAAGCAATACAAGTAATGGTCACAATTACTAACACCAGCCTTCTAGAGTAAGTGCTAACAATGAGAAGACTTATAAACCTTGTACACCAATTACTAGATTTGTCTCCACCAGAACAATCAGTTGACTCTTTACAAGCCTTTAGTTTTCAGCTTGAGTCACTGTTAAATTCCTTCAGTAAAGAGGTGGATCACCCAACTGCTGAGTGGATGACTAAAATTATCATCCAAAGAAAATTGTCTGGTGACACACTCAATAAGTTATATGTATACCAGAATGGTAATACCCTGTCAATGCAGGATATATTTACAGGTTTGCGCAATATAAGCAATCATACAGCAAACCAGGCATTTAATGCCTCTTTTGAATGCACCGAAACTGTACCCACATCAGTTGCCTTACCTGGAACTCCTAAAGTGACACTGTCACCAGGTAATAAGGGTACTAATAATCAATGTAATAACAATAAGTCAAACACTGATTCATAAGTAAGGCCCAAGAGCCCCACAGGTGCTCCTAAGAGACCTACTAGTCCAAAGAGCACTCCCAAGAGCCCAGTAATTGCTCCCCAGAGTACACCAAGTACTCACAAGAGAATAAATAACAAGCAAATGCAAGCCGCAAAACCATCACAACCTACAGGTACTGTTTTACCTAAACCGGTAACCCCTAAACGAGCTGTAGGATGGGGAATGTGCTTGTTTTGCAATCAAAAACATTCTCTGAACAAATGTACTAATTACCCTAATAGAGACACAAGAGTCAGACGACTCAAACAGTTACACAAATGTACTAGGTGTCTCAAATCACATAATGTTTATAGCTGTGACACCCCACTGAACACCTGCAATAGGTGTAGAAGGGACAAGCATCATGCTGCACTGGAATCTACATCAGTACAGTGCTGCAAGGTGCGAGATGTGTACAGCGTAATTTCACAAGCATCTCAAGTGGATGGTGCTTTGCCTACTGCCCAACTTCAAGTAAAGAACAGAGGAGCCAAGATCACCACTCGTGGATTATTTGATCAAGGTTCTCAGAGAACTTTCATTACTCAGAAAGCTGCAGAGGCACTCAATTTACAACCAATAAGACAGGTAAAATTAAACTTGTCAGGGTTCATGATAAATCGAGGAACCCATGAATACTCAGTAGTTCAACCGCTTGTACGACTAGGTAGTCATGCCAAGGCTGTCCAAGCCATTGTTGTAGATCAAATACCTTTTGACCTAGATATTAAGGGTCTGGGGTACACAGCCTACTTCCTGCAGGAACGTGAAATTAATTTGGCTGACAACACGTTAACGTCTGACCGCCTTAACAATGTAAATGTACTAATAGGAGCAGACTACTATTACCAGTTCATAACTGGACATGTTAAACGATTGGGAATGAATATGCTCCAATCTGCAGGTGGCTACTTACTTACTGGTAAAGTTCTGAATATGAACAAGCCTAAGCCTGCCAACAATAACAAATTAGTCAGCAGTAAATCAATTCTCCAGCAGCAAGCTAAAATGAGAAACACAGCTGAGTAATAAACTCAGATTGAATGTAGTACAATTAGTATTCGCCGAGATGTTTCATAGTTCTCAGTGGAAAACCAGTGGTCCGTACCTAAACAAGTACAAGTCACAGTGACCAAACCATTGAATCCACTGCAGAGCTGGAATTATTCTCGACAAGTAATAATTGACCACACTCAGTCTCCCTAGGTAATTGATAATATTAGGCTAGAGAATCTAGCACTCCCTAGGTAATTAATAATATTAGGCTAGAGAATCTAGCAATCAATGCATCTAGCATTTCCTGAATTTAGCAATACTATGAAGTCATCAAGCAACTTCTATAATTATAAATTCACTGGGACCAAGGTCCAAAATACTTGCGCTTGAGGTTTGCCAAGAAAACCTTATTAATACAATGTTTTCTGCACTAAGAGTTAGTGAAAATACTTGCATCAATTTTTGTTTGAGTTGTTTTTCTTTCGTTTCTGCTTAATTATTGTAGGAACGCAGCACGAACAAACTTGCAAACTTACCAATATGTAAGTGAGTCTACAGAGAACTAATAACCCGTGAAACGTTTAGGTTGGGAAAATGTTACAAATTATCTTGAATAGGATTAATCGTAGCAGTAATTTAATTTCCAGCAATCTTAGGTTTCCCTTTGTTTAATGCATTATCATTAAACATCAGCATTGTTAATTAACATGCTTAATGAGCTCAATATAGCTCACCTTTGAATTAACGTAATAAATGAGTGCTTATTGTTCCCCATGCGAATACGAGCTCAATATTGCTCGCCATGATAATTGAACGCTATAATGCTCCACCTCGTTAATTCGAGTTCAATATAACTCGCCCTGAGTTAACGTAGCAATTGAGCGCTTTAATGTTCCCCATGCTAATACGAGCACTGCTCGCCATGATAATTGAACAATACAATGCTCCACCTCGTTAATTCGAGTTCAATATAACTCACCCTGTTAACATGCTTAATGAGCTCAATATAGCTCCCCATGTTAACGAGCTCAATATAGCTCACCCTGTTAACATGCTTAATGAGCTCAATATAGCTCCCCATGTTAACGAGCTCAATATAGCTCACCCTATTAACAAGTTCAATATAACTCATCATGTTAACATGCTTAATGAGCTCAATATAGCTCCCCATGTTAACGAGCTCAATATAGCTCACCCTGTTAATTCTGTTAACGAGCTCAATATAGCTCACCATGTTCACGAGCTCAATATAGCTCGCCCTGTTAACTGTTAACGAGCTCAATATAGCTCCCTCTGTTAACTGTTAATGAGCTCAATATAGCTCAACCTGTTCACGAGCTCAATACAGCTCCCAATGTCAATTTGAGTACATTTTTGCTTACAATTAGCTCAGTCCCTTACTTAGGTAGGTTAGAAATTTAAACCATTTTTTTAGGTAGGTTTAGGGACTTTAGTTAGTGTCAACTGAGTACTAGCCTAGTCTGTACTCACAATTAATTACAGTTGACTATACTTATAGAGACTGATTTAATAAACTCAATTTTCATTTAAAGGTTGAGGATGTATTAATGAGTTTACAGTGTCAAGCCTATGAGCTGCAATTCAATTATCTCATAAGTCAGAATGACTAGGCTGCTAACCTCACTGTCGACTCAGAATCTTCCTTGATTTTAATGAACAAACCTTTTCAGTTCTCTAATTTTCCACTATTTTAGCTAGTTAGGAAATTAGTTGTACCATCAGTCAGAATGACTACTGCACGGCAGTGCACATTAAATTAAATTTCCTCATTTGATTTTGGGGTGATCGTGATGCTGTGTGATGTTATTGTCTAGTAACTCAATAGTTACAAGTCACAGCGACCCTAGACAGTGACCTTACTGTAGTGTCATAGTCTCATTGATCTTAAATGACCCAATAACACTTTACTGTATAATAATGTAGAATACAATTTATACAATAATGTTATCAGTTCTTAGGAACTTTTTCTGGGTTTGCCTACAATTCAGCACCTATGTAATACACCATTACATGTCACTGCGACCCTAGTTGTTGAGTTTATTGTAAGCTTTAAAGAGTTCCTGATTGCAGATAACTTAATCATTTAATATTTCAATATTTAATACATGTTTCCACTAGAGCAGTTGCTCAACAATGCAAACGGAAACTACAAGCCTATTATAGCTCTAACTAAGAGCAAATAATTTCCCATCCAATTTGAGTAATCATGATGATACTGTGTTGTGATGTCAAGTAACAAATCGTTACAAGTCACAATGACCCAAGACAGTCACCTCACAGTGGATTCTCAGTTACTTTAAATTGTATGATTTAATTCTTAATTTGTTGTATAGGCTATTAATAATAACATTATTTCGTCTAGAGTATCTGAGAGTTTACAAGACTTAAAGACTTAGTAACATAAACATTACATGTCATAGCGACACCAGTCCTAAAGTTTATTGTAGGCTTTATTAGTCATTAACTTTAGATGATTTCCCATAACATGTTCCATTCAACATGAATTTCTTTTCAAGACTTAAGTTTCTTGTATGTCCTTGACAATTACGGGACATCCGTTATGTGTGTACTAACATACTAACATATTAACATTAATACTAACTTCGGGATAGGTATGTCAGTACTCAACATTGCACTGCGACCCGAGAAATCTCCCCCCGGAGTTATGTTGGAAATTTCCAACACTAATACAATTCTATTGTATTATATTAAATCAGTACCATTATGTACTAACTACAGTAGTTACTAAAACTTACTAACAGTAATGTTCACATGAACTAACTATTATATCTGCATATGGTTACTGGAATTCTTACGAAACCAAGCACCAGTATTGCATCAGATTATGTCTAGTTAAACACATTTATAGCCAGTGTGTTAGAGAATTGAATGTGATTCTCTTAAATCATCAGTATTCCGTGTGATAATTATTTATGGATAACATAACTCCCAAATAATTCTAAATCAAGAGTTTTTAGTTACAATTGTTATCAAGTAATAATTTTACCGTCACGCGTGAATGCCATGGAGAAAACTAAAATCTTCTCCATTTCTCGTTTACTACCTTTAGACGGGAAAGCAATAATATTTAAATCCCTAGAATTACAACCCAGTCTTTATTAAAATATTTCAACCACAATTGCGCGAAATAATATTATTCGTGATAAATAATTTCGGTGGTGAATGCGGGGACGCGGGTTGGAGAGGGAGGAGAGACGCCATTGTGTGTGTGTGTGGTGTACTCATGTTGCGGAATTGAGCAACAAAAGTCGTGGTGTCAGAGTCTGAGACACGTGACGTTGAGATTATCAGCAAGAATTACACTGATACTCAACCCAGAATGAATTATTATTGTTCTACGTGCTCTGCAGTGCTCGGTCAACTAATAACGCGTCGATATTCAAGCCAAGCTATCAACCACGTGTACGACATTGTGGAAGTTTGAGCCTGAGACGCGATACCGGCAGGCTTCAGCATAATTTGCACCTTTCGATAAGTATATAGTTCTTTTTTGATGCATCATTAGAGATTGTATATGTCGTGGGCAGCCTGTCGTTATATCGAACGACTTCAAAAAATCCAACATTAGTACCGCACTAAATTTTATTTTATATTTCAAGAATATTGAGATTTAAGTAGCCTAGTTCAATGCTACGTAATATCCCTTAAATTACAGCTCGTATGTGAGGAGTCAACGAGCTGTTACCTACATTCGTGTTATTCACCTCTAAGGGCTTCTACGAGGAATTCCTGAGTTCACGAGGACGAGGCGTGAATGATGTCATAGAAATCGTCTTAAAGCTAAGACTTTTTGTACACATTTAATTACTCCAATTTTTGCTATTTGTTTCATGATTCTATCAAATTGAATACTCGTCATGAACACTGGAGATAATATGTGTTTATTTAGATGATTGCTTTCTAATGCTAATAATCTTTATAATTTCTACTGGTAATCTCCTATTGATTCTTTAATATTTTGGTCACAATATTATTTATCAAACAATGAACTGGTGCACGAACCACACTAGTTCCTAGACATATATATGAAGTTCTAGCAATACCCCCCAATGTAGGTGTTTGAGGCTTTGACTTAAGTTAATTAACCATACAGCCCATTAATTATTTAAGTGATTATGCTTTCTAATATTTATCCATAGACACTGGTTCTTCCTTGTGTTTCTAATGATCACTTTTTATTAGTTTCCCTCTTTTCTTAAAAGTGGGTGGTCCTTCGTAATTGATTTCATTAATTTAATAATTAAATAAATTGAGTCAAGCCCAGATATCCCACAATCATGTCACCCCTAACTCTTCGCCATTCCAGTGAATGCAACTTAAGATTTATTAATCTTTCTTCATATGAAAGATTTCAAATTTGGGGAATTAACTTAGTCATCCTACGCTGGACACGTTCAAGTGAATTTATATCCATTCTATAGTACCCCGACAGAAACTGAACTGCATAATCTAAATGGGGCCTAACCAGAGCAAGATATAGCTGAAGAACCACACCAGGTGTCTTGTTACTAATGCTTCGATTAATAAATTCCAGTGTCCTATTTGCCTTATTACGAACATTCATGCATTGATCCTTTGTTTTAAATTCTTACTAATCATAACTCCCAGATCCCTATCGCAATCCGACTTCGCAATCTCAACACCATCTAGCTCGTATCTTGTAACTCTATCATCATTACCTAGCCTCAGAACTTTACATTTATCAGCATTAAACTGCATCTGCCAATCTTTTGACCATTTCAAAACCCTATTTAGATCAACTTGAAGTGATAGTGAGTCTTCTTCCGTGTTAATTTCCCTACCGATTTTTGTATCATCAGCAAATTTGCAGATGTTGCAACTCAAACCTGAATCTAAATCATTTATATATATATATAATAAACAACAGAGGTCCCAGGACAGAGCCTTGAGGCACTCCACTAACAACATTATCCCACTCTGACTTATCCCCATTGTCTCCTGTTCACGTGTACATTGTGCAGGATCTTGCCTCCTGTTACACGTGTACATTGTGCAAGACCTTGCCTCGTGTTGGACATGTACATTGTGCAGGATCTTGCCTCATGTAACACGTGTACATTGTGCAAGACTTTGCCTCGTGTTGGACATGTACATTGTGGAGGACGTTGCCTCCTGTTGGACATGTACATTGTGAAGGACCTTGCCTCCTGTTGGATATGTACATTTTAAAGGACGGTGCCTCCTGTTGGACATGTACATTGTGCATTTCCTGACCTCCTGTTACACGTGTGCATTGTGAAGGACCTTGCGGCTTGTTATACGTGAACATTGCGCAGGACCCTGAGTCCTGTTTGACATGTACATTGTGCAGGATATTGCCTCTTGTTACACGTGTACATATTGCAGGACTTTGCTTCCTGTTACACGTGTACATTGTGTAGGACCTTGCGTCCTTTTACACGTGTACATTGCGCTGGACCTTGCCCCCTGTTACACATGTTTATTGTGCAGGACCTTGCCCCCTCATATACGTGTTCATTGTGCAGCACTTTGCCTCTATTTATACGTGTAAATTGTGCAGGACCTCTCCTCTTGTTGCACGTGTAAATTGTGTATGACCGTGCCCCCAGTTACCCGTGTACATTGTGCAGAACCTTGCTTCCTGTTACACGTGTACACTGTGCAGGAGGTTGCTTCCTGTTACACGTGTACATTGCGCAGGAGGTTGCTTCCTGTTACACGTGTACATTGTGTATGACCTTGCCTCCTGTTATACGTGTACATTAAGCAAGATCTTGGCCCGGTTACACGTGTAGATTGTGCAGAACATTGCCTTCTGTTAAACGTTTACATTGTGCAGGACTTTGCCTTCACTTATACGTGTTTATTGTCCGGAAGCTTGCCTCCTGTTTAATTGTAGTTTTTGCAGGACCATGCCTCCTGTTGCACGTGTAAATTGTGCACGACCTTGCTTCCTGTTACACGTGTATATTGTGCAGGACCTTTCTTCCACTTGGACATGTACATTTTGCAGGACCTTGCCTTCTGTTCACGTGTATATTGTGCAGGATCTTGCCTTATATTGAACAAGTATATTGTGTAGGACCTTACCACCTGTCATACGTGTTCATTGTGCAGGAACTTGTCTCCTGTTGCACGTGTGCACGTCATAGACAACTGGGAACGCTTCTATGGAAGAAATGAAATGTATGCTCATGATGGGGTGCATCTATCGAGGGCTGGGGTTGTTGCTGTTGCGAACTCGTTGGAACCAGTATTTAGAGGTGTTTGTTTGGGTTTAAACTGTTAGAAGATAGTGGTATGGGAATTGATTTGGAGGAAGGAGGTAAAAAAAGTATGTGTTCGTGGGAGAAAAGAATTGGCAAAATGATCAGGGAAAGAAAAGGGCCTCAAAATAACAATTCACTTAGGATATATTACACTAACAAAAGAAGTCTAAGAAATAAAATTAATGAATTAAATGCTCTTGTCTGCACAGAAAAAATAGATATTATTGCACTTACCGGAGCGTGGATGAACGTAGAAAATAGAGAACTATTAGCTGAATATCAGATAAATGGATTTAAACTATTTCACACAGATAGATATATTAGACGATGAGGGGGAGTAGCCATATATGTTAGGGACAATTTGAAATGTAGTCTCAAAGAGGGAATCAAAACTGAGCCACACACAGAAACTATTTGGATAGAATTAAACGAAAAAGCTAATAATATTATAATAGGAGTTATATATAGGCCACCAAATTTAGACAGAATGGAAGCAAAGCATCTATGGAATGAAATATCTAGAGCATCTAGATCTAACAGTATTTATGTCGTGTGTGACTTTAATTTTTGTGGAATAAACTGGGTGAACAAAACAGGGAATAGTGAAGCAGAAGATTTTCTAGAATTAATTGACGATTGCTTTCTTACGCAACACATTAAGGAACCAACGCGGGAAAATAATATTTTAGATTTAGTGTTAACTAACAGGGAAACACAAATAAATGACATCGAAATAGGGAGTGAGCTAGGGAACAGTGATCACAAAGTAATCAGATTTAGCATAGAATGGAATAGACCTGTAGGAGAAAATTCTGTTAAAGTGCCAGATTTTCGAAAAGCTGATTTTAATAGCCTAAGAATTTTTTTGGGTCAAATAGATTGGAAACTCTTGGGTATGGGGTGTGGGCCGGTCTTAGAGCGAGACATGAACCCAGCGATAGGTGACGTAAAAGGGGATTTCGATGTGGATTTAATATATAACTTATTTAAGAATATTCTAAACAAAGCACAGGAACGTAGTATACCATACAAATTGAATAGGTCGAATACTAATGACTCAAAGTGGATAACAAATAATTTAAAGAACCTTATAAGTAAAAAGAGAGCTTGGTACAAAAGGATTAAGAATGGGGAAGTCAGGTTAGAACAGGAATTCATGCAACTGGTTAGAAATGTTAAAAAAGAGATTAGGAAAGCAAAAAGAAACTATGAAGTTCGCATAGCAGAGCAAGCAAAGTCAAATCCTAAAGGATCTTTTCAGTTATATCGAACTAAGATTAGGGAAAGGATAGGTCCATTAAAATCTGAGACAGGTCAAATAACGGATAATGACAAGGAGATGAGTAGCATTTTTAACAAATATTTTATATCTGTATTTCCTAAAGAAGAACTTAACAATATGCCTTCAGCCGAACAAGTCTATGTGGGTGGGGATGAGGACAGGTTGACTAGTTTAGCAGTTACCAGGGAGGATGTAATTAAACAATTAGAAAAACTAAAACCAAACAAATCCCCAGGGCCGGATGAAGTGCTTGCCAGGGTGCTTAATGAATGCAAAGAGGAGCTTTCCGAGCCACTGTCTACCATATTTAATAAATCAATAGAGTCAGGCAGAGTGCCAGAGTCATGGAAGGTAGCTAATGTGGTACCAATTTTTAAGAAAGGAGATAGATCACTTGCGTCAAACTATCGGCCAATTAGCCTAACGTCTATTGTGGGAAAGTTACTTGAATCAATAATTGCAAATAAAATTCGTCTCCATCTTGAAAAACATAAATTTATAAATGAGTCGCAACATGGTTTTACAAATGGCCGTTCATGTTTAACAAATTTGCTAACTTTTTATTCCAGCATAGTTGAGGCAGTTGATAGTGGTAAGGATTGTGATGTTGTGTACCTTGACTTTAGCAAAGCTTTTGATACAGTGCCACATGAAAGACTAATTAAAAAAAATAGAAGATCATGGTATTGGGGGAGGTATATTAACTTGGATTAGGGCATGGCTATTCGAAAGGAAACAGAGAGTTAGTATAAATGGGGTTAAGTCAGAGTGGGATAATGTTGTTAGTGGAGTACCTCAGGGCTCTGTCCTGGGACCTCTGTTGTTTATAATATATATAAATGATTTAGATTCAGGTTTGAGTAGCAACATTTGCAAATTTGCCGATGATACGAATATCGGTAGGGAAATTAATTCGGAGGACTCACTATCACTTCAAGTTGACCTAGATAGGGTTTTGAAATGGTTAAAGGATTGGCAAATGCAGTTTAATGCTGATAAATGTAAAGTTCTGAGGCTAGGTAATGATGATAGAGTTACAAGATACGAGCTAGATGGTGTTGAGATTGCGAAGTCGGATTGCGAAAGGGATCTGGGAGTTATGATTAGTAAGAATTTGAAACAAAAGGATCAATGCATGAATGTTCGTAATAAGGCGAATAGGACACTGGGATTTATTAATCGAAGCGTTAGTAACAAGACACCTGGTGTGGTTCTTAAGCTATATCTTGCTCTGGTTAGGCCCCATTTAGATTATGCAGTTCAACTTTTGGTCGCCGTATTATAGAATGGATATAAATTCACTTGAACGTGTCCAACGTAGGATAACTAAGTTAATTCCCCAAATTAGAAATCTTTCATATGAAGAAAGATTAACAAAGCTTAAGTTGCATTCACTGGAAAGGCGAAGAGTTAAGGGTGACATGATAGAGGTTTACAAGTGGATGAATGGACATAACAGGGGGGATATTAATAGGGTATTGAGAATATCAACACGGGGCAGAACACGAAACAATGGGTATAAATTGGATAAGTTTAGATTTAGGAAAGACTTGGGTAAATACTCGTCAGTAACAGGGTTGTTGATTTGTGGAACCAATTGCCGCGTAACGTGGTGGAGGTGGTGTCCCTCGATTGTTTCAAGCGCGGGTTGGACAAGTATATGAGTGGGATTGGGCGGTTATAGAATAGGAGCTGCCTCGTATGGGCCAATAGGCCTTCTGCAGTTACCTTTGTTCTTATGTTCTTATGTGTATATTGTGTAGAATCTTGCCTCCTCTTATACGTGTACACTGTGCAGGACCTTGCTTCTTGTTTTACATGTACATTGTACAGGGCCTTGTCTCCTGTTGGACGTGTACAGGACCATATTGTGCAGAATTTTGTCTCCTGTTCACGTGTACACTCTGCAGGACATTTCCTCCTATTAAACGTTTACATTGTGCAGGACTTTACTGCTTTTTATACGTGTACATTGTTTAGGACACTGCCTCCTTTTACACATGTACATTTTACAGGATATTACCTCCTGTTAAACGTGTACATGGTGCAGAACCTTACAGCTTGTTATACGTGTACATTGTGCAGGACCTTACAGCTTGTTATACGTGTACATTGTGCAGGACCTTACAGCTTGTTATACGTGTACATTGTGCAGGACCTCACATCTTGTTATTAACACGGAACAAGACTCGCTATCACTTCAAGTTGATCTAAATAGGGGTTTGAAATGGTCAAAAGGTTGGCAGTTGCAGTTTAATCCTGATAAATAAGAACATAAGAACAAAGGTAACTGCAGAAGGCCTATTGGCCCATACGAGGCAGCTCCTATTCTATAACCACCCAATCCCACTCATATACTTGTCCAACCCGCGCTTGAAACAATCGAGGGACACCACCTCCACCACATTACGCGGCAACTGGTTCCACAAATCAACAACCCTGTTACTGAACCATTATTTACCCAAGTCTTTCCTAAATCTAAACTTATCCAATTTATACCCATTGTTTCGTGTTCTGTCTTGTGTTGATATTTTTAATACCCTATTAATATCCCCCCTGTTATGTCCATTCATCCACTTGTAAACCTCCTTTTTTTGGAGGAAGGAGGTAATAAAAGTATGTGTTTGTGGGAGAAAGGAATTGGCAAAATGATCAGGGAAAGAGAAGGGCCTCAAAATAACAATTCACTTAGGGTAAACGAAAAAGTTAGTAAACGAAAAAGCTAATAATATTATAATAGGAGTAATATATAGGCCACCAAATTTAGACAGAATGGAAGCAAAGCACCTATGGGATGAAATATCTAGAGCATCTAGATCTTACAGTATTTATGTCATGGGTGACTTTAATTTTAGCGGAATAAACTGGTTGAACAAAACAGGGAATAGTGAAGCAGAAGATTTTCTAGAATTAATTGACGATTGCTTTCTTACGCAACACATTAAGGAACCAACACGGGAAAATAATATTTTAGATTTAGTGTTAACTAACAGGGAAACGCAAATTAATGACATCGAAATAGGGAGTGAGCTAGGGAGCAGTGATCACAAAGAAATCAGATTTAGCATAGAATGGAATAGACCAGTAGGAGAAAATTCTGTTAAAGTGCCAGATTTTCGAAAAGCTGATTTTAATAGCCTAAGAAATTTTTTGGGTCAAATTGATTGGAAAGTCTTGGGTATGGGGTGTGGGCCGGTCTTGGAGCGAGACATGAACCCAGCGATAGGTGACTTAAATGGGGATTTCGATGTGGATTCAATATATAACTTATTTAAGAATATTCTAAACAAAGCACAGGAACGTAGTATACCATACAAATTGAATAGATCGAATACTAATGACCCAAAGTGGATAACAAAGAATTTGAAGAACCTTATAGGTAAAAAGAGAGCTTGGTACAAAAGGATTAAAAATGGGGAGGTCACTTTAGAACGGGAATTCGTACAACTGGTTAGAAATGTTAAAAAAAGAGATAAGGAAAGCAAAAAGAAACTATGAAGTTCGCATAGCAGGGCAAGCAAAGACAAATCCTAAAGGGTTTTTTCAGTTATATCGTACTAAGACTAGGGAAAGGATAGGTCCATTAAAAACTGAGACAGGTCAAATAACAGATAGTCATGAAGAGATGAGTAGTATTTTTAATAAATATTTTGTATCTGTATTTACTAAAGAGGAACTTAACAATATGCCTTCAGCTGAACAAGTCTATGTGGGTGGGGACGAGGACAGGTTGACGAGTTTAGCAGTTACCAGGGAGGATGTTCTTAAACAAATAGTAAAACTCAAACCAAACAAATCCCCAGGGCCGGATGAAGTGTTTGCCAGGGTGCTTAAAGAATGCAAAGAGGAGCTTTGTGACCCACTGTCAACCATATTTAATAAATCAATAGAGTCAGGCAGAGTGCCAGAGTTTTGGAAAGTTGCTAATGTGATACCAGTTTTTAAGAAAGGAGATAGATCACTTGCGTCTAACTATCGACCAATTAGCCTAACGTCTATTGTGGGAAAGTTACTCGAATCTATAATAGCAAATAAAATTCGTCTTCATCTTGAAAAACATAAATTAATAATTGAGTCTCAACATGGTTTTATAAATGGCCGTTCATGTTTAACAAATTTGTTATCTTTTTATTATAGCATTGTTGAGGCACTTGATAGTGGTAAGGATTGCGATGTTGTATACCTTGACTTTAGCAAAGCTTTTGATACAGTGCCACATGAAAGACTGATTAAAAAGATAGAGTCTCATGGTATTGGGGGTGCTATATTAAGCTGGATTTGGGCATGGCTATACCAAAGGAAACAGAGAGTTAGTATAAATGGAATCAAGTCAGAGTGGGAAAATGTTGTAAGTGGAGTGCCTCAAGGCTCTGTCCTGGGACCTCTGTTGTTTATAATATATATAAATGATTTAGATTCAGGTTTGAGTAGCAACATTTGCAAATTTGCCGATGATACGAAAATCGGTATGGAAATTAATTCGGAGGAGGACTCACTATCACTTCAAGTTGATCTAGATAGGGTTTTGAAATGGTCAAAGGATTGGCAGATGCAGTTTAATGCTGATAAATGTAAAGTTCTGAGGTTAGGTAATAAGAACATAAGAACAAAGGTAACTGCAGAAGGCCTATTGGCCCATACGAGGCAGCTCCTATTCTATAACCACCCAATCCCACTCATATACTTGTCCAACCCGTGCTTGAAACAATCGAGGGACCCCACCTCCACAATGTTACGCGGCAATTGGTTCCACAAATCAACAACCCTGTTACTGAACCAGTATTTACCCAAGTCTTTTCTAAATCTAAACTTATACAATTTATACCCATTGTTTCGTGTTCTGTCCTGTGTTGATACTTTTAATACCCTATTAATATCCCCCCCGGTTATGTCCATTCATCCACTTGTAAACCTCTATCATGTCACCCCTAACTCTTCGCCTTTCCAGTGAATGCAACTTAAGCTTTGTTAATCTTTCTTCATATGAAAGATTTCTAATTTGGAGGTGATGATGATAGAGTTACAAGATACGAGCTAGATGGTGTTGTGATTGCGAAGTCGGATTGCGAAAGGGATCTGGGAGTTATGATTAGTAAGAATTTAAAACAAAAGGATCAATGCATAAATGTTCGTAATAAGGCAAATCGGACACTTGGATTTATTAATCGCAGCGTTAGTAACAAGACACCTGGTGTGGTTCTCAAGCTATATCTTGCTCTAGTTAGGCCCCATTTAGATTATGCAGTTCAGTTTTGGTCGCCATATTATAGAATGGATATAAATTCACTTGAACGTGTCCAGCGTAGGATGACTAAGTTAATTCCCCAAATTAGAAATCTTTCATATGAAGAAAGATTAACAAAGCTTAAGTTGCATTCACTGGAAAGGCGAAGAGTTAGGGGCGACATGATAGAGGTTTACAAGTGGGTGAATGGACATAACAAGGGGGATATTAATAGGGTATTAAAAGTATCAACACAGGACAGAACACGTAACAATGGGTATAAATTGGATAAGTTTAGATTTAGGAAAGACTTGGGTAAATACTGGTTCAGTAACAGGGTTGTTGATTTGTGGAACCAATTGCCGCGTAACGTGGTGGAGGTGGGGTCCCTCGATTGTTTCAAGCGCGGATTGGACAAGTATATGAGTGGGATTGGGTGGTTATAGAATAGGAGCTGCCTCGAATGGGCCAATAGGCCTTCTGCAGTTACCTTTGTTCTTATGTTCTTATGGTATATTACACTAACAGTAGAAGTCTAAGAAATAAAATTAACGAATTAAATGCTCTTGTCTGCACAGAAAAAATAGATATTATTGCACTTACCGAAACGTGGATGAATGTAGAAAATAGAGAACTATTAGCTGAATATCAAATAAATGGATTTAAACTATTTCACACAGATAGATATATTAGATGAGGAGGTGGAGTTATCATATATGTTAGGGACAATTTGAAATGTAGTCTCAAAGAGGGAATCAAAACTGAGCCACACACAGAAACTATTTGGATAGAATTAAACGAAAAAGCTAATAATATTATAATAGGAGTTATATATAGGCCACCAAATTTAGACAGAATGGAAGCAAAGCATCTATGGAATGAAATATCTAGAGCATCTAGATCTAACAGTATTTATGTCATTGGTGACTTTAATTTTAGTGGAATAAACTGGTTGAACAAAACAGGGAATAGTGAAGCAGAAGATTGTCTAGAATTAATTGACGATTGCTTTCTTACGCAACACATTAAGGAACCAACACGGGGAAATAATATTTTACATTTAGTGTTAACTAACAGGGAAACACAAATTAATGACATCGAAATAGGGAGTGTGCTAGGGAACAGTGATCACAAAGAAATCAGATTTAGCATAGAATGGAATAGACCTGTAGGAGAAAATTCTGTTAAAGTGCCAGATTTTCGAAAAGCTGATTTTAATAGCCTAAGAATTTTTTTGGGTCAAATTGATTGGAAAGTCTTGGGTATGGGGTGTGGACCGGTCTTGGAGCGAGACATGAACCCAGCGATAGGTGACTTAAATGGGGATTTCGATGTGGATTCAATATATAACTTATTTAAGAATATTTTAAACAAAGCACAGGAACGTAGTATACCATACAAATTGAATAGATCGAATACTAATAACCCAAAGTGGATAACAAAGAATTTGAAGAACTTTATAGGTAAAAAGAGAGCTTGG
Source organism: Procambarus clarkii (assembly GCF_040958095.1). NCBI lineage: Eukaryota > Metazoa > Arthropoda > Malacostraca > Decapoda > Cambaridae > Procambarus > Procambarus clarkii. The sequence continues at coordinate 24,570,532 of NC_091170.1, forward strand.
TACAAAAGGATTAAAAATGGGGAGGTCACTTTAGAACAGGAATTCGTACAACTGGTTAGAAATGTTAAAAAAGAGATTAGGAAAGCAAAAAGAAACTATGAAGTTCGCATAGCAGGGCAAGCAAAGACAAATCCTAAAGGTTTTTTTCAGTTATATCGTACTAAGACTAGGGAAAGATAGGTCCATTAAAAACTGAGACAGGTCAAATAACAGATAGTCATGAAGAGATGAGTTGTATTTTTAATAAATATTTTGTATCTGTATTTACTAAAGAGGAACTTAACAATATGCCTTCAGCCGAACAAATCTATGTGGGTGGGGACGAGGACAGGTTGACGAGTTTAGCAGTTACCAGGGAGGATGTTCTTAAACAAATAGTAAAACTCAAACCAAACAAATCCCCAGGGCCGGATGAAGTGTTTGCCAGGGTGCTTAAAAATGCAAAGAGGAGCTTTGTGACCCACTGTCAACCATATTTAATAAATCTATAGAATCAGGCAGAGTGCCAGAGTTTTGGAAAGTTGCTAATGTGATACCAGTTTTTAAGAAAGGAGATAGATCACTTGCGTCTAACTATCGACCGATTAGCCTAACGTCTATTGTAGGAAAGTTACTCGAATCTATAATAGCAAATAAAATTCGTCTTCATCTTGATAAACATAAATTAATAATTGAGTCGCAACATGGTTTTATAAATGGCCGTTCATGTTTAACAAATTTGTTATCTTTTTATTCTAGCATAGTTGAGGCAGTTGATAGTGGTAAGGATTGTGTTGTTGTGTACTTTGACTTTAGCAAAGCTTTTGATACAGTGCCACATGAAAGACTAATTAAAAAGATAGAGTCTCATGGTATTGGGGGGTGCTATTTTAAGCTGGATTAGGGCATGGCTATACCAAAGGAAACAGAGAGTTAGTATAAATGGAATCAAGTCAGAGTGGGAAAATGTTGTAAGTGGAGTGCCTCAAGGCTCTGTCCTGGGACCTCTGTTATTTATAATATATATAAATGATTTAGATTCAGGTTTGAGTAGCAACATTTGCAAATTTGCCGATGATACGAAAATCGGTAAGGAAATTAATTCGGAGGAGGACTCACTATCACTTCAAGTTGACCTAGATAGGGTTTTGAAATGGTCAAAGGATTGGCAGATGCAGTTTAATGCTGATAAATGTAAAGTTCTGAGGTTAGGTAATGATGATAGAGTTACAAGATACGAGCTAGATGGTGTTGAGATTGCGAAAGGGATCTGGGAGCTATGATTAGTAAGAATTTAAAACAAAAGGATCAATGCATAAATGTTCGTAATAAGGCAAATCGGACACTTGGATTTATTAATCGCAGCGTTAGTAACAAGACACCTGGTGTGGTTCTCAAGCTATATCTTACTCTAGTTAGGCCCCATTTAGATTATGCAGTTCAGTTTTGGTCGCCATATTATAGAATGGATATAAAATCACTTGAACGTGTCCAGCGTAGGATGACTAAGTTAATTCCCCAAATTAGAAATCTTTCATATGAAGAAAGATTAACAAAGCTTAAGTTGCATTCACTGGAAAGGCGAAGAGATAGGGGTGACATGATAAAGGTTTACAAGTGGGTGAATGAACATAACAAAGGGGATATTAATAGGGTATTAAAAGTATCAACACAAGACAGAACACGAAACAATGGGTATAAATTGGATAAGTTTAGATTTAGGAAAGACTTGGGTAAATACTGGTTCAGTAACAGGGTTGTTGATTTGTGGAACCAATTACCGCGTAACGTGGTGGAGGTGGTGTCCCTCGATTGTTTCAAGCGCGGGTTGGACAAGTATATGAGTGGGATTGGGTGGTTATAAATAGGAGCTGCCTCGTATGGGCCAATAGGCCCTCTGCAATTGCCTTTGTTCTTTGCCTTTGCATCAGAAGGCAAGGTCCTGCACAATGTACACGTATAATAGGAGGCAAGGTCATGAACAATGCACACCTGAGCAGGAGATAAGGTCCAGCACAATGTACACGTGCACCAGGAGGCAAGGTCCTGCATAATATACATGCCTAACAGGATTCAAAGACTTGCACAATTACACGTCCAACAGGAGGCAAGGTCCTGCACAATGTACACGTATAATAGGAGGCAAGGTCATGAACAATGCACACCTGAACAGGAGATAAGGTCCAGCACAATGTACACGTGCAACAGGAGGCAAGGTCCTGCACAATTTACATATTCAATATGAGGCTAGGTCCTGCATAATATACACGTGAACAGTAGGCAAGGTCCTGCACAATGTGCACGTATAATAGTAGCCAAGGTCCTGCACAATGTACACGTGCAACAGGAGGCAAGGTCCTGCACAATGTGCACGTATATCAGACGGCAAGGTCCTGCAAAATGTACATGTCCAACAACTAGCAAGGTCTTGCACAATGTACATGTTCAACATGAGGCAAGATCCTGCACAGTGTACACGTATAACAGGAGTTAGGGTACTGCACAATGTGAACGTGTTACAGGGGGGGCAAGGTCCTGCACAATGTGAACGTGTTACAGGGGGGGCAAGGTCCTGCACAATGTACACGTATATTAGAGGGCACGGTCCTGCACAATGTACACGTATACCAGACGGCCAGGTCCTGCACAATGTACACGTATACCAGACGGCCAGGTCCTGCACAATGTACACGTATAATAGGAGGCAAGGTCCTGCACAATGTACACGTACAACAGGAGGCAAGGTCCTGCACAAATTGACACGTATAACAGGAGGCAAGGTCCTACACAATGTACACGTGAAACATGAGGCAAGGTCCTGCACAATGTACACGTGAAACATGAGGCAAGGTCCTACACAATGTACACGTGAAACATGAGGCAAGGTCCTACACAATGTACACGTGAAACATGAGGCAAGGTCCTACACAATGTACACGTGAAACATGAGGCAAGGTCCTACACAATGTACACGTGAAACATGAGGCAAGGTCCTGCACAGAGCATTCATGTATCAGGAGGCAAGGTCTTGCAAAATGTACATGTCCAACAAGTAGCAAGATCTTGCACAATGTACATGTTCAACATGAGGCAAGATCCTGCACAGTGTACACGTATAACAGGAGTCAAGGTCCTGCACAATGTAAACGTATTACAGGGGGCAAGGTCCTGCACAAAGTACACGTATAACAGGAGGCATGGTCCTGCACAATGAACATGTCCAACATGAGGCACGGTTCTGCACAATGTACATGTCCAACAGGATGTAAAGTCCTGCACAATGTACACGTACAACAGGAGCCAAGATCCTGCACAATTTACATATTCAACATGAGCCAAGGTCTTGCATAATATACACGTGAACAGTAGGCAAGGTCCTGCACAATGTAACATTTAACAGAAGGCAAGGTCCTGCACAATGTACATGTCCAACAGGAAGCAAGGTCCTGCACAATGTTAACGTATAACAGGATTCAATGGCCTGCACAATGTACACGTATATCAGACAGCAAGGTCCTGCACAATGTGCACGTCTAATAGTAGCCAAGGTCCTGCACAATGTACACGTGCAACAGGTGCAGAGGTCTTGCAGAAATTAACACGTGTAACAGGGGGCAAAATCCTGCACATTGTACATGTTTAATATGAGTCAAGATCCTGCACAATGTACATGTCCAACATGATGCAAGATCCTGCACAAAGTACATGTACAACAGGAGGCAAGGTCCTGCGCAAAGTACACGTAAACAGGGGGCAAGGTCCTGCACAACGAACACGTACTCACCTAGTTGTGTTTGCGGGGGTTTAGCTCTGGCTCTTTGGTCCCGCCTCTCAACCGTCAATCAACAGGTGTACAGATTCCTGAGCCTATCGGGCTCTATCATATCTACACTTGAAACTGTGTATGGAGTCAGCCTCCACCACATCTCTTCCTAATGCATTCCATTTGTCCACCACTCTGACACTAAAAAAGTTCTTTCTAATATCTCTGTGGCTCATTTGGGCACTCAGTTTCCACCTGTGTCCCCTTGTACGTGTTCCCCTTGTGTTAAATAGACTGTCTTTATCTACCCTATCAATTCCCTTCAGAATCTTGAATGTGGTGATCATGTCCCCCCTAACTCTTCTGTCTTCCAGCGAAGTGAGGTTTAATTCCCGTAGTCTCTCCTCGTAGCTCATACCTCTCAGCTCGGGTACTAGTCTGGTGGCAAACCTTTGAACATTTTCCAGTTTAGTCTTATCCTTGACTAGATAGGGACTCCATGCTGGGGCTGCATACTCCAGGATTGGCCTGACATATGTGGTATACAAAGTTCTGAATGATTCTTTACACAAGTTTCTAAATGCCGTTTGTATGTTGGCCAGCCTGGCATATGCCGCTGATGTTATCCGCTTGATATGTGCTGCAGGAGACAGGTCTGGCGTGATATCAACCCCCAAGTCTTTTCCCTTCTCTGACTCCTGAAGAATTTCCTCTCCCAGATGATACCTTGTTTCTGGCCTCCTGCTCCCTACACCTATCTTCATTACATTACATTTGGTTGGGTTAAACTCTAACAACCATTTGTTCGACCATTCCTTCAGCTTGTCTAGGTCTTCTTGAAGCCTCAAACAGTCCTCTTCTGTTTTAATCCTTCTCATAATTTTAGCATCGTCTGCAAACATTGAGAGAAATGAATCGATACCCTCTGGGAAATCATTTACATATATCAGAAACAAGATAGGACCGAGTACAGAGCCCTGTGGGACTCCACTGGTGACTTCACGCCAATCGGAGGTCTCACCCCTCACCGTAACTCTCTGCTTCCTATTGCTTAGATACTCCCTTATCCACTGGAGCACCTTACCAGCTACACCTGCCTGTCTCTCCAGCTTATGTACCAGCCTCTTATGCGGTACTGTGTCAAAGGCTTTCCGACAATCCAAGAAAATGCAGTCCGCCTAGCCCTCTCTTTCTTGCTTAATCTTTGTCACCTGATCGTAGAATTCTATCAAGCCTGTAAGGCAAGATTTACCCTCCCTGAACCCATGTTGGCGATTTGTCACGAAGTCCCTTCTCTCCAGATGTGTTACCAGGTTTTTTCTCACGATCTTCTCCATCACCTTGCATGGTATACAAGTCAAGGACACTGGCCTGTAGTTCAGTGCCTCTTGCCTGTCGCCCTTTTTGTATATTGGGACCACATTCGCCGTCTTCCATATTTCTGGTAGGTCTCCCGTCTCCAGTGACTTACTATACACTATGGAGAGTGGCAAGCAAAGTGCCTCTGCACACTCTTTCAGTATCCATGGTGAGATCCCATCTGGACCAACAGCCTTTCTAACATCCAGATCCAGCAGGTGTCTCTTGACCTCCTCTCTCGTAATTTCGAACTCTTCCAAGGCCGCCTAGTTTACCTCCCTTTCTCCTAGCACAGTGACCTCACCTTGTTCTATTGTTAAGACCTCCTGGAACCTCTTGTTGAGTTCTTCACACACCTCTCTGTCATTCTCTGTATACCTGTCCTCGCCTGTTCGAAGTTTCAATACCTGTTCTTTCACTGTTGTTTTCCTTCTGATGTGACTGTGGAGTAGCTTTGGTTCGGTCTTGGCTTTGTTTGCTATATCATTTTCAAAACTTTTCTCTGCTTCTCTTCTCACCCTGACGTACTCATTCTTGGTTCTATGGTATCTCTCTCTGCTTTCTGGTGTTCTGTTATTCCGGAAGTTCCTCTACGCCCTTTTGTTCAGTTTCTTCGCTTCCATACATGCCCTATTATACCATGGATTCTTCTGTTGCTTCTCGGATTTTTCCCTTTGGGCCGGGATGAACCTGTTTACTGCCTCCTGACACTTTTGGGTAACATAGTCCATCATACCCTGTACAGACTTATCTCTGAGGTCTGTGTCCCAAGGTATTTCACTTAGGAAACTTCTCATCTGTTCATAATTTCCCTTTCGGTATGCCAGCCTTTTGATTCCTAGTTCTTTTTTAGGGGAGATAAGTCCTAGCTCTACCAGGTACTCAAAGTTCAATACACTGTGGTCACTCATTCCCAAGGGCACTTCCATCTTAACTTCTCTTATATCCCACTCATTTAGGGTAAATATCAAATCAAGCATTGCTGGTTCATCTTCTCCTCTCATTCTTGTTGGTTCTTTGATGTGCTGGCTTAGAAAGTTTCTTGTTGCCACGTCCAGCAGCTTAGCCCTCCATGTTTCTGGTCCTCCATGCGGGTCTCTGTTCTTCCAATCTATCTTCCCATGGTTGAAGTCTCCCATAATTAGTAGTCCAGATCCATTCCTGCTAGCAACAGAAGCTGCTCTTTCTATTATGTTAAGGTGGCCATGTTGTTTCTATCATATTCCTGTCTAGGTCTTCTGTCATTTGGTGGTGGATTATATATGACTACGACTATAATTTTTTTCCCTCCATTTGTTACGGTACCTGCTATGTAGTCACTGAAACCTTCACAGCCCTGAATATCCATCTCCTCAAAATCCCAGCCTTTTCTTACCAGCAGAGCTACACCACCCCCACCTCTTCCTTCCCTCTCTTTCCTCATAACAGAATAGTCCTGTGGGAACACTGCGTTTGTTATCGTTTTCGTGATCTTTGTTTCTGTGAGGGCTATTATGTCTGGGTTTTCCTCTAGTACCCGTTCTCCAAGCTCATTTGCTTTATTTGTAATTCCATCTATATTAGTGTACATCGCTTTGAGGCTCACTTTCTTCTGTCCCTTCTCAAATCGCCTCCTTGGTGAGTGTTCTGCTGGTGGGGGAGGCTGTTCCATGGGTGTTAGGACCTGTGAGGTGGATAACAGGGTCTCAGAGGATATTGGGATGAGGGGCGGGGAATCCACTGAAGGGGGAGGGACAGGGAGGGTATGGGGTGAAAGGGGAGGGAGGACTCGGGAGGAGGGGAGAGGTAGAAGGGTGGGGATTGGGTGTGGGGGGAGGGAGATTTGGCTGAACATTTGAGTGGGGGGCAGGGAGGGTTTGGGGTAGGGGGGGGTTTCTATGCAGAGGAGGGAGGCGGGGTTGTCCTCCCTTCTGGTGTTACTGGGTAGCTGGTTGTGGGTTCCCCCCTCGCTTCTGGGGGTGTTGTGTTGGGAGCTGTGACTTCCTGGTTTTCCCCTCTCGCCCTGCGCCTCTTCCTTGCTTCTGCCGCCACGGCTCTCTCCTCCCTTGTCACATAACACGTATGTCCTCCCACGTATAACAGGAGACAGGATCCTACACAATGTACACGTGTAACAGGAGGCAAGCTCCTGCACACTGAACACATATGACAAGGGCCAAGGTCCTGCGCAATGTACACGTGTAACAGGAGGCAAGATTGTGCACAATGCACATGTTCAACACGAGGCAAGAACCTGCACAATGCAAACGTGAACAGGAGGTTATCTTGAGATGATTTCGGGGCTTTTTAGTGTCCCCGCGGCCCGGTCCTCAACCAGGCCTCTACCCCCAGGAAGCAGCCCGTGACAGCTGACTAACACCCAGGTACCTATTTTACTACTAGGTAACAGGGGCATAGGGTGAAAGAAACTCTGCCCATTGTTTCTCGCCGGCGCCTGGGATCGAACCCAGGATCGCAAGACCAGCGTGCTGTCCGCTTGGCCGACCGGCTTTCTTCGCAAGGCAAGGTCCTGCACAATGTACATGTCCAAAAGGAGGTAAGGTCCAGCACAATGTACATGTATAACAAGCGTCAAGGTCCTACACAATATACTCGTATAACAGGAGGCAAGGTCCTGCACAATGTACACGTACAACAGAAGCCAAGATCCTGCACAATTTACATATTCAGCATGAGGCAAGGTCCTGCATAATATACACGTGAACAGTAGGCAAGGTCCTGCACAATATACATTTCTAAGAGAAGGGAAGATCCTACACAATGTACATGTTCAACATGAGGCAAGGTACTGCACAATGTACATGTCCAACAGGAGGAAAGGTCCTGCACAGTGTACACGTATAACAGGAGGCAAGCTCCTGCACAATGTATGCGTATTACATGTGGCAAGGTTTTACACAATGTACACGTGTAACAGGAGCCAGGGTCCTTCACAATATACACGTGCAACTGGAGGCAAAGTCCTATGCAATGTACACGTATAACAAGCTGCAAGGCCCTACACAATATATACATATAACAAAAGGTAAGGTCTTGCACAATGTACACGTATAATAGGAGGCAAGGTCCTATACAAATGAACACTTGTAAACGGAGGCAAAGTTTTGCACAAAGTACACGTATAACAAGAGGCAAAATCCTGCACAATGTACACTACAACAGGAGGCAAGGTCCTGCACAATGAACGCGTGAAACAGGAAGCAAGATCCTGCACAATGTACATGTTTAACATGAGGCAAAACCCTGCACAATGTACACTACAACAGGAGGCAAGGTCCTTCACAATGAACGCGTGAAACAGGAAGCAAGATCCTGCACAATGTACATGTTTAACATGAGGCAAGGTCCTGCACAATGAACGCGTATAACAGGCGGCAAGGTCTTGCGCAATGTACACGTGTAACAGGAGCCAAGGTCCTACACAATGTTCACGTGTAACATGAAGCAAGGTCCTGCACAATGTACACATGCAACAGGAGGCAAGGTCCTGCACAATGTACACTACAACAGGAGGCAAGGTCCTACACAATGTACACGTGTAACAGGATGCAAGCTCCTGGACAGTATACAAGTGTATCAGGAGGCAAGGTCCTGCACAATGTACATGTCAAACAGGAAACAAGGTTCTCCACAGTGTACATGTGTAACAGGAGGCAAGGTCCTGTGCAGTGTATATGTCCAATAGGAGGCAACGTCCGGCACAATGTACATTTCCAACAAGTAGCAAGGTCCTGCACAATGTACATGTGTAACAGGAGGCAGGGTCCTGCACAATGTACATGTTCAACATGAGGCAAGAGCCTGCACAATGTACACGTGAACAAGAGACAAGGTCCTACATAATGTACATGTCCAAGAGGAGGCCAGGTCCTGCACAGTGTACATGTCCAACAGGAGGCCAGGTCCTGCATAATGTACATGTCCAACAGGAGGCAAGGTCCTGCACAGTGTACACGTATAACAAGGGGCATGGTCTTGCACAATATTTGTATATTTTATATATACTACTTACATAGTATTTATCTATTTTATTTATGGTGCATATTATCTCATATTTACCTAAGCCTGGAGTTTATGCCATTGCCACGTCTTACCTCATTTAATTACTGTTTACCTGCCTCATTTTCTTTTTACACTATCGATAAAGTAATATTTTAATTGTAATGATAAGTATTGCTTATTCTTAAGCAGTGACTAACATTATAAAGAAAATTTTAAGTTTACTGTTAGTATTTTAAATGAATGCTATTTGATATCATAATTCTCTTTCGTGATGAATTGGAGTATATCATTCCCTGATTTACATGATGGTCTTTACGATGACAGGAAGCCAATGGGTTGTCAGAGGTCCCCCGATTTGCCTTGACAATCTTTTCCAGTTTGATTTTGAAATTCAACATTCTTTGCATTAATGGGTTTGGGGGGTAAGGTGTTCCATTGGTTTGTATCCCTGTGGGTGAAAAAGCATCACCTGTTCTCAGTCCTATGATGAGAACATTGTGGCTTGTCAAGCTTGAAAACGTTGCTCCTTGTTTGTACACACCTAGTTGTGCTTGGGGGGGGGGGGTTAGCTGTGGCTCTTTGATCCTGCCTCTCAACTGGTGTACAGCTACCTGATATTTCATATCAACATTTGAAAATACGTATGGAGTCTGCCTCCATCACATCACTGCCTAATGCATTTCATCTGTTAACTATTCTGACACTGAAAAAATATAATGTCCCTGTGGCTCATTTGGGTACTCGGTTTACACCTGTGTACCAGCCGTGTTAAACAGTTTACCAAAAACTCAAAATTCCTCTGAGAATTATGTAGGTAGTGATTATCTCTCCCCTAACTCTTTTGTCTTCCAGTATCGTGAGGTGCATCTCACGCATCCTTTCCTCGTAACTCATGCCTCTTAGTTCTGGAACAAGACTACTGGCATTGCAAAGCAGAACGTTTTCAAGCTTCGTCTTGTGCTTGACAAGGTACGGGGCTCCATGCTGGGGCCGCATACTCCAGGATTGGTCTTACATATGTGGTATTCAAGGTTCTGAATGATTCCTTACACAGGTTCCTGAAGACAGTTCTGACGTTAGCTAACCTCGCATACGCCGCAGATTTTTTTTTTTTTTTTTTTAGGTGGGCGTCAGGAGACAGGTTTGGCGGGTTATCAACTCTTAGATTTTTCTGTCCTTTTCATGAAGGACTTCATCTGCCATTCGGTATCCTGTGTTGGCCTCCTGTTTTCACCTAGCTCCAATACCTTACATTTACTCGGATTGAACTTTGGTAACCGTTTGTCGGACCATTTATTGACTTTGTCAAGGTCATCTTCTAATTTTATACTACCTTCCTCTTCCTCTGTCTTAATCCTCTTCATAATATTTGCATCATCAGCAAAAATGAGAGGAACGATTCTATACCCTTTGAGAGATCATTTACATACTTCAAAAACAGTATAAGTTCAAGAACTGAACCCTGTGGGACTCCACTGGTGACGCCTCGCCAGTCTGAGACCTCAGCCCTCTCAGAGATCTCTAAGACCTCCACCCTCCGTCTTCTGTTACTCTCTGTAACAGTTCGGTCTGCTTAAGTTCTCCCTTATCCAATCGAGTACCTTCCCTTTCACTCCTGCCTGCATCTCTAGATTTTGCACTAGCCTTTTGTGTGGTATTGTGTCAAAGGCTTTCTGGCAATCGAAAAATATGCAGTCTACCCACCTCTTGTGGGAAAAGCCTGCTGGGATTGATATAAGATGAGACTACCAGGGACTTGTACTGAACTAAATTAAAAATTTACTGTCTGCAAATTAATTCAATTAAAATCTCTAGCTAGGGTTGTAAATCCTAGCTCCTCTTTTCCTAATGACAGATTGTGGGCTGTAAGGGACAGGTGGGGTGAATGAATTAGTTGATAGAAGTTCCAGTCCACCTGTAGACAGGGATCTCACATCAGCTTGTATTTTATACAAGGATAAGATTTAATAAATTCAGTTATATGACTGAACACTGGCTCTGTTTAAATCAGGGATTTAAACATACATAGTCTAACCTAGCACCATAACTATTAACAGCCAATATGTACTTATACTATAAACAACAAATTTAATTGTAAAAGTATAATAAATGACTTTAAATGTAGTCTAAATACTGTTAACTAAGTACTAGAAATCATTCAATTAAATGAACTTATATGATAACTTAAAAAATAACTAAGCAAGCAATTGATAACTTAATTTATATATTCAAGTATATATGTAATGTATTTACATTCAATTTGTGATTAGGTACAGTTAGCTTGACTGAATCTCTTCCAACACAATGGAAACTTATGAGGTTCTTTACTTATTGCGGCTGAATTCTTTTATAATAATAATAATAATAATTTTTATTTAGGTAAGGTACATACATAAAGAGATTTTACAAAGTTTGTTGGCTTTATAGATAGAGCTAGCACATACAATGCCTAAAGCCACTATTACGCAAAGCGTTTCGGGCAGGAAAAGCATTAATGACTAAAGCTTAAAACTAATGGGTAAAAAGAATAAGATGTGTTGAGTACAAATAAAAATAGAGGTAAAAGAGGGGGGAACATTGTTGAAAAAGCAGCACAAATACAATTACAAATTATTACAGAAAATTACATTCAAACAGCGTTGATTTGCAAAAAAAAAAAAAACAAAAAAAAAACATACATGGGTTGACAATAGAGGGGTAAGGTGAGTTACAGGGAATTTATTAGGTATAGCTTCGTTTTTAACTTAAACTGGTTGAAAGAGGTACAGTCTTTAACATGGTTGGGAAGGTCATTCCACATTCTGGGCCCCTTGATTTGTAGAGCATTTCTGGTTTGATTAAGTCGTACTCTAGGAATATCAAAACTGTATTTATTTCTGGTGTGGTGCTCATGGGTTCTGTTACAACCTTCTATGAAGCTTTTGAGATCAGGATTGGCATTATAGTTTAGTGTTTTATATATGTATAATACACATGAGAAAATGTGCAGTGACTTAATGTCTAACATATTCAGAGATTTGAGTAGGGGTACCGAGTGATGTCTGGGGCCAGAATTGGATATTGTCCTAATAGCAGCTTTGTGTTGAGTAATTAGAGGACGTAAGTGATTTTGGGTAGTAGAGCCCCAAGCACAAATACCATAGTTGAGATATGGATAGATAAGGGAGTAATAGAGTCACCAGGGCAGGGCATGGTACATAATATCTGATCTTAGAAAGAATGCCCACAGTTTTTTAAACTTTTTTTGATATGTTTAGAATGTGTCCCTGGAAATTCAGCTTGTGGTCAATGAGAATGCCAAGGAATTTGCCATCTAATTTGTTACAAATTTGGGTATTGTTTATTTTGAGATTTATTTGATTAGAGGATTTATTGCCAAACAGAATATAGAAAGTTTTGTCAATGTTAAGGGTGAGTTTGTTGGCAGTTAGCCACAGATGGACTTTATTAAATTAAGCTCAGTATTTACTGTGGCATTTAGAGCAAGGGGATCAGGACTGGAGTAAATGAAGGTTGTGTCGTCAGCAAATAGAATTGGTTTGAGGTGTTGGGAGGCATTTGGAAGGTCATTAATGTAGATGAGAAAGAGGAGAGGGCCAAGTATGCTGCCCTGGGGAACACCAATGTTGATGGGTAGGGTGGGAGAAATTGTATTATTCACAGAAACACATTGGAGCCTGTCAGTAAGGAAGGATTTGAGGTATTGTAGGGAGTGTCCTCTGACATCATAATGATGTAATTTAAGAAGAAGGTTTTGGTGGTTGACAGTACCGAAAGCTTTACACAGGTCCACAAATAACCCAACAGGGAACTCATTTTTATCAAGAGCTGTATGAATCGAGTTAAGCATACTAATAAGTGCATCGTTAGTGCTTTTTTGGGGCCTGAAGCCATATTGGCAAGGGCTAAGTATATTGAGTTTGGCTAGATATGAGTAAAGCTGCTTATAGATTAGTTTTTCAAAAATTTTTGACAAGTTTGGCAGGATTGATATAGGTCTCTAGTTGTTAACATCTGTGAGATCACCACATTTGTGGACAGGCGTTACTCTCGCTTTTTTTAGAATATCTGGAAAGGTTTGGAGTTCAAGTGACTTGTTGAAGAGCAAAGCAATAGCAGGGGCTAAAGATCTGGAGGCTTTTTTGTAGATTAAAGTTGGTATCTCCTCAAGGGCACCAGACTTGGTTTTAAGGGAAAGGATTATCTCATTGACGTCAGTGGAATTAATAGGCATTAGGTACAGAGACTGTGGATAGTTACCTGTAAGATAGTCCTTAATGTCAGTACTGGAAGATGGAATATCATTAGCAAGGAATGAACCAATGGAAGAGAAGAACCTATTGAACTCAATAGCAGAATCAGAGGCTGAAAGCTGACCATCGTTATTAGACAGGTGAGTCGGTTTGTTATTTATAGACTTCTTTGATCCCAATATTTGTGAAATTGTTCTCCAAGTTTGTTTAATGTTGCTCTTTATTTGGGTAAATTTATCTTCGTAGTATTTAGTTTTGGCTCGTCTAATTATCTTAGATAGCAATAATGAGTAATTCTTTGAGAATTCTTTGGAGACAATTCCTAACCTATACTTCTTCTCAAGGTCATGTTTTTTATTAATAGATTTAAGTATTCCCTTTGTAAGCCAGGGATTGTTAAGCCTTTTGGTTGTGACTTGTTTTGTAAGCATAGGACAGTGGGTATTATAAAGGCTAAGAGTTTTTTGAAGAAAAGATTGAACTGCTAGGTTGATGTCCTCTATGTTACCTAACTCGGACTCCCAGTTAACATTATCAGTAGCAGTTATAAAATTGTCTATAGCAGCTTCATTGTGTAGTCTAAAATGTATCTCTCTTGACTCAAGAGGTGGTTTGCTAATCTTAGTTAAGAGAAATGTGGGGTAATGGTCTGTAGTGCTATCGGTGATTATACCTGAAGTAAGCGGAGAGGTTATGTTTGTCCAGATGTGATCTAGAGTCGTGGCAGTGCTATCAGTGATTCTAGTAGGTCTAGTGATTAAGGGTATGAGGAAGCAGGAATTCATACAGTTGAGGAAGCTAACAGCAGTAGGGTGTTCTGGCTCGCAGAGGTCAATATTAAAGTCCCCTGCGATAATTAGGTGGTTTTTGTTCAGTCTGTTATCAAGTATTAGATTTCTAAGGTTTGAGTTGAATTCGGACACATCAGTGTTAGGAATTCTATAAACTGCACCCACAGACAGGACAGACTCGGCACCCTTGACTCTGAAGCTGGCGAAGATATACTCCCCATAGCAGTCTCTAGTTCTAATTTCTTTTAAGCATGTTAGTTCTTGGTGGTAGTAAAGAGCAGTGCCACCACCTCTCTGAAGTTGACGACAGTTGTGAATTGCTGAGTAGTTAGGCATGTTAAAGAGTTGAGTAGTATCCTCTTTCAACCATGTTTCAGTAAGTATAATAAAAGAGAATTTGTTGTCAATAGCTTCAATCAAGGCACTAACATCATCGAAGTGTTTACCTAGGGATCTAACGTTCAAATTGATTACAGAGATATTGTGATTGTGAGTTACTACATTGTTTACATCACGTGCTGCAAAATATCTGCAATTTAGATCATTAAATTGATTATTGTCATAGATAGTGGATAAGAGGTTAAGTTCTGGGTCTATACTTGACTGCATAAAAAAAGCTGATTGCAGGAAAAACAAGGAAAGAAAGGCAAATTACAAGGTAGAAATAAGCTATAAAATAGGGAAAAAAAATGTACACAATACTGTGCAAAACAAACACAAAAGGGGCTTACAGGGGTACAATGGAGTAAGGGAGTATGGCTAGGCTAGGCAACCTAGGTAATAAATGAGATTAAAGAAAAAACATATAAACATGGACTATACAAAACACAAGATATAGATATACAAAACAAAAATATAAACAAGACTAAGCAATACAAAAACAAATTGAGCAAAAATGAAAAATGAGGTAAATTGCTTACAAGTACTCTCAGGTACACTGTAAGTAACAATAGATAGATAATATATATCAATATAGATAAGAATGTCACGATACAATAAGATAAGCAGTTACAGGACCAGATGAAAACAAATCTGCTGTAAAATAGAAAGTAATTATAGCAAAACACAACAATATAATAATATAACAATACAATAAGAGCTTACAAAGTATTGAGTCTGCTAAATTAGAGAATAATTATGGCAAAACACAACAATAAATGCAAGTAAACAAAAGAATTGAAACAATTAGAGGTAGAATTAAGGTCACTAGATAGCCATGGAGGATACACAAGTTTGGTGGAGAGAACAAAAAATCAGTAGAGACTGACAAGATGAATATATAAAAAAAATTGACAAATGATAATTGTAAAGTAAAATAATCTTAAAGATAATAAATTTTATTAAGCTTAGTTTTAACTTATAATTAGTATGAATTTAATTAAAAGAACAAAAATGAGATCAATAATTGATTTCAATAAATGATATAGATCAATACAAATAAATTTAAAATATAAATGGAATAGGGTAAGATTAGATTTAAGAGTAAAATTTTACAATGAAACTGAGGTAGATGCTTGCATAAGTGCATGGAGACTTGATGGATTATTTAGGAAATTATATAAATGAGAGAACATTAGGTAAAAGGTAAGGCAGAGACAGCACCTTAGACAAAGGTAGATTAAGTTAGGTTAGGCTCAGGCACTGAAAGAGTTATTTTAAGTACTGGCATTGGTCGGGTTCAGGTTTTCAGATATACCAAAATCACTTAAGAAGGCCAGGAGTTGTTGGTCACATTTTATTTCATATCTTTTTCCTGTAATTTCCTTCTTCGCAAAAATCGTACCATTCCTAGTGTAGCACTGCTTGATAAGACCAGGTTTTTGTTTGCGAATTTGGTGCAGCCTGTAGAGGAGGGATCCACGCTGCTTTGTAAGACACTCATTTATATAGAGGTTGATTTTTTGCTTAGCAGCTGATTGTATGAGGTCAAACTTCGCAGAGGGATTTGCAAGTTTGATGAGCATTCTCCTACTGATACGGGGATTGTTTTTATCTATCCTAATAGCCGATTTGATTTGAACATTGACACTGATCTTTGAATTAATTAGGGTGTTGGCTATGTTACAGCAATCCTCACCTTGTTGTTCATCAGGTAGATCAGTAGAGCTAATTATCAGGGAGTCATGAAGTTGTTGTTGCTCTTGGTCATCTTCGGAAGCCGCCTGGTGAATCTGAAGGAGATTGATCTGTTTTTCCAGCTTTTGAAGGAGGTCACTTTGAGCTGATTGGGTTTCTTCGGCCTGAATCTTACGTATTTGATCCATTGCACCATTTGCAACAGTTTGTATGTTGAGAATTTCTTGGTTGTTGTTCGTCGACGATCCAAGGAGGCAGTCTATGGTATGTTGTTGTCGGGTGACTGTGGCTTGGAGGGCCGAAATAGCTTCTGATTGCATTTTCACAAGGTTGTGCAGTTTCTGGAGCCATGGATTACTTCGGAGAGGTTTGAAGTTTGGACAGGGAGCAATAGATTGAGTGAATTCTACAGCTAGAGATTCGAGGTGAGTTGAAGGGGGGGAGTGAGGAGGGGGAGCGGATGCTGTGTTTACCAACATCGGCGAGGGTTGCAGCGTTGCCAGTGTTTCGTTCAGAACTCTAGGAGTAATGGAACCAGAGCGAGAGGCACCCCTACCTTGCTTGTTGTTATGTTTGGGCATGGTTTCGGCGAATAGATTCTTGGTAGCGTTTCTAAAGGTAGATACTTGGTGAATTATAATAGGGATGCCTAGCGTATAGGGAACACTTGGCAGATGGGTCGTAGAAAGGCAGGCGAAAATTGGTTAATTTTGGTTGATTACTGTTGAGGTTCGCTGTGAGTTATGGCATATTAAGTCTCCATGCACTTAACTCGTGCTAGGCAGCAGTTAGGCCATGCAACGTTGAGTGGAGACGAAATTAACACGAATTTTCAGCAGCAGTGTCGGAGCCGGTACCACCCGCCAGCGTTTCCCGCCAGCCAATTTTCTGACACAACGGACACTCATGAGTCTAGTGCTTGGATAAGATTCACAGCTACACTACAATTTTAATAAACTTACTGAAATGTGAGGCTTTGCCTCGCTTTTTAACCGACAGACAGATTTATAGGATATTAAAGTCACACAAGCATACAATTGGCCAATCATATACCAAAATAACCTTCAATATACTTCTCTGCCAGTCGGGGTGCCTTGTCTGACAAGGTGCTAGACTGATTAACTCTCTCTTGTTGAGTTTAGGCACGATATTTTGTCACAGCGTTGCTGTATGATGATCTGGTAGCGTTGCTACCTGATTGTCCCTGCAGTTGCAGAAGAATGATAGTTGATAAAGATTAGGAATGAAGGTGGTGGAAACCGTGTCACTGTGATCTCCACTATACACTCTTATTTTATATACATGTTCTAGGATTTTCCTTGTAGATATTGTCCAGGTACTCCCCCAGTTCTAGAGAGTGTTCACTGGTGATAAAGATAACTAGATAAGGTGTCCTAAGCCAAATGTTCGCTAAGGATCCGTCACTTGTTCACTGATTTGTAAACAAACACGAAGTGCCCCGGGCTCTGTTGGTGGGCGCTTCACTCCCAGCCATCGCCCTGCCATGCTCCCTGAGCACGGTAGCCTTCTATGAATATTGATTGATTATTTTTACAGTCTAGACTTATGATTGAGATAAGATGTGATTATAACATAATTAGATATAGGATATAAAGATTATTAGTAGTACTTGATAGTACCACTGATTCTTATTAAGGATTCGATTTTATCCCTACCGGATATTGAATAAATGTTCCAATAGTTTTTTAATTAACAAATCCTTCTAGAAGCTTCTGGATCCTTGAGAGATCATGCACAAAGTCACGTAGGCATCAATAGGGCCCTGTAGCGTACGTGATCATAGTGACAGTGTCATCTAGGATCAAGCTATATAATGAATCTATAATGATTCTAATATGATTTTGATACGATTTAGATATGATTTTGATATGATATAGAAATGATATAGAAATGATATAGAAATTATACATTTCTTAGATGATTATTAGATATGGTGGGTAAAAATTTCCCACATCTTCCAGAGGGAGAGAACTGGCACAGAGTCCAATACTAAGGACAATAGTAACCATATGTATTTATTTACTCTCCATTGGATTGATAATACAAGTGCAAATTTTGCTTGCACTTTTGTGCTGCTCTCCGTTGTGGATGATTGTGTCTGTTAGGAGTCTGTGGGTCATGTGTAGTTAGAGTGTCTTGAGGTCTCTCAGGATCCAACTGCAGCTGGCTCACTGATTCCATGTGGATGAGTTTGTCCAATGTCTTTAGGGAAGTTGTTCCTTTAGACAGGATTTTGACTATTCTCAAAATCCCCTGACTATCTGGATGGACTGAGACAACTTTACCTAATGGCCAGTCAGCCCTAGGGCCATCACTGTCTACCAAGACAATATCGCCAGGTTAGAGATTAGATATATTATGTGGGACATTGGCCCCATAGTGATGTTCTCGTAGAGATGTAAGATATTCTTTTGTCCAAACATCATTCCATTTTTGGATTATGCTGGACCGATGCTTATACCCCTGAACCAACTCGCTCTGACCCACATATGAGCAGCTCTGATCTCCTCATCCACTAGAGATGGTACTGGAGTCAGAAGTCTTCCATACATTAGGTGGGCAGGACTTAATGGCTCATGTTGAGTAGGATCCTCAGACAAGTAAGTCAACGGCCGGTTATTCACCCTTGATTCTATTTCCGTGATTACTGTCTGGAGTTCTTGAAGATTGATTTTCTCACGGTGTAGAGATTTTCTCAAGGATCTTTTTACAGTTTCTATTAACCGTTCATAAAATCCTCCGTGCCATGGGGCTCTCGGAGGGATAAATTTCCATCTGCAATGACGCTGTTCCAGTGTGGAAGTAACTGCAAGATGGGAACAGATTTCCCGTAGACATGCTTCTCCAGCTACCAAGTTTGCTCCGTTATCTGAAATCATCAGCTTAGGGCATGATCAGCGTGCTGCGAATCTGCGGAAAGCTTGAATAAATGATTGAGCAGTCATATCGGGTGTTACCTCTAGATGTACTGCCCTGGTGGTAGCACAGGTGAACAGACAGATGTATGCCTTGATAGGTTGCTTATCTGCAGTCCCTGTTAGATATATTGCTCCTGTATAATCTACTCCTGTCGTTTCGAAAGGTTGTAGATGGACCACTTGTTCCTTTGGTAGGGGTGGTGGCCCTGGATAAGAGCAAGTTCTTGCATCGTACCTTCGGCATATCATGCAATTCTTCAAGATTGATTTGACTGACTGTCTTCCCTGAGGAATCCAGTACTGCTGTCTGATTTGTGTTAGTGTGTCTAACACTCCTCCATGTTTGATGATTTGTTGATGTGTATGCAACACAATCAACCTTGTGATCCAATGATTTTTTGGTAAAAGCCATGGATGCACGGTATCTAGAATGATATCTGCGTGTTTAAGGCTCCCTCCACAACGCAGAATGTTGTGATTTTCTTGGTCTATCCACAGACCGAGATTGTGTTTTAACTTATGCGGAAGATATTCATAGTTATTCCCATAAGTTTCTCTCTGGGCTTGTCTTACCCAATAGATAAGTGCATCTGGAAAAGTGTATTTTATACCTTTTTTCCTGAGATAATGAAACAGGTTCTGTGTTACATTGATTAATTTGATGAGCGAGGAGTAATGAGTACAATCCAAGACTGATATTTGAGCTTGCTGCCTGGTGGTAGTTATGGTTTGTGTCGTAATGACGTGTGGCTTTTGTTCAGGCCAACTACCATTCACTAACCATCGAGGCCCATGAAACCAAATATCTGCCTTTGCAAACTGTTTAAATGTCATACCTCTTGATAAGAGATCAGCTGGATTATCCTTTGTTGGTGCATGCAACAATTGAAAGCCTGCGGAAATTTCTTTAATTTCCGAGACGCGATTTTTTACATATGGAGTTGGACAGTTGTCGTTTCGTACCCATTGAAAGACAGCTTCATTGTCAGACCATATAATGACATCTTTGATGTTCATGGTAGACAAGACTTGTTTGATATGTACTGCTAAGCGTGTGCCAGTTAGCAGTGCTGTTAGTTCCATCTGAGGCAAAGTCCTCTTTTTTAATGGAGCGACTCTGGCCTTAGAGGTGATAAGATATGATTGATTAGAAGTCACTAAGTAAGCACAAGCTCCAAAAGCTTTGGCTGACGAGTCTGCGAATACATGTAGTGATACTTCATCATTTTCCTCGACTATGTGTCTCGGAAAGGTTATCTTTTCAATTAAAGTTTGTTCTTGAGCCACTTCCATCCAAGCTTTTTGTAACTGGATTGGTAGTGGATCATCTCAACCAACCATAGTTTTCCAAGCTTCTTGCACCAATAAACGCCACTTGATAGTCAAAGGATTTAGTAGACCAAGTGGGTCGAATACTTTGCTAACTTGTGAAAGCAAATCCCTTTTTGTAGCAATGTAATAATTTACCGGTACAGCTCTGATCGAGATCGTGTCCGAGATTAAATCCCACTCCATACCTAACACCTTTTGTGATTCTGGTACGTGATATTCAGGGTAATCTCTTGCTATTTGATTATTCAATGTTGCATTATTAGAGGCCCAAGATTGTAGTGGCATGTTGGCACCTTGTAGCTCCTTGTTGGCCTCTTGATATAATTGTAATTGTTCAGTAGTACTGTTAACTGTCCCTTGAAATTTATCTACATATAGATTCTGACTGATTTCAGTCTTACAGGGACTTGATGATTTCTTCAGATGAGTATCTAGAGTTGCTTGCAATAGAAATGGACTACTTGTCGCACCAAAAAGAACTGATGAGAATCTGAAAGTCACTATAGGACTATTGATATCTTCTGGGTTCTCTACCCATAGAAACTTAGTGAAGTCTCAATCTTCTTCCTGCAAGCCGACTCTTAGAAAGGCCTTACTTATATCTGCTGAATACGCATATTTGTTAAGTCTAAACTTCAACAGTATGTCATACAATTTCTGAGTTAGACTTGGACCTGTTTGCAAACAATCATTTAGACTGGTTCCTTTGGGTCCAGATTTAGAGCTACAATTAAAAACTATCCGTATAGGAGTCGTTTTTGATTCTCTCATTACAGCCATGTGAGGTAAAAAATGGCCTGATTGCTTATTGTCGTGTTTCACGACTTCGATGAATTTATTCTTTAATTGTTGAGCAATAATCTCATGATAGAGTTTTAAATGCTCAGGCTTTTTTCTTAGCTTTGCTAATTGAGATTTAAATTGACTGTAAGCCATGTGATAATTGGTAGGTAAGGTTTTATGATTGATTTTCCATGGTAGCCTTACCCAGTACTGTCCATCATGGTACTGTACAGTTTCTAAGTATTGATTGTATGCACAGACATCATCAGGACTTGGTTGTTCAGGAATTATTCCTATGGCATCAAGTTCCCACAATTGATGTACAGATTCTAATCCATCATCAATCATGTGGGGTATTTTAAGTGGTGACTGTTCTTTGCCTAGTCATGCCACTAATACAGTTTCTGTATGATGTGATTTTTCAGGAGTTGAAGGTTCAAGATCTAGTATAGGTCCTGTCATCAATATGCCTCCTGCTGATTTGAGTATATTCATACCCATAGATTCTTCTGATCCCAGAATGAGTCGATGATAGTAGTCAGCTCCAATCAGGATCAATCTCCAATTAGTCAGAATCAAGCAGAGGATCTGCTAATTGTATTCCATTTTCTTTTAGGAATTTAATTGTGGCTGCCAGACCAGTCACTTCCATTTCAGTAGGAATTTTATCAACTACTATGGCTTCTACTGTCCTTTGGGATGTACCTAGACAGACATTGAGTTTTACTACTGGAAAGGTTCTACGACCAGAATTAGTAAAAAAACCTGATATGGAGGTAGATACTTGCTTTGAAGATTTAAGTTGTAAATCTTCTGCCATCTTTTTACTGATAAAGGTTTTCTGTGACTCTTGAGCAAAAAAGCCTCTAGTTTGAATACAAATTCCATGATTGCATAGTTCTAGCTGTGCAGTAGGCAATATGGCTGTTGTAACAATTTCTGTACCCAAGTCGTTGACATTACTCATTACTGTACAGAATTGTACGGCTGTGGTGGTATTATCATCTTTGGGCTTTGCCTGAGATGCAGGTTGATTATTGGAAGTCTGTGATCTGGATTGAGTGTTAATATCACCACAGAGTGCTGTGTGATGTACACTTTTATGACAATATTGGCAGTTCTGCAATTGAGTGTTACACTCACTTGTATCATGCTTCCGTAGACAACGGATGCACCTGTTCAGAGATTTCAGTCGGTCGATTCGACTGGCACGGCCTTCATAAACTGTGCATTGATAAATGTTATGTGCTTCTTGACAGAATAAACATTTTGGGGCACTTGTAGCTCCTTTTGTCTTATCTGTCTTGGGAGCGTGATTTCCTACAGTTCTGTTAACTGTGGGGGATATAGCATAAGAGCTAACATTACTCTGTTTCCACTTTGCAGAAGAGGAGTTTTGTTGCCTTGATTTTTGACTGCCATTTTGGACATTTTTGTTCTTGTCCGTGGATTCACCTTTGGGGATTTTTTCTTGAGATCTAAGTTTTCCTCGGCTTCGTAATCTTTGTACGTAAGCTCGAAGTCCATCAAAGATTTGGCTTTGTGATAAGATATTGTTACAAGTATGTAACACTTGTAGGTAAGTAATTACATGCAAGTAGGTCATACAAGCATGTAACACTTGTACTCCTCCAAAGATTTCCTTAACCCTTAAACTGCGCATGGCGTATATATACGCCATGAGTAACATGTCCCACCGTGCGCATGGCGTATATATACGCCAAAGCGTGCCAGGCACGATTCAAACGTCCCGCGGTGTAAAGGGGTCACCCATACCGTAGCCAGGGGCGATTGTAAACAGACGCCATTTTGAAAAAAAATCCAGAGCAGGCCTCCTTTGTTTCACAGGCCTTAGTTAGTGGCCAGACACCATGGCGAGCGCATCACGACCCAGCGTGCGACCTCGCCCAGCGCTCCGCGCCGCGCAGTCCTTGACCGAAGACGAAATTGCAGATGAATTGTTCAAGGACGTTGATGAGTCTGATATTGACGACTCAGATATAGATGAAGATTATACCCAGCCAGAAGAAATCGAAACAACGGATAGTGAGGGGGAACATGTGGGTGCCACGAGGGTGAGGATGCCTCTCGAGGCTGCTACTCAACACCACTCAACACCGCCCCGCGCCCAAGCACATCGTTCATCTATACCACTGCACGTTTATGATACAATTGACGAGTCTGAAACAAGTGAATCTTTCTCAGGCTTTAGTGATGAAGAGTTGGAGAATAGTGTTACCCCCAGTGCCAGTACAAGTTTCGCCGCCTCAGCTGCCCGCCCAGCCAAGCGCCGCCGCATGGGACAATATGGCGACAATGAGGAACAAATTCCCTCATGTTCCACATCTTTTTCCTCATCTACCGTTCCTGCCCCTACTGCTACAAGGCGTGCTTCAGCTCCTGGTCCCCGGATTCCTCGCCGTGGTGCAGCTAATGGCTCTCGGAAGGCAGCAGGTTTGTGTGTGTGGAGTGATGGGGAAGATTTTGTCCCACAAATTCCCGACTTTGATAACAGAGATGTGGGAATTACTGATCTTTTCCCTGATACTGGTGACGAAATGTGTGAAATGGACTTCTTTACTGCGTATTTCGATGAGCCGCTAATGAAACACATTGTTCACGAAACGAATAGACTTGCGGATGATCTCATCGAAGGTGAGGAAGTTTCAGAATTTTCGCGACTACAGCGTTGGAAAGAGACAACTGTTGATGAGATGTATGTGTTTTTTGCAATTTGCATGTTGATGAAACATTGTGTGAAACACGTAATTTCAGATTATTGGAGCAAAGACAACTCTGTTCCAACACCATTGTTTGGGAAATATATGTCCCGAGACAGATTTCTGTTGATCCTACGGTGCATTCATTTTGCAAATAATGCTGACGAGACACAGGATGATAGGCTTTGGAGAGTGAGGCACGTGCTAAATGACCTGATTGGAAAGTTCCGAGATTACTACGTACCAGCTCAGAAGCTGGTTATTGATGAATCCCTGGTGCTTTTCAAAGGACGTGCTGCCTTCAAGCAGTATATTCCCTCAAAACGTCACCGATTTGGACTGAAATTCTTTGTGCTCTGTGACTGTGAATCAGGAATGGTGTTACACATGATACTTTATTCAGCCACAAATATAGATATTCCTGCTAATGACGAACATGGCTTCTCAGGTAGTGTGGTGAAGTCACTGCTTGCACCATATCTGAACAAGGGCCACATATTGTACACAGATAACTATTATACCAGTCCCTTGCTAACGAAATTCTTGCTGGATAATAAGACTGGAGTGTGTGGAACAGTAAAGCCAAAACGAAAGGAAATGCCTGTGTTTGATACTGCTATGCAAGTAGGTGACTGCGAGGTAAGGAAAAGTGGTGCAATGCTTTCAGTGCGGTGGAAAGACAGACGTGAAGTGAACATGTTGACCACCATTCACCCTGGTACAATGGTAGACAGTGGCAAGGTGAACAGAACAACAAAGCAAATAATATACAAGCCAGATTGTGTGATGGACTACAACATCAACATGCGTTTAGTTGATAAATGTGACATGATGGTGGGTGCTGTAGAGTGTGTACGTAAAACAGTGAAGTGGACAAAGAAAATGATTTTTCACCTTATTGATGTAACAATGCTGAACAGTTACAATATGTTTCTTGTGAAGACAGGTAGAAAACCATATTTCCGTTCGTTCAGTTTCCAAGTTGTGAAACAGTTGCTAGGTAAATTTGGCAAGGACACACCTGGTATACAAAGACCCATTCGAGACCCAATACTGAACCATGCTCCTGCACCCAGGCTCGCTTACAGGGAGGCCTTTCTGATACATCAAATCAAGAAATTACCACCAACTGGAGCTCGTGCAGCAGGCCAGCGTCGGTGTGTTGTGTGTTCCAGTACCAAATTGAGGCCACAGAAACGCAAATTGGTGTTGACATGGTGCGAAGCGTGTGCCGTCCCTCTGTGCCATATCGACTGTTTCGCACAGTATCACAGTCTCCTGGAGTACTAAATGTGTAATTCTTTGGTAAATAAATGTACATATCAAGTTTATTTTTGTGTTTATATTGAAAAAAACCCAAATACATTGAATATTTTCTGTAAATTATACCATTTTGGTGGGCATACTTGTGACACTAATATGTGAACGCCTAGTGAGTTTATACCAGTTTTATTATAATACAACGTCTAGTGGTAATAACTGGAACAATACTAGCGAAAAAAATTGGAGTAAAATGACCCAAGAATACTGTAAATAATTCCGCGAAAATAAATTCGCGGCAACTCGGGCCGCGCGAGCGGCCGTGAGTGACAGCTGGCTGACGCAGCACCCTTGAGCGCTCACAATCTGTGACGTCATCGGCCAACTTCTCGGCTCAATTGTGTCATTGGTATGTATAATAGAATTTTTTTATTATTTTTCCCATGCTCAGGAGACTCAAATTAACATGTTTAGAAGACGAAAAAAATTTTTTGAATTTTTTTTTTTCTTGCGCACAGGGGTGTAAATGTCCATATGACCCCTGAGCAGTGTAAGGGTTAAAGGATGAATTGTATCTGTAATAATGTGTATCTATATTATTCATGATGTGATGAAGCATTTTGCTTTTGCTTTTTTCTCGGCTTTGCCTTTTCTATTAAGTAAGTCTCTTTGAGATGCTTGATTAACTTCAGATTTTCTGAGGCTGCTTTCACTCCAGTGAAAGCATGAGATTAGGTGATCAAGACTATATTCTTGGATTAAGATAGTTATCTTAGATGGATGATAATACTTTTTTTTTTTTTGAGATATATACAAGAGTTGTTACATTCTTGTATATATCTGTATATACTGTATTGACATTGTCAATGGGCTGTTAGCCTTTCAGATTGTGATGTGAGATTAAGATTGGTCTTAATCCCCAATGGTAGATTATTGTAGCCAAGTGATGATGACATCTGTCTATCACCTGATTTAAATAGTCTGTAGGCTGTAGATTCAAGTGATTTTTTAGACACTTTGTGTCCTTTTCTTTTCTGTTTCAGCTGCTGGTGGAATACTGTTAGTCATTTTGACCTTTTCCGCGTTTCGGAGATTCCGAGATTTTTCTCTTTTTTTCTGATAAATATGTATGATGTTAATGTATTTTGATAAATGAGCTTTCCTGTCTACTTAGGTAATGATTCCAAAGATCGTCCTTCATTTCCTCCCTGGAATCTGGTTGTAGCAGGTGTTCAATTATCAAAAGTACTGTAATAATTTGATTTGTGACCCGAATGCACGAATGCACCAAGTTGGTAAATCCTGTAATAATTTTTTAAAAATAGTAATTGGCACTATTTTTGCAAAGTTATTACAAAATCTGTTACCATAATAATTGTTTGATAAAATACAGTAGAATGCCTACTGGTTTTATCTGTAATAGGGTTTGTACAGATGATTATGGTTAGATTGTAATGAATGCTCTTACAGTGATAAAAACACTTTTAAGGAATATTATGTAATGAGCAGCTCTGAAAATCAGTAGACTAGAGATAATGCTAGATAATACACTTAAATATGTATGTAATGTTACCACAAGTGAGGTAAATAATGAAATTTTATGATTAAGATGCAGTTGTGTCTTTGACACTGATATAATTAAGTATTGTGGTTTCTTAACACAGAACAGTATCAGTATGCTATGAATGCTTACTAGTTAATGGATATGGTGGCTTAAGCCACTGCAAACTATTTGTTTACTTAGATATATAACTATGATAAATATTGGCTGATAGCTAGGTTAGGCTAGAATATGTAAAAATTATTCCAATGCAAACGCAAGAAGTTTCTTATGCATTTGCTGGAATGATATTTGGTAAACGAATGATCATAAATATCTAGGTACGAAGGACCATTAATATCTAGGTTCGAAGGACCATTATTATCTAGGTTCGAAGGACCATTAATGTGGGAAAAACCTGCTGGGATTGATATAAGAGGAGACTACCAGGGACTTGTACTGAACTAAATTAAAAATTTACTGTCTGCAAATTAATTCAATTAAAATCTCTAGCTAGGGTTGTAAATCCTAGCTCCTCTTTTCCTAATGACAGATTGTGGGCTGTAAGGGACAGGTGGGGTGAATGAATTAGTTGATAGAAGTTCCAGTCCACCTGTAGACAGGGATCTCACATCAGCTTGTATTTTATACAAGGATAAGATTTAATAAATTCAGTTATATGACTGAACACTGGCTCTGTTTAAATCAGGGATTTAAACATACATAGTCTAACCTAGCACCATAACTATTAACAGCCAATATGTACTTATACTATAAACAACAAATTAAATTGTAAAAGTATAATAAATGACTTTAAATGTAGTCTAAATACTGTTAACTAAGTACTAGAAATCATTCAATTAAATGAACTTATATGATAACTTAAAAAATAACTGTAGAGGGAACCACATTCAAAGTGCCCGCCAAAGGAGACATTTTACAGTATAGGCAGGGCTGTGCCCTGATTGGTGGACGGCGACGGCGCACAGCCTACCCGCGCAGGCCAAGTGGGCCAGATTTGAACTGCATGTGACCCAGCGCGGACGACGCCTGCCCGGCACCATTGGCACTTAGGACATGTGCCCATAGGACCCCTAAAGAGGCATTGACTCCCTCTGTCCTACCCTTCCTGAGGAGCCTAGACTTGCTCCACCTGCCCTACCAGCCCTACCTCTCCCTACGACGACAGTTCCAGGTGAAATATTACTGTACTATTGTTGTAACACGTGGGTCACCTCTACATTGGCGCAGTGAGTAAACGTTCCCACGCGATGATCAAGAGGACCTCGCCAAGATATCTGCATCATCTGCAAGGGAGCTGGTCGGCCGAGCGAACAGCATGCTGGACTTGTGATCCTGTGGTCCCGGGTTCGATCCCGGGCGCTGGCGAGAAACAATGGGCAGAGTTTCTTTCACCCTATGCCCCTGTTACCTAGCAGTAAAATAGGTACCTGGGTGTTAGTCAGCTGTCAGGGGCTGCTTCCTGGGGGTGGAGGCCTGGTCGAGGACCGGGCCGCGGGGACACTAAAGCCCCGAAATCATCTCAAGATAACCTCAAGATAGATCATCGTTCTGCCGACTTCAGTCAAGACGTCTTAGAGAGTGTTCAACGTTTCCAGTCTCAAATTACTGGCTTTGGTTGCACCATAGATGTTCTTCGGTTTGTTGTTCAATAGCGGTGCCCAAGATATTTCAACCCCTTTTTTTTGTGCATATGTTTTATTCCACATCTCGTGCAATCCCCCAAGATTCTCCATAAGTTCCAGTTATCAGTGTTTTATACGGATTATTTCCCGGGATTTGTTGCGTTTTATTGTCTTGTCCCCCAAGCATTGATTCCTGCGGTCCCCAAGTTCTTTGAAGAAGGGGAGACGAGTACCACCATTCACACGGAATACGGGCCACCGTTCATGAGCATACCCGACCTGTATTGTTTACGAATCCGCTCGCGGAGGATTTCAGGCTGTCGCATCCGTCTCCAGTGTGTTTACTACAGCGACGCCGGTCCCAGCTCTGCAGGGTGCTTGCTGCAGGTCTGTTACTCTCTCATTTCTACTGTTAGCTAGACGTAACCTGTTCTAGGCTTTCTACAGAAGTAACGGCTCAAGGGGAACAGATACATTAAGTAAGCCTGTGAGTTTGTGTTCATACCAGATTTAAGGTGGATGGTGATCCGCCCTGCACACAGTTCCCCACGTTCACCTGAAAAAAGTGTTTTTGAGAACCCTCAGCCCAGTGCTTATGAAAATCAGGCACATTGCTTGTCAAAGTTCCTCAAAGTGCCTGCCATATCAGATTTTCCAGTTTTGCAAGTGCAGTAAGTGCCCAGTTTTTGTCTAAGCCTCAAGTGATTTAGGTACCAATTAAGTGTGCAGTGTTTTATGTTGCTTAAAACCCACCTGGCCCCATTATTTACATTATTGACTGTGCAGTGTTTATTTTTCCTTGTGGGACATTTATCTCTATCTCTGAACATTGGAACCTTAAGTGTGGCCATTGGTGTCCGTGTTTTTTTTTGTTGTTTTTTGTTTGGGGTGATATACATGTGAGGTGCCTGGCCCCAGATCTAAGGCTTATTACCAGGTGTGGCACGATATATTGGAGCTTTAACTTTCGACACCAGCACAATGGCCCTAATCAAGATAAACTCTGCTTCGGCTGCTGAGCTACAGCGGCTACCGGGTGTAGGAGATACATTGGCCGCTCGCATTATCAAGTTTCGGCATCGCCACATGATCACGGAGGACAACATTTATGATATCAACCGCCTTCGGGCCACACCCGAGTTGATGGCTGCTATATCGTTTGAGGTGGACCCGTCCCAACAGGGCCCCGGGCCCTCAGGTCAGGGGGCAGGAAGTCGTTCATCGTCCTCGTCCAGCAAAACGGGTACCCGCCGTTCCTCTAGGGGTGCCGCCAGCGGCAGACAACGTAGACGCCGACCTCAGTCACCAGCTTACTCCAGGGCTAGTGGCCGGCAAGGTACTCAGCAGGGGAGCCCCTCCCACCATCGATCGGCTCGATCAAGGAGATGGACAGCTCGACACTTGTCACACAGCTCTCGGACTTCCGATTCGGATGCCTCTCTATCCCGCAGCAGGCGGACGGGTTATCGCCAACAGAAAGAGACCTTTCGCACACCGCCTCGGGCGTTGGACTATGACGGGAAGTCAGATTGGGCCACCTTCTACTGCCGTTTTACGTCTTATGCCTCGGAAAAGGACTGGAGCGGGCCTACGTTATTGACACAGTTAGGGTGGTGCCTCAAGGGTAAGGCGAGTGATTTTTACAATCACTTACTGGACAGAGAACCGTCGATCGATTATAATCGCATGATGCATAAGATGATCAAGCGATTTGGCGATAGGGAAGTTCTGGATGTAGCCATGATGAAGTTTAACCAGGCTCAGCAGGAACCAGAAGAGGATATCGCTAATTGGGCAGACAGGGCCCATCACTTGGCTCATCGGTCCTACAAACATGTGCCACGATGGGAAGTGGAACAAATCGCAGTAATGAGATTTGGCCAGGGATTACAGGATAACAGTCTGGCAGGATACATTTCCAATGCGAGGAACTCCTCCATGGAGGAGGCTATTGATCGGGCCCAAACCTTCCAGCACAATGCCATAGCGATCCACGGTTCCTCAGGTTCCAAAGGATACAACTCCCATCACCAAGTGCCCCAAGGTCCAGCAGTGTGAGTGAATGCAGTGGGAAGGTACTCCCAGTATGAGCGGCCACCCAGGAGTAATGACGCTTCTCGGCGCTCGACACTCGCCCTTCCCAGCTCCCCAGGCACGTCACCGGCTACCAGCTCTTCAGGTTTTGGAATCAACACTTGCCGACCATCGAGTGCGGGCCCGCATCCTTTATCTTCCATGGGCGTGGAGGCGAAGTTGGACACCTTGGTAGCAGGTATCTCAGAGACCAACGGGAGATTGGACCAGGTGTGTGAGAGTTTGAGGCACCTTACAGTTGCTCTTATGTCACCACAGCATCGCCGTAGCCCATCCCCTAGGCGACCTGTTCAGTGCTACAGGTGTGGAAAAGAGGGTCATTTTGCTCGGGACTGTGAGGAATCCGAAAGGGATGAGGAAGCAGTCCGCCAGCACAGGGACACCTCGGGCAACAGGCCACGTGTTTCATTTAAGGAGCAGAATTCGTCTTTAAACGCTGCCGGGTCGGCTCATTCAGCCTAAATCCGACCCAGTGCATAACAGGCCAAGGAGGGGCATCGGAGCAAGATGCTGACCAGATATTGTCTAGAGGTGTGGAAGACATCCCGGCTCACACTGACAGGGGGGACATGGACATTAGCACATCAGACACATACAACCAGCAGAGTTTGGTTATGCTAAGTGAGAACTCGTCAAGTGAGGCCCCTTCAGGAATCCAATGCAGGACAAAAGTGGCAATTCGGGACCATGCCACTACTGAACAGACAGGTCTGGATCAGGAAGCGAAGCAAAATTCTCACAGGAAGTGGGGTCCGTTAAGACACAATGTGGAAAGGAGGGCTCAGAAGAAAATAAAGAATGAACTAGCATTTGGTCAGTCCTTGGAAGGCATAGATCCAATTGCTTTCCCTTGGGATCCTGGGGGTGAGATGTGGGAAGAGGGTTGCTCTGCAAAAGGACTCACATTCAAGGAGCAGCGCTTCGGTGCGAGG
Organism: Procambarus clarkii; assembly: GCF_040958095.1. Lineage (NCBI taxonomy): Eukaryota > Metazoa > Arthropoda > Malacostraca > Decapoda > Cambaridae > Procambarus > Procambarus clarkii. The sequence continues at coordinate 24,602,001 of NC_091170.1, forward strand.
AATATTGTTAGGACAGAGTAAATTCCTAAGAGTGAAGCTGAAAAAAAAGAAAAAAAAAAAAAGAAAAAAGGAAAGGGAATAGTGTAGTGTATGCAGTGTTGAAACAGTTCGTGTATAGTGCAAAGATAATACGGGTAATAATTGTAATGTTCGTGTATAGTGCAAAGATAATACGGGTAATAATTGTAATAGGACCCATTCATGAAACCAGACTTTTTACAAAAAGACATGTTATATATAGTGAAACATTTTCCCTCCAATATACCCATTGTTCTATAGGGACGGGAGGAGTGTAGAGGGAACCACATTCAAAGTGCCCGCCAAAGGAGACATTTTACAGTATAGGCAGGGCTGTGCCCTGACTGGTGGATGGCGACGGCGCACAGCCTACCCGCGCAGGCCGAGTGGGCCAGATTTGAACTGCATGTGACCCAGCGCGGACGACGCCTGCCCGGCACCACTGGCACTTAGGATATGTGCCCATAGGACCCCTAAAGAGGCATTGACTCCCTCTGTCCTACCCTTCCTGAGGAGCCTAGACTTGCTCCACCTGCCCTACCAGCCCTACCTCTCCCTACGACGACAGTTCCAGGTGAAATATTACTGTACTATTGTTGTAACACGTGGGTCACCTCTACATAACTAAGCAAGCAATTGATAACTTAATTTATATATTCAAGTATATATGCAATGTATTTATATTCAATTTGTGATTAGGTACAGTTAGCTTGACTGAATCTCTTCCAACACAATGGACACTTATGAGGTTCTTTACTTATTGCGGCTGAATTCTTTTCTGACACAATGGACAATCATGAGTCTAGTGCTTGGATAAGATTCACAGCTACACTACAATTTTAATAAACTTACTGAAATGTGAGGCTTTGCCTCGCTTTTTAACCGACAGACAGATTTATAGGATATTAAAGTCACACAAGCATACAATTGGCCAATCATATACCAAAATAACCTTCAATATACTTCTCTGCCAGTCGGGGTGCCTTGTCTGACAAGGTGCTAGACTGATTAACTCTCTCTTGTTGAGTTTAGGCACGATATTTTGTCACAGCGTTGCTGTATGATGATCTGGTAGCGTTGCTACCTGATTGTCCCTGCAGTTGCAGAAGAATGATAGTTGATAAAGATTAGGAATGAAGGTGGTGGAAACCGTGTCACTGTGATCTCCACTATACACTCTTATTTTATATACATGTTCTAGGATTTTCCTTGTAGATATTGTCCAGGTACTCCCCCAGTTCTAGAGAGTGTTCACTGGTGATAAAGATAACTAGATAAGGTGTCCTAAGCCAAATGTTCGCTAAGGATCCGTCACTTGTTCACTGATTTGTAAACAAACACGAAGTGCCCCGGGCTCTGTTGGTGGGCGCTTCACTCCCAGCCATTGCCCTGCCATGCTCCCTGAGCACGGTAGCCTTCTATGAATATTGATTGATTATTTTTACAGTCTAGACTTATGATTGAGATAAGATGTGATTATAACATAATTAGATATAGGATATAAAGATTATTAGTAGTACTTGATAGTACCACTGATTCTTATTAAGGATTCGATTTTATCCCTACCGGATATTGAATAAATGTTCCAATAGTTTTTTAATTAACAAATCCTTCTAGAAGCTTCTGGATCCTTGAGAGATCATGCACAAAGTCACGTAGGCATCAATAGGGCCCTGTAGCGTACGTGATCATAGTGACATTGTCATCTAGGATCAAGCTATATAATGAATCTATAATGATTCTAATATGATTTTGATATGATTTAGATATGATTTTGATATGATATAGAAATGATATAGAAATTATACATTTCTTAGATGATTATTAGATATGGTGGGTAAAAATTTCCCACACCTCTCTCTTACTTGCCTGGATGTAGAATTCAAATATTCCTGCAAGGGAGGACTTGCCGTCCCTGAACCCATGCTGATGCTGTGTTACAAAGTTCTTTCGCTCCAGATGTTCCACTAGCTTCTTCTGATCTTCTCCTTCATTTGGGATTTATTAATCGAAGTGTTACTAATAAGATATCTGGTGTTGTTTAGCTATGTCTTGCTCTGGTTAGGCCTCATTTAGATTATGCAGTTTAGTTTTGGTCGCCGTTCTATAGAATGGACATAAATTCACTTGAACGTGTCCTGTGTAGGATAACAAAGTTAAGTCCCAAAATTAGACACTTGTCTTATGAAGAGGGATTAACAAAGCGAAAATTGCATTCACTGGAAAGGTGAAGAGTTATGGGTGACCTGATAGAGGTTTACAAGTGGATGAATGGGAATAAGAAAGGGGATATTAATAAGGTATTACAAGTATCAACACAAGACAGAACACGATACGATGGGTATAAATTGGATAGGTTTAGACTTGGAACCAATTACCGCGTAACGTGGTAGAGGTGGGGTCCCTCCATTGTTCCAAACGTAGGGGTTTGACATGAATATGAGTGATTGATTGACAAAGATTATGCCACCCAAGTAGTGGCATGAATAGCCTGTAAAATATGAGTGGGTTTGGGTGGTTATAAATAGGTGCTGCCTTGTATGGGCAAATAGGCCTTCTGCAGTTACCTTTGTTCTTATGTTCTTTCTAATATATTCGTATAACAGGAGGCAAGGTCCTCCACAGTGTACACGTGTAACAGGCGGCAAGGTCCTGCACAATGTACACGTATAACAGGAGGCAAGGTCCTGCACAATGTACACGTGTAACAGGAGGCAACGTCTTGCACAATGTACATATGTAACACGAGGTAAGATCCTGCACAATGTACACGTGAACAGTAGGTAAGGTCCTGCACAATGTACATTTGCCAGAGGAGGGAATATCCTACACAATGTACATGTCCAACATGAGGCACGGTACTGCACAATGTACATGTCCAACATGAGGCACGGTACTGCACAATGTACATGTCCAACAGGTAGAGAGGTCCTGCACAGTGTTCATGTATACCAGGAGGCAAGCTCCGGCACAATGTACACGTATTACAAGTGACAAGGTTCTTCACAATGTACACGTGTAACAAGAGCCAGGGTCCTGCACAATATACACGTGCAACTTGAGGGAAAGTCCTATACAATGTACACGTGTAACAAGCTGCAAGGTCCCACACAATATACGTATAACAAGAGATAAGGTCCTGCACAATGTACACGTGTAACAAGAGGCAAGCTCCTGCACACTGAACACATGTGACAACGGCCAAGGTCCAGCACAATGTACACGAGTAACAGGAGGCAAGGTCCTGCACAATGTACATGTCCAACAAGAAGCAAGGTCCTGCACAATGTACCCGTATAACAGGACTCAAATTCCTACAAAATGTACACGTGCAACAGTAGGCAAGGTCCTGCACAGTGCACGTGTGTAACAGGAGGCAAAATATTGCAAAATGTAAACGGGTAACAGAAAGCAAGGACCTGCACAATGTATACGTGTAATAGGAAACAAGGTCCTGAACAAAGAACACGTATAACAGGAGGCAAGGTCCTGCACAATGTACACGTGTAACAGGAGGAAAGGTCTTGCACAATGTACACGTATAACAGGAGGCAAGCGCCTGCACAATGTACACATATAACAGGAAGCAAAGTCCTGCACATGTATACCTGCAACCGGAGGTAAGGTCCTGCACATGTATACCTGCAACCGGAGGTAAGGTCCTGCACAATGTACACATATAACAGAAGTGAAGGTCCTGCACAATGTACATGTCAAACAGGAAGCAAGGTTCTGCACAATGTACACGTATAACGGGATTCAAATTCCCACACAATGTACTCGTGCAACAGTAGGCAAGGTCCTGCACAATGTACACGTATAACAATAGGCAAGGGCCTGCCTAATGCACACTTATAGCAGGAAACAAAATCCTGCACAATGAACACGTGTAACAGGAGCCAAAATACTGTACAATGTACACATATAACAGGAGGCAAAGACCTGCACAATGTACACGTGCAACAGGAGGCAAGTTCCTGCATAATGTACTCGTATAACAGGAGGCAAGGTCCTGCACAATGTATACGTGTAACAGGAAACAAGGTCCTTTACAATGAACACATATAACAGGAGGCAAGGTCCTGCACAATGTACACGTATAACAGGAGGCAAGGTCCTGTGCAGTGTACATGTACAACAGGAGGCAAGTTCTTGCATAATGTACTCGTATAACAGGAGGCAAGGTCCTGCACAATGTATACGTGTAACAGGAAACAAGGTCCTGCACAATGAACACATAACAGGAGGCAAGGTCCTGCACAATGTACACGTATAACAGGAGGCAAGGTCCTGCGCAATGTACATGTACAACAGGAGCCAAGGTCTTGTAAAATGAACTCCTGCAACAGGAGGTGTGAAGTGAAGTTTCAAACCAATGACTGACAGAGGCAATGAACCCCTTAACAGTCCAGTACTCTGACCGACTGACCATCAAACAATTAAAAGTCTTTGGAAGAGGAAGCTATTTCACCCCAATGAATCAATTGCACCAAGTTGTCAGACAACGGAAGTTCGTTTTCGTTGACGCAATTCACTTTATAATAGAGAACTCGAACCTTAATTGTAACCATAAACTTGCAAAAAAAAGCAAGCCGATTGCCTTAGAAATAACTCCCCTCGTGAAAGGTACAAACCCATTACTGACAGAGGCAATGAACCCCTTGTCAGATCAAGTACTCTCATCAACTGATCACCAGACAATTAAAAGTAATTGGAAGAGGAAGCTATTTTCCCCAAATGACCCAATTGCACTAGGTGGCCAGAGATCAGAAGTTCGTTTTCATGGACACAATTCACTTTACATGAGAGAACACGAGCCTTGTTTGTAACCACAAACTAAGAAGAACACACAAGCCGATTGTATTAGAAAGAACTCTTCTAGTGAAAGGTTCAAACCTATGACTGGCAGACTCAATGAATCCCTTGACAAATCTAGTACTCTGACCAAATGACCACCAGACAATTAAAAGTCATTGGCAAAGAAAACTATTTCCCTCTAATGACTCAATTGAACTAGGTAGCCAGAGACCAGAAGTTCGTTTTCATTGACACAATTAACTTTATTCGGGAGAACATGAGCCTTAATTGTAACCACAACTTGCAAGAGCTCGCAAGCTGATTGTATTAGAAAGAACTCCTCTCATGAAGTGTTCTAACCTATGACAGACAGAGGTAATGAACTTCTTGACAATTCGAGTACTCTGACCACCTGACCACCAGACAATTAAAAGTAATTGGAAAGGAAAGCTATTTTCCCCCAATGACCCAATTGAAATAGGTGGTCAGAGACTAGAAATTTGTTTTCATTGTCATAATTCACTTTATATGAGAGACCACGAGCTCTAATTGTAATAACAAACTTGCAAAATCACGCAAATTGATTGCATTAGAAAGAACTCCTCTCGTGAAAGGTTCTATCTAATGCCTGACAAAGGCAATGAACCCCTTGACAAGTCCATTACTCTGATCAACTGACCACCAGACAATTAAAAGTCATCGGAAGAGGAAGTTATTTGTCCTGAGTGACCAAATTGCACAAGGTGTCCAAAGACCAGAAGTTCATCTTCATTGACACAATTCACTTTATATGAGGGAACACGGGCCTTAATTGTTACCAAAACAGGAAGGAACACGCAAGCCGATTGCATTAAAAATAACTCCTTTCGTGAAAGATTCTATCCCATGACTGACAGAGGTATTGAATCCCTTGACAAGTCCAATACTCTGACCAAATAACCACCAGATAATTAAATGTCAATGGAAAATTAATCTTTTCCCCCCAATGACCCAATTGCACTAGGTTTCCAGACACCTGACGTTCGTTTTCATTGACACAATTCAATTTATATGACAGAACACGAGCCTTAATTGTAACCACAATCTTGCAAGAACACCCAAGCCGATTGTATTAGAAAGTACTCCTATCGTGAAAGGTTCAAACCAATGACTGACAGAGTCAATGAACCCCTTGTCAAATCCAGTTCTCTGACCAACTGACCACCAGACAATTAAAAGTTAATAGAAGAGGAATGTTATTTTCCCATAATGACTCAATTGCACTAAGTGGCCAGAGACCAGAAGTTCGTTTTTATTTAGACAAAACACTTTATATGAGAAACCATGAGCCTTAACTGTAACCACAAACTTGCAAAAACACGCAAGCCGCTTGTATTAGAAAGAACTCCTCTCATGAAGTGTTCTAACCTATGACTGACAGAGGCAATGAACCCCTTGACAAGTCCAGTACTCTGACCAACTGACCACCAGGCAATTAAAAGTCATTGGAAGAGGAAACTTCCCCCCCCCCCCCAATTACCCAATTGTACTAGGTGGCCAGAGACCAGAAGTTCGTTTTCATTGACTCAATTCATATTATATGAAAGAACACGAGCATTAATTGTAACCACAAACTTAAATGAACAAGCAACCCGATTGCATTAGAAAGAACTCCACTCGTGAAAGATTCAATCCAATGCCTGACAGAGGCAATGAACGTCTTGAAAAGTCTAGTTCTCTGACCAACTGTCCACCAGACAATTAGTGTCCCTAGAAGAGGACGCTATTTCCCCCAATGACCCAATTGCACTAGGTGGCCAGAGACCAGAAGTTCATTTACATTGACACAATTCACTTTATATGAGAGAACACGAGCTTAATTTGTAACCACAAACTTGCAATAAAATGCAAGCTGATTGTAGTAGAAAGAACTTCTTTCGTGAAAGATTCAAACATATGAATGACAGAGGCAATGAACCCCTTGACAAGTCGTGTACTCTGACCAACTTTCAACCAGACAATTAAGAGCCATTGAATGAGGAAGCTTTTCCTCCCCAATGACTCACTTGCACTAGGTGGCCAGAGACCAGAAGTTCGTTAACATTGACACAGTTCATGTTCGTGAAAAGTTCAAACCTGTTACTGACAGAGGCGATGAATCCCTTGACAATCTTTCTGCCAATCTTTCCTGCCTCTACTCTACACAGACGCCGTCTTGTTGAATCGGCTCTAATACACAATGTACCCAACATGAACTTGAGTCCTGGCTTTGTTGCTGTGGACTCTTCCCTTTCACAGTATATACTTAAATGCTCTAATCTTTCTAACAAAAGTGACCTAACATAAGCTTACCCTTCCATTTATCTCTCTTTCTCTTTCCTTTTCTTTCTCTCTTCTCTCTTTTTTCTGTTCATTGTTTTCTCTTACGTTCCCTTACTATCCTCTTCTTATTCGTATTACTATCTCCTTTTCATTCGGTGGTTATAATAGGAGCTGCCTCGTATGGGCCAATAGGCCCTCTGCAGTTCTCATTCCTACTACTATCCCCTCTACTACACCTTACTTTGCTCCTCACCTCTCTCTTGCCTATTTATTAGCTGCATCTACTTTTATCGGTGACGAGGAGAGACATCTCCCGCCAACACATCACAAGGCGCAGTGTGGTCACATTGCGACCCAAACGTCTTAAGGTCAGAGCTACTCCACTTTACGGTCATGCTATCGGAAGAAGCAATACTTTAAAGGTCCTGAAGGACGTAACTGGCCTCAAACCCGCTGACATTAGTCAGGAAGGTGAAGATATCGTTCTCTACTTTTCATGTGAAGAGGAGCTAGAAAAACTCCTCACTAACGATGCCTTTCTTCGCAAAGAGCACTACCTACATCCTCACTTCCCACGTCAGTTCCTGGCCGGAAGAACTGTTTTTACCAGCAGGACCAGCCGGTGGATCGCTGAGCGACCTCAACATCATATCATAAACAATATCGAGGACGAAAATCCAAACCAATCGGTATTCAACCTAGAGTTCTGCAACACTATGCTGCTTATGTCTAAAAATACCACCCCACCAAATAAAAAAGGAACGATACCATGAGATCCAGCAGTGCTTTAAGTGCTACGAGCTCTCCCACCCGACCAACAAGTGTCAGCACCCTGTCCAGAGGTGCAGCCTGTGCGCACTGGACCATCACTACTCCATATGCAAGGCAACAGTCCATCACTGCTTGCTCTGTGATGGCAATCACCCCGCAGACAGCTGAATTCCTACCGCTGCCCCCGCAGACAGGGAATCATCAACGCCCAGGTTGAAGCCAAAAGAAACAACTCGTCTACCTCCTCGACCAGAGCCCCAAGCGATCAACCCACCACCTCAGCTCTCACTAATCAGAAGACTTTCCGGTCCCACCAACATGTGGCTCCTCCCAGCAGGCGACACAGCCTTCTCATTGGGGACCCAAGGTCCCACAGGCTCCTTCACAGCCCCCTGCATCACGTGCAGGCATTATCCCTGGTCTTCTTAAACTAGCGGAAAGGCTTGCAGGACCAGACAACCAGCGCTTTGTCAGTGAACTAAACGCATTATATATAGACAATGGCCTGGCCCCCATCATAGCCACTAGCGTAAATCTCACTGCCTCCTCTACCACTCCGGAGACTACCACCAGGACGACCAGGTGGTCGACTTCAACACCGACTCCAGAACCGCCCATGACCCGGGCGACACAAACAGGTAATTCCTTCTCCAGCTCCTACCATCATCTCAGCAGCGCTAGCAGACGTGCTGTCTACAAACGATAACAACACCACCAGCGCTCCTGAAATAGCTACAACCACCAATCAACAACACCTAAACCTACCTAAGGCTGCGAGGCGAAAGACAAAAACGCCCACTACGGAGGTTACGGACTCCTCAGACGAGGAAATCATAGTAGGAGCTCCACCGCCGCATCACAAATACGACACCTACACTGTTCAAGACTTCCTCATGGAGGCCACGTCACCAAACTCTAACGACAGCACTGCTCAGCCAAAGTCGCAGGCAAAGAAAAAACGGAAAACCTAGAGGTCTACACTAACCCCACCAGCTCCATAACTGGTATAGCCAGCCCTCCAGGCTGAAAACCATCATGAAGACCCCCATCCATCGCCACATCTCTAGTATCAGCCACTGATACAGATAATGGTTCCAAAGAGCCTCCACTTACGGGCTCACCAGAGCCCGTGCTACAGGAACTTATTGTTTTGAGTAGCGGATCTTAAACAACAACAACTTCCTCATCACAATCGACTTGAGAATGGTCCAGGACGGACCAAAACGTTGTCGACTCTTCACCTTCTAGTGTGTGGTCTGGTCAACATACTTTAGCCACGTTATTATGACTCATCGCCTGCAAACCTTTGACAAGTACAGAACTCTCAAAAACTGACCACCAGACAAATAAAAGTCATTAGAAGAGGAAGCTCTTTTCCCCCCAATGACCCAATTGCACAAGATGGCGAGAGACCAGCAGTTCGTTTTCATTAACTCAATTCACTTTATATGAGAGAACACGTGCCTTAATTGTAACCAAAAACGTGCAAGAACACGCAAGCCGATTGTATTAAAAAGAACTCCTCTCGTGAAAAGTTCAAACCTCTGACTGACAGAGGCAATGAACCCCTTGACAAGTCCAGTACGCTGACCAACTGACCACCAGACAATTAAAAGTCATTGGAAGAGGAAACTTCCCCCCCCCCCCCAAATGACCCAATTGCACTAGGTGGCCAGAGACCAGAAGTTCGTTTTCATTGACACAATTCACTTTATATGAGACAACAAGAGCCTTAATTGTAACCACAAAATTGTAATAACACGCAAGCCGATTGTATTAAAAAGAACTCCTCTTGTGAAAGGTTTAAGCCTATAACTGACGGAGGGAATGAACCCCTTGACACTATAGTACTCTCACCAACTGACCGTCAGACAATTAAAAGTCATTGGAAGAGTCAGCTATTTTCCCCAATGACCCAATTGCACTAAATGGCCAGAGACCAGAAATTAGTTTTCACTAACTCAATTCACTCTATATGAGAGAACACGCGCCTAAATTTTAACCAAAAACGTGCAAGAACACACAAGCCGATTGTATTAGAAAGAACTCCTCTCGTGAAAGGTTTAGACCTATAACTGACAGAGGCAATGAACCCATTGACAGTCCAGTACTCACGCGAACTGACCTCCAGACAATTAAAAGTCACTGGAAGAGGAAAGAACTTTTTCCAATGACTTCCAATTTTTCCAAGAGGAAGCTATTTTCCCCAAATGATCCAATTGCACTACGTGGCCAGACACCAGAAGTTCGTTTTCATTGACACAATTTATTTTATATCAGAGAACACGAGCCTTAATTGTAATCACACACTAGCAAGAATCACACTACGTCCCTTCTTGGACTAATCCTCCCGAGACTATCCGGGGTTGATTTGGCGGCACTACGAGGGATGGTCTTATCCTCCGGTTTATGCTTTGCCGAGTACTTCGTGTAGCTCTTTGGGACATACCTAGCAGAAGACCTATGTGTCAAGATGTATTCCTCGGCCATAGTGGCTGCTACACTTAAGGTCTCTACCTGCTGTTCTTCTAAGCGTGTCTTCAGATCCCCAGACAGGCAATCTTTGAAGTCCTCCAACAGTATGAGCTGCTCGAGTTGTTCTTTCGTCTTCACCTTTCGAGATGCACACCATTCCTGAAAAAGCCGTTCCTTAATGTTCGCAAACTCTGTGAACGTGTGCTCCGAGGTCTTCTTCAGGTTCCTGAACTTTTGCCTATAGGCCTCCGGCAACAACTGATAAGCCATGAACACTACCTTCTTCACAGAGTAGTAATCACTGGAATCAAGTGACAACGTGGAGTAGGCAATTTGGGCCTTCCCAGTCAAGACGGACTGTATCATGATGGTCCAATTTTCCTTTGGCCAATCCAAAGAGGCAGCAACCTTCTCGAAGGCAGCGAAGAACTTGGGAGACTTCTTTTTCATTGAATTTTGGGACCATCTTTATATTTCTCACTGGATCGAAACTACTTGTTTCCTTTGTTTTCTTCTGACCACCTAATCGCAGCACTTCTAACTCGTGGAGTCTTTCCTTCTCCTTTTCTTGTCTTTCTCATTCTTCTCTTTCCCTCTCTCTTCTTTCTTCTCTTTCTCGCTCTTCTTCCCTTTCTTATAATTCCAACCGTTTCATTTCCATTTCCTTTTCTTTTTCTTGTCTTTCTTGCTCTAATGCCAAACGTTTCGTTTCTATTTCCTTTTCTTTCATTTCCCGTTCTATTTCTAGTTTTCTCCACTCTATCTCACGATTTATTTCTAAGGCACGCATTTTGACAGTTAGAAAACTTATATTCAGTTCACCCACGTCACTCTTGCCGTCACTGCCTTTGTCGTCCTTTTCAGTGAAAGCCACATCACGTTCCTTTGTACTCTGTGCCTCGCTTTCCTGCTTCTCCCCGGCATTTAAGTGCTTATGAACCTTCGATAAGATTTCAACACGGGAATCACTCACGTACTTTGGTCTCTAAATAGGCACTTACTAGCACAAGTTCCTGCTTTCCCAGATGTTTCAGTCTAGCAAGACTGTCCTCCTTGTTCAGAAATTCCTGAACATCGTCTAGATCCTCAATAGTTATTTTCTCTGCCATTTTGTCACCAGTTGTATACAAGCAAGTAACACACCGCTTCACTTAACACTAGACACTTATAATAACTGAGCACCGCGCTCGCCAATACTGCACTTAATCGCACCGAGCACCGCACTCGCTAATAAAGCAATTAATCACACTTAGCACTGCACAGGACATGTAACGTCCTGAAAAATAACGAACAGGGGAATTATTTACAGGGGGTTGCACTGTGTCACCACCCCTGTCAAACGTACTTGACAAGAGGTTGGATCCCGCTGGGGATGCCAATTATGTTATGACCAAAATGGGTCGCAACAGAGTTCTTTGCAGGTGGAACTAAAGTTCTGGTATCCGGCCCCAAGTTAGTAGTGGCTTTCAAGGAGTGAGCTCGGTAATGCAAGTACAACACGAAGGGGGAGGCGCATTGAATACGACACTTCATCAATTATCAATATATTCACATATAATCACTTTCCCATCACCTCATACATAATCCTAAAGGAAGTATTACTACACTTAATATGTACACACGTGTCTCTCTCATAGGACACTAAACGCTCCTCGATGTTCAATCGATGCAGTCTTGTCAGCTACCGTGTTTCCTCAACACACAGTACCGTCCGCAACCAGTACTGGGAAACACCAACTAGTCTACCCTAGCCACGGGCCAGCCAAAACACAGTCTCACTAGGTGCTCTTCGTGCACGCCCACAATCACTCTCCAGCCTGGTGCTGGCAGAGAACATCAGCCTCGCGCTGCTGGCCCTCTTCACGTACAAATACAAGGGTAGCGAACCCCTGGCAGGAGCTTCTTGCAACTCGCTGGTAACACTCCTCCGTAGCACCTTACTGTCAGTAGTCTCTTCCTCTAGCCAGTCCCGGGTACGCCGAATTCTGTCACTACCACTTCACAGGCAGGCAGTAGAACACTACACAGTTCTTCTCCGGCGGCGGCTTACTGCTTCCGTAAAGCAGAATGGAGTAGAGAGCTACTGGATGCCCTGGGTAGACTGTCCTCGTACCACAGCAGCCCTACGTCGACTCTGTGGATACAGACACGTCATCAGTACACTGGTCAGTACATGGGACACTAGGAAACATCACTTACGTACTCTGACATAGACATACAACTACTCCTATAATAGATGGCGCTGATTTTCTAGGCACCACCTCACCAGAGGTCAGCACCAGCTACCTCTCGAGCTGACTAGGACAGGAATCTAGCGCCTCTTGCTGTTATCATCCTGTCACCACTAGATGGCGTCGTCCAATTTGTGGGGGTTTCGGGAGCGAACTCACAGATGGCATTGACGTCGCTGCTCCATGCTCTGACGATGGAATCGGGTTCATAACAACTGGGAAGAACGCCGGCGAGTTCACCTATATGTGGGCCAGCCCAATGACAGTGTCATGAGGTGCTGTACCCCAACGACCACTCTCCAGCTACTCGCTGGCAGAGTACCTCAGCCACACGCTGAGCGGGGTCACAAACCAATACAGGGGTAGCGATCCCTTGGCAGCAGTCTCTAGCGACCAGCTAGCAGCACTACTCAACAGGCAGCTCCCTGTCGTCAGTCTCTTCCCTAAGCCAATCCCAAAAGTACGCCGATCCTTTTCAACACTTGAGCACTTGCAGCTACCATCCTGCTTCATCGGCGATGGCTTACTTGGTCGTTTCCAGGACCATGTGGGGAGACTTTGGACTGCCATCTCCAGTACCGTTGTCCCCAGACGTCACCTCTGTGGACACAAAAAACGTCATCAATGACCTTGCCGATACTGGAGAAACTAGGAAATACTACTAACCCACTGGGGAGTTGACATAATGCTTTGTAGCAGACACTAGGTGGCGTTGGTATTGATGTGTCACCTCACCAGAGGTCACTCACAATGGCCCCTCTGGCTGACCAAGGCAGTAATCTTTAGCCATTTGATAACCATCCACCAGATGGTGTTGTCCATATTTCGTACTATTCCCGGGGGTTTCAGATGCAGACTCTCAGATGGCGTTGACGTTGCTACTCCATGCTCCGACGATGGAGTCGGGTTCGTAACATTTACACACACACACACACACACACATAGGAGCACTTTGCTTGCCACTCTCCATAGTGTATAGTAGGTCACTGGAAACGGGAGACCTACCAGAAGTATGGAAGACTGCTAATGTAGTACCAATATTTAAAAAGGGTGACAGACAAGAGGCACTGAACTACAGGCCAGTGTCCTTAACTTGTATACCATGCAAGGTGATGGAGAAGATTGTGAGAAAAAAAACTAGTAACACATCTGGAGAGAAAAGACTTCGTGACAACCCATCAACATGGGTTCAGGGAGGGTAAATCTTGCCTTAGAGTCTTGATAGAATTCTATGATCAGGTGACAAAGATTAAGCAAGAAAGAGAAGGATGGGCGGACTGCATTTTTTTGGACTGTCGGAAAGCCTTTGACACAGTACCCCATAAAAGATTGATGCATAAGCTGGAGAAACAGGCAGGAGTAACTGGTAGGGCGCTCCAGTGGATAAGGGAGTACCTAAGCAATAGGAAGCAGAGAGTTATAGTGAGGGGTGAGACCTCAGAATGGCGTGAAGTCACCAGTGGAGTCCCACAGGGCTCTGTGCTTGGACCTATCCTGTTTCTGATATACGTAAATGATCTCCCAGAGGGTATAGACTCATTCCTCTCAATGTTTGCTGACGACGCCAAAATTATGAGAAGGATTAAGACAGAGGAGGACAGCTTGAGGCTTCAAGAAGACCTGGACAAGCTGCAGGAATGGTCGAACAAATGGATGTTAGAGTTTAACCCAAGCAAATGTAATGTAATGAAGATAGGGGTAGGAAGCAGGAGACCAGATACAAGGTATCACTTGGGAGATGAAATACTTCAAGAGTCAGAGAGAGAGAAAGACCTGGGGGTTGATATCAAGCCAGACCTGTCCCCTGAAGCTCATATCAAGAGGATATCATCAGCAGCATATGCCAGGTTGGCTAACATAAGAACGGCCTTTAGAAACTTGTGTAAGGAATCTTTCAGAACATTATATACCACATATGTCAGACCAATCCTGGAGTATGCGGCTCCAGCATGGAGTCCATATCTAGTCAAGCATAAGACTAAACTGGAAAAGGTTCAAAGGTTTGCCACCAGACTAGTACCTGAGCTGAGAGGTATGAGCTACGAGGAGAGACTACGGGAATTGAACCTCACTTCGTTTGAAGACAGAAGAGTTAGGGGGGACATGATCACCACATTCAAGATTCTCAAGGGAATCGACAGGGTTGATAAAGACAGGCTATTTAACACAAGGGGAACACACACTAGGGGACACAGGTGGAAACTGAGTGCCCAAATGAGCCACAGATATATTAGAAAGAACTTTTTTAGTGTCAGAGTGGTTGACAAATGGAATGCATTAGGAAGCAATGTGGTGGAGGCTGACTCCATACACAGTTTCAAGTGTAAATATGATAGAGCCCAATAGGCTCAGGAACCTGTACACCTGTTGATTGACGGTTGAGAGGCGGGACCAAAGAGCCAGAGTTCAACCCCCGCAAGCACAACTAGGTGAGTACATATATATATATATATATATATATATATATATATATATATATATATATATATATATATATATATATATATATATATATATATATATATATATCTATATATATATATATATATATATATATAGATATATATATATATATATATATATATATATATATATATATATATTATATATATATATATATATATATATATATATATATATATATATATATATATATATATATATATATATATATATATATATATATATGTCGTACCTAATAGCCAGAATGCACTTCTCAGCCTACTTTGCAAGGCCCGATTTGCCTAATAAGCCAAGTTTTCCTGAATTAATATATTTTCTCTAATTTTTTTCTTATGAAATGATAAAGCAACCCATTTCATTATGTATGTGGTCAATTTTTTTTTATTGGAGTTAAAATTAACGTAGATATATGACCGAACCTAACCAACCCTACCTAACCTAACCTAAGCTATATTTTTAGGTTAGGTTAGGTTAGGTAGCCGAAAAAGTTAGGTTAGGTTAGGTTAGGTAGGTTAGGTAGTCGAAAAACAATTAATTCATGAAAACTTGGCCTATTAGGCAAATCGAGCCTTGCATAGTAGGCTGAGAAGTGCATTCTGGCTATTAGGTACGACATATATATATATATATATATATATATATATATATATATATATATATATATATATATATATATATATATATATATATATATATATATATGTCATATATATATATATATATACGACATATATATATATATATATATACGACATATATATATATATATATACATATATATATATATATGTCGTACCTAGTAGCCAGAACGCACTTCTCGGCCTACTATGCAAGGCCCAATTTGCCTAATAAGCCAAGTTTTCCTGACATATATATATATATATATATATATATATATATATATATATATATATATATATATATATATATATATATATATATGTCTTACCTAGTAGCCAGAACGCACTTTTCAGCCTACTATGCAAGGCCCAATTTGCCTAATAAACCAAGTTTTCCTGAATTAACATATTTTCTCTATTTTTTTTCTTATGAAATGATAAAGCTACCCATTTCATTATGTATGAGGCCAATTTTTTTTTATTGGAGATAAAATTAACGTAGATATATGACCGAACCTAACCAGTCCTACCTAACCTAACCTATCTTTATAGGTTAGGTTAGGTTAGGTAGCCGAAAAAGTTAGGTTAGGTTAGGTAGGTTAGGTAGTCGAAAAACAATTAATTCATGAAAACTTGGCTTATTAGGCAAATCGGGCCTTGCATAGTAGGCTGAGAAGTGCGTTCTAGCTACTAGGTACGACATATATATATATATATATACATATATATATATATATATATATATATATATATATATATATATATATATATATATATATATATATATGTCGTACCTAGTAGCCAGAACTCACTTCTCAGCCTACTATTCAAGGCCCGATTTGCCTAATAAGCCAAGTTTTCCTGAATTAATATTTTTACTATAATTTTTTTCTTATGAAATGATAAAGCTACCCTTTTCACTATGTATGAGGTCAATTTTTTTTTATTGGAGTTAAAATTAACGTAGATATATGACCGAACCTAACCAACCCTACCTAACCTAACCTAACCTATATATATAGGTAAGGTTAGGTTAGGTAGCCAAAAAAAGCTAGGTTAGGTTAGGTTAGGTAGGTTAGGTAGACGAAAAAACATTAATTCATGAAAACTTGGCTTATTAGGCAAATCGGGCCTTGCATAGTAGGCTGAGAAGTGAGTTCTGGCTACTAGGTACGACATATATATATATATATATATATATATATATATATATATATATATATATATATATATATATATATATATATATATATATATATGTATATATATATATATATGTCGTACCTAGTAGCCAGAATGCACTTCTCAGCCTACTATGCTAGGCCCGATTTGCCTAATAAGCCAAGTTTTCATGAATTAATGTTTTTTTCGATTACCTAACCTACCTAACCTAACCTAACTTAACTTTTTCGGCTACCTAACCTAACCTAACCTATAAAGATAGGTTCGGTTAGGTTAGGTAGGGTTGGTTAGGTTCGGTCATATATCTACGTTAATTTTAACTCCAATAAAAAAAAATTGACCTCATACATAATGAAATGGGTAGCTTTATCATTTCATAAGAAAAAAATTAGAGAAAATATATTAATTCAGTAAAACTTGGCTTATTAGGTAAATCGGGCCTTGCATAGTAGGCAGAGAAGTGCGTTCTGGCTACTAGGTACGACATATATATATATATATATATATATATATATATATATATATATATATATATATATATATATATATATATATATATATATATATATATATATATATATATATATATATATATTGTGAAGGTGTTTCCCCCCCCCTGGTTAGTGTATACGGTGTTCCCCGTATACACTAACCAGACATGACTCTTATTTTAAGGGGAGGGGTATGTGACGGTGTTCCCCCCCCCCCCCCTTATATTTCTCCCACGCCTGCTGCAAGAGTCATGTCCACTTTACCCGAGCGTTCTCTACGTCGCAGGCATCAATTTGATATATGTAGGAGAATGTAGTGTTCTCGGAGTGCCGAGAAATTTGTAAAAGAAGAGTATTTTGGCCTGTGGTTTAGGCCCTTTAGGAAGCCAATATGGCGCTGGCTCTTCTGTTTTGCTGCCAAAACTGTGTGACGTCAGTGACACCGGATTGGTCACCGACAGCGATGTGGCACAGGGAGCCAATGAAAACCTCCCATGGCCAATTTTACGTCACGAAGGAAGGGGGGTCCGGTCAGAGCACCACGGCGGCGCCATCAGTCTGACACGACACGTCAAGGTGGTTGGACGTGCGAAGATTGGTCCTGTCAGTTTGACAGTTGTTTCCCGCTCCCGTGGGTTTTACGAGTCACCCGAAGTCTGCAAGTACTCTGTGAGGTCTTCCTTCGTTCATGTGTTGGACCAGAGAGGGAATCGACGGGATATTGAGCAACAAGTGCTCCAGGACAGGTACTGTGCAAGAAGAAGTGAAGTCTGTGCAGTGACGTATGCGACGTCTGAGGCAGTTCACCCGTTTGTGATGGCGTAGTGGCTGGACTGAGCCACCGGGAAGCAGCGGAAGAAGAAAACTATTCGGGAATCCGAACGACTGCAGCCGAGATGTAGGCGGGCAGCCGTAGCTGGGAGGAGAAGTTGACGGCCGGGAGACCGACTCCAACCCTACGAGAAGTCGTGGAGGAGCACGGACCTGCAGTGAAAAGGCACGGAGACGACGCGTTTATGGTGGGACGTTGATTGAGTTCCTGGAGGACACGACAGAGTGTGTGTGTGGGGGCGTTCCCTACACGAGGCAGGAGCCAGGACCAGGAGCTACAACTCAACTCTCACCAGAGGATAGGTGGAAGTAGGTGATTCTAGTTTCCCTCCCAATTCCCCTTTAGTCAGCTATATTATTTAGCCAGAGTATTTTGTATGTCGTGAGCAAGGCTCACCTATGTCACAGTAAGGCACCAGTGTGCAGAGTGGGACTATATAAAGTACTCACGGGATTTATTACTATTATCGGTGTGTGAAGGCACCCGGAGTAATTGATGAATTTATTGTGTTGATAATGTCTTTAATGAGACTTTAATATGATGAGTTAGTGAGAGAGTATATATATAAATATGCCAGTATTTGGAGTTAGGCTATGTGCCCAGTAACTATGTTATTACCATTATTGATGTCTATGATTCATCCATATATATATATATATATATATATATATATATATATATATATATATATATATATATATATATATATATATATATATATATATATATATATATATATATATATATATATATATATATATATAGGGGTACCACCACTGGTTTAATTAAAGGGACCCACATCCTCGAAGAAGAAAATAAATAGTGTTCAGAGAAGACCTTGTGGATTCTCACTGAATACTTTAATCTTTTCCTCTCCTACCACCCCTATTATTGTTTTTTTTTTTTTTTTTATTTGATTTTATTGCAATGTTACAGTTTACAGAAAACACACACTTATATAACAATATAACAATATACCAATCAGTGTTCGAAGACCTCGTCCAGTTCCTCGGGGGTCGGGTGCGTACCCAAGATACAACACGCATTTCCCCTCTGAACAGCGACACTGAGGCGCTGGAACATAAAACTGGCCGCTCTTGGGTCTCTAGTCTTCCCAATGAGTTCCTCGCCCAGCTCCTTCAGGAACTTAAGTGCTTAACTTAAGGAACTTAAGTATATATATATATATATATATATATATATATATATATATATATATATATATATATATATATATATATATATATATATATATATATATATATATATATAAGTCTATGCTTGTGTATTGAATAATCATTCATGTGTGCAGTGATTAATTGTGTTATCGCCCGCGAAAGGAATTACTGAGAACTCCAGTGATATATACTTGCATACATTATCATTAAACGAAGGGCAGTGTGTAATACCATGACAGTGAATTATTGTGACCTTTAATATAGAAATGTTTGATTGAGCTCAAGATCAGTGTAGCGAAGTATTTACGTGCTATTGTCGCAAATACTGTGTGTTCGAACTTCTAGTAATCTTTGAGAATTTAAAGAAACAGAGCGCGTGATGCCAGGAAAACAAGCAATAAACGTTCACACGGCGAGAAGGGCGCGGCCCAGCTGATTTTGACATTGACGCGAGGGGGAGCATTGCCAGGTTGGCGAGTTCATGATTATATGTGTGGGAACGAGCGACTTCCGCTTGGAACAGCTGTTTGCTTATTGATATAATCTTGTGATGTCTTTGAATGAGTTTTAAGTAAAATACAAAGTACATTGGTGTTTACATCATCCCCTCCATATTTCTTGTGGCTATATAATACCTGAAAGGAAAGAGTGACAGAAATAAATACCTGCCTGACATCAGACATATTGAGTGTGCTCTTGCCACTGCTACCACAATTCAACAAAACCACTGACGTGTTACTGGACACGGGAAACACCAGTTGGCGACCTTGTGGTTAGTAGTAGAGCCTTGTGTCGGGGCGGGCACACAAGCTGCAGAGAGTACGATCTGTGTTCCCACTCATCCTCGATCAGAGGCCGGGTGGGATTGACT
Source organism: Procambarus clarkii (assembly GCF_040958095.1). NCBI lineage: Eukaryota > Metazoa > Arthropoda > Malacostraca > Decapoda > Cambaridae > Procambarus > Procambarus clarkii. Next base: position 24,622,231 of record NC_091170.1, read on the forward strand.
GGGATACTCTCCTGGCATACAGTGGCTCCGCGAGGATAGAGTGAAGACTCGCAGGGCTACGGTGAGTGACCTTGAGTATACTGTTACTCGCCCCTCTCGTAATGAGGTGAACCCCGGCAATTGGCGACCTTGCCAGGATTAAGTATCTATACTGTCACTTACCGAGGAACCCCGACATTGGCGACCTTGCCAGGATTAAGTACTTATACTGTCGCTTACCGAGGAACCCCAACATTGGCGACCTCGCCAGGATAACGATCAAGATAAAGGTTGCAGTTGTGGTACTCTGCAGTGGTATTAGGTTTCAGGTACAGGTTATCACTCATAGCACAAGATGGAGGATGATAAGGTAACAAGGTTCATTGACACTAGAGATGAGCAGGTGCTGGAGGAGTGCACCAAGGCACAGTTACAGTCAATAGCAGACCATTTTGGGATAAAGCTGAGATCTTCCAAAGTGGGAGAGAGAAGACTGGAGATCATGGCACAGCTCAGAGCACGAGACGAAGCTTTGGGGAAGGAACGGCCCCAAACACCTGCCAGTATGGGAGAACACCTGAGCATTGGTGGGAGCAGCAGAGGATCCAGCGGCAGCAGGCACAGCGTTAAGCTGGAGATAATGAAGCTGCAGCTGGAAGCACAGCAGCGCAAAGAAGAGAGAGAAGCACAGCAGCGCAAAGAAGAGCGAGAGGCACAGCAGCGCAAAGAAGAGAGAGAAGCAGATTTCCTCTGCTTCTGTGGAGCAGCGCAAAGAAGAGCGAGAAGCAGAAGCGCACCTGAGGAGAGAAGCACAGCTGAAGCGTGAGGAGCGAGAAGCACAGCTGAAGCGTGAGGAGCGAGAAGCACAGCTGAAGCGTGAGGAGCGAGAGGCACAGCTAAGACGAGAGGAGCACGAGCGAGAAGCTAGGCTGAAACAGCAGGAGATAGAAGCTAACAAGGATAAGCTGTGGAGCTGAAGCGAGATGAGCTAGGGCTAGCTCCACCTGTTCCGCCACAGCAGGAAGACCGACGAGTGAGGGAGCGAGATTTGCCGGTCTTTGTACCAAATGAAGCTGAAGGTTTCTTCGACCACTTCGAAAGGGTCGCTACTTTGAAGAAGTGGCCGAGGGCGGAGTGGGCGGAGCTGGTTCAGGGTAGGCTCACCGGTGAAGCTCGTGAAGCCTACAATATGCTCGACCTCCAAGAGTGCACCAACTACGATGCTGTAAAGAGAGCTGTGCTCCATTCTTTCAAGCTCACGCCGGAATGTTACAGGAAGAGATTCAGGGAATGTACCCGTTCGCCAGGAAAATCTTATGCGGAGACGGCGAGGGACATGGAGAGAAAGTTCCTTAAGTGGCTGGAGTCTGAAGGAGCGAGGTCGGCTGAGGAGGTCAAGAGGCTTATGGTCATGGAGAAGTTTATGTCCGTGCTCTCTCCTGAGATCAGGGTGAGAGTAAAGGAGGCGGACATTAAGGACCTGAGGGCCGCAGCCGACAGAGCCGACATGCTGGAAGAAGCCTTACGCCCACACAGAGAGGGACAGCACCGACCGCCCGTATACTCCGGAAATGGTAGAAATTATAGGAGGACGGACGGATGGAGGACAGGAGCGAGTTCTCCCAAGTCCCACCTCTCGAGTGGAGACAACAGAGGCTCGATGAGTGCTGTGGAGCCGGTAAAGAAGTCCCAAGCTGAGAGCTCAGGAGCTGTTGCTGCGACGAAGGAGTCGACAGATGGTGCGAGGAAGACACGTGGAGCGACGGCCTCTGGAGGCGGTGCCAGGGCGAGCAGTGGTGGATGGTCTCCGACGAGGAAGATCCGCTGCTACAACTGCGGAGTATTCGGACACGTCGTGCGGGAATGCAAACGCCCTAAACAGCGGGGGAACGTTGCTTTCATGAGGGACGAGGACCAGTTGGCCGAGAGGGTGCGGGATGAACCCGTACTGAGTGGGGAGAAAAGAGTTCACCCATTCGTGTGTGAGGGAACCGTAAGGATGGGGGACGCAGACCCCATCCCGGTGAAGATATTAAGAGACACTGGGGCAGATTTTACCCTGGTGAGCAAAACCCTGTTCCCCGAGGGTTACGAGAGTACCAGTGTGGGGGTGGCAAGTGTGACCACTGTGGGAGGCCCAGTGAGGATGCCCCTACACCAGGTGACTCTGAATTCTGATTATGGCTGCCAGACCCTAGTGGTAGGGGTCTGTGCATCTATGCCCAAGATGGAGGCACAGGTCATCTTGGGAAATGACGCATGTGGAGGATATGTCCTCCCGAATCTTGTGAAGGGCGAGGAATGCCTAGAGCACTATCAGGAGACGGGCGGAGTGTTAGACGCCTGTGGGGTTGAGAAAGGAATCGCCACGGTGGCGTTCCCGGTTTGTGCTGTGATGCCGAGGCAGCGCGAAGGACATGGAGGGTGTGGATCTGATGGGGCTGAGGAGACGTCCGACAGCCTGGGAATCGATCACCTCTTCATGGGACCCGGAGAACGAGCGGAGGGCGAAGGCGGCCCGAATGGTGAGTTACAGGTGACCCTCACCAGTTCTCTAGGGGTAGACCACACTCGTCTTGGAGAGTTGCAGCAGATAGAGTTCCCCGAATTAATTCGCGAGGCCAAAGGAGGACGTGTGGGTCCTGAGAGGGCCACTCATTTTTACATACGGAACGGCATGCTGATGAGACAGTGGAGGCCAGTGAAGATGGAGGCTGGAGAAGAGTGTCTAGGTACGAGGCACCAGGTAGTGTTGCCGGCCCAGTGCAGAGCGGCAGTGTTGGACCTATCACATTCCGTGGACTCTGCAGGTCACCTGGAGGTGACCAAGACGCTGCGAAAGATCAGGGATCATTTCTACTGGCCAGGTATGGACACCGACGTGAGGCGTTATTGTAAGACGTGCTTACCGTGCCAGAGGGCAGGGAAGAGCCAACCCGCGATACCGAAGGCCCCGTTGGCCCCTGTTCCAGCGTTTGGGCCTGCATTCGAGCGTCTGTTGGTCGACGAGGTGGGTCCGTTGCCAAGGACGAAACGAGGGAATACCTACCTGATGATCATGTGTGCGTCCACCAGATTTCCAGAAGCCGTCCCGATGCGACGTTTGACGTCGAGAGGAGTAGCCGGGCAACTACAACGATTTTTCTCTTGGGCGGGGATGCCCAGAAAAATTCAGACAGACTGTGGAAGTATATTCCAGTCTAAGTGGTTCCGTCAGACGGTGACAAGTTGGGGAGTGACTCAGATTCGGTCGTCGCCCTACCGACCGCAGTCGCAAGGGACGTTCGAAAGGTTTCACTCCACCTTGAAGACCGTTCTGAGAGTGTTCTGCGCAGAACAGGGGGCTGAGTGGGACGAGGCAGTTTATCCCGCGTTGTTTGCCATACGTAACGCGGTGGTAGAATCGTTAGGTTTCTCACCTTTCCAGCTGGTGTATGGACACGAGGTGTGAAGTCCTCTGTCCATGCTGAAGGAACAATGGACACCGGGAGTGACCGTGGGAACGGTAAATGAATATGTTCAAAAGTTCAAGGAGCGTCTCACTCTAGCAAAGGAACTAGCTGGTGTTATGATCTCAGCCTACAGGAGAAACGAGTCTCCTTCCTTGAGAGTTATTCAGCAAGCCTGACCTAACTAAAAAGGTCTAGCAAATATTGAGGTAATAACCCATATGTAAAATAGTTGCTTGGATATGTATAACAATTTGAGATTATAGGCAATGAAGAAGAAAACAGATAAATGACTGGCTAGGAGATTTGGATATTTTGTTGGAGGCGTGAGGCTCGCTTCTGGAGGGGCTTTGACCTCACTTGAGGCCAGACATCGCAGGGGGAAAGCCGCGCTCCGTTGAGCTCCCGTCAGAAGGGAACCCCTAGTGATATATCTCGAAGAGAAGAGAAGTGTGCAGACGTACCAGCTGTGGAATCGAGCTGGGGACGTGTGATCTCAAGTCCTGGGCGATGAGAAGTGTTTATTAAACCGCCCAGAGGCATTATCGTGGGCCGTGGAAGCTCCCTGACCAAGCTTCGTCAGAGGGAGAACGCCCTCGACCAGACAATCTGTGGTAAGCACGATATACGCCAGTTCATAGTGATTGCTTGTAGTTGGTCGTGTGCCCAGCGACAGTAGCAATGTTTATTGATAAGTTAGACATGTTTTAATAAGGCAGAAAGCCTGAAATAAGAGAGTGGAGAGGGAGGAACACGGAGCGACGTCCGTCCGCTCTGAGTGCTGGCAGGCAACTGAGGGAGCCCGGCTCCTGACCGCGAAGGACCCTCCCAGCATGAGTGAGGACCGCCGCCGGGTGAGGTGGAGTATGGACCCGCCCAAAACGGGGGAGTCCACTCTCACTGTATGTAGAGGACAGATAGAGATTTGAGGCAAACATATTGTGTGATTATTTTTGTTAATGTGTTAAAGGGGAAACATTTTATTGGAGTGTCGATGGGTTGCAGGTTTGTCTTTGGGGAAGAAGTTGCTGAGAACTTCGAAGCCAGCACAGATGAAGTAGTTGATGAGACTCCAAGGTAGTGGAGCAGAGGACCTCGAGCTGTGAGGAGAAGCAGTGAAGAGGAGTGTCACGTGCTTCTGTAGAGGTGGTGAAGCACCATAGTTGCTCGAGGGAACTTCATGGTGTAGCAGCCAGGAGACCTGTGGAGGACCCTAGCAGAAGGGTGAAGCACCGTAGTTGCTCAAGGAAACTTCATGATAGCAGCCTGGAGGAGCTGCAGAGGATTCCGGTAGTGAAGCCCGGAAGAACCTGAAGATATCAGGGTAGTGAACTTCCAGAGGTGGAAGGGAAGTTCTGGTGGATTACTTGTAGGGAGTTGATAGTGTTTGGTTGTCATTGGCGTGCAAGACGCAGTGGAGAGGTGAGTGATTGTTGGCATTCTTATGTCAAGGAGTGTTTTATACTGAAGTTTAGAGTTACAGTCGTAGGCTGGATTACCTACAGACGTATGCGTTCTAGGACTGATAGAGTGATCGATTGATCATTGTTGTGTATCAATGAACATTTATACTGATATATGTTATTGCATTTAAATGCTGATTTTCTTTGTACACATTTATAGATACATATATATATTCTCTTGCTGATGGTGCAACAGTGTATGTAGACTTGATCAACTTAAGGAGGGTGATAGTATCAGGTGCTGAACCAGGAGATAGGACACCACTTGATAAGCTGATGATAGAGTTCTGATGATGTTGGAGAGCAACCTGATTGTAATATTATAGAGTATAGGATTCATTATTATTATATGTGTGTATGTATCGTGTATGTGCTTTGTCCAGTAAATGTATCCCAATTTGCTGGTGTTTGCCCTTGTCCTAGTGAATCTTCCCAGGAGGTAGTAAAGAAGGAGAGAGAGAGAGAGAGAAAGAACCAAGAACCACTGCTGTGGACAGGGTAGTAGGTAATACTAATATGTCAAAGGGGGATTGAGGAGATCATGTCACCTAAGGAGAGAGTGGGGAGTCACAGCGGCTCGAGTGGGGTGTGTGCACGTGACAACGAGGCTGAGTGTTGGAGCCGCATCCCCTAAACGTGTGACGTTGAGCCCCTCTCCAAGAGACAGAAGCGCCTAGTGTGATCTAGTGAAGTGTAAGCACTCTACCGAGTTGTGGGTTGGGTTGTCCGTAAAGGAGGAACACAACGACAACACCAACCAACCCACAAGACTATAATACTGGGAAACATCTGAAGGAGGCGCAGCGTAAGATGTCGGAGTGGTACGACAAGAGAGCTACGCCGAGGGAGTTCCAGGTTGGGTCCCAGGTGATGGTACTGCTGCCGGGTAAGAGTAGAGTGACCGAGTCGCGGTTCGAGGGACCATACCAGGTGCTACGGCGGTTGGGTCCTGTATCATATGAAATCGGGAAGCCGGATAGACCCCGCAAGAAACAGGTGTGTCATGTAGACCGCCTGAAGCCTTTCTTCCCTGAGGAAGGAGGAGCCGCTGTGCAGGACAGGACGGTGACCCGAGCCCCCTAGCAGAAGACGATTTTGTGCATGCAGGTTGACCAGGAACTTCCAGAAGAGGAAGGAAAGTGGTCCAGGGCGGACAGCACCTGTCTCACCAATACGGAGAGTCTGGCGAAGATCGAGGACAAGCTACTACACCTGGAAGGGCAACAGAGCGCGGACCTGACGAACCTACTGGGGGAGAATGCCTCTCTCTTTACCGACGTGCCCCGACGACACAAGAGTGTAACGCACGAAGTGGAGGTGAGGGACGCCAGGCCCGTCAAGCAAAGCGCGTATAGGGTGAGCCCGGAAAAGCGAGAGCTGATGAGGAAGGAGGTGGAGTATCTCCTTGAGAACGACCTTGCGGAGCCCAGTAAAAGTGAGTGGAGTTCCCCATGCTTGTTGGTGAAGAAAAGCGATGGTACCTTCCGCTTTTGTACAGACTACAGGAGGGTGAACTCCATCACAGTGGCAGATTCTCACCCCATGCCAAGAGTGAGCGATTGCATCGACCAGGTGGGCAGTGCAAGGTACGTATCCAAGGTCGATCTGCTCAAGGGGTACTACCAGATCGCTTTGACTCCTGAGGCCAGGAAAATATCAGCTTTCGCAACTCCTGACGGGCTGTACCAATACAAGGTGTTACCCTTTGGAATGAAAAACAGCGGTAGCTGTTTCCAGCGCATGATGAATGAGTTGCTAAGGGGTGCCGAAGGCTGCACAGTATACATCGATGACATCGTCGTGTACGCCGACGATTGGAAGACGCACCTGGAGAGACTCAAGGAATTGTTTAGAAGGCTAGAGGAGGCTAACGTGACTGTAAATTTAGTCAAGAGCGAGTTTGGGAAGGCCCACTTAGAGTACCTTGGCTTCGTCATCGGCCAAGGTGAAGTAACCCCTGTAGATCACAAAGTGTCAGCCATTAAGGAATACCCCGTGCCCAGAACGCGTAAAGAGTTGTTAAGGTATCTCGGGATGATAGGGTACTATCGTGGGTTCTGCAGGAATTTTTCCATGGTAGCGCATCCCCTGACCGAGCTACTCTCCAAGAATGTGCGACGGAGATGGGGAGAGGCCTGCCAAGAGTCTTTTGAGAAGACCAAGAAACTGTTGACGGAGGCCCCGGTGTTAATATCCCCAGATTTCTCAGCCGGATTCATCCTGTACGTAGACGCCAGCGACGTTGGGATAGGGGCCATGTGGCCATGTTGGCTCAAGAGAGGAGTGAGATACATAGGCCAGTGGCTTTCTACTCTAAGAAGTTTATGAAATACCAGCGGGCCTATAGTACCGTTGAGAAAGAGGCATTGGCGCTAGTTATGGCCCTGAAGCACTTCGATGTGTACGTGGGAGGAGGGGCGAGACCTGTTCTGGTGTTCACAGATCACAACCCTCTCACCTTTTTGTACAAAATGAGGAACTCCAACCAACGTCTGACGAGGTGGGCGTTGCTACTGCAAGAGTACCGGCTGGACATCAAGCACATCAGGGGGAAGGACAACATGGTGGTGGATGCCCTGTCCCGTATACACTAACCAGACATGACTCTTATCTTAAGGGGAGGGGTATGTGACGGTGTTCCCCCCCCCCCCCTTATATTTCTACCACGCCTGCTGCAAGAGTCATGTCCACTTTACCCGAGCGTTCTCTACGTCGCAGGCATCAATTTGATATATGTAGGAGAATGTAGTGTTCTCGGAGTGCCGAGAAATTTGTAAAAGAAGAGTATTTTGGCCTGTGGTTTAGGCCCTTTAGGAAGCCAATATGGCGCTGGCTCTTCTGTTTTGCCGCCAAAACTGTGTGACGTCAGTGACACCGGATTGGTCACCGACAGCGATGTGGCACAGGGAGCCAATGAAAACCTCCCATGGCGAATGTGACGTCACGAAGGAAGGGGGTCCGGTCAGAGCGCCACGGCGGCGCCATCAGTCTGACATGACACGTCAAGGTGGTTGGATGTGCGAAGATTGGTCCTGTCAGTTTGACAGTTGTTTCCCGCTTCCGTGGATTTTACGCGTCACCCGAAGTCTGCAAGTACTCTGTGAGGTCTTCCTTCGTTCATGTGTTGGAGCAGAGAGGGAATCGACGGGATATTGAGCAACAAGTGCTCCAGGACAGGTACTGTGCAAGAAGAAGTGAAGTCTGTGCAGTGACGTATGCGACGTCTGAGGCAGTTCATCCGTTTGTGACGGCGTAGTGGCTGGACCGAGCCACCGGGAAGCAGCGGAAGAAGAAAACTATTCGGGAATCCGAACGACTGCAGCCGAGACGTAGGCGGGCAGCCATAGCTGGGAGGAGAAGTTGACGGCCGGGAGACCGACTCCAACCCTACGAGAAGTCGTGGAGGAGCACGGACCTGCAGTGAAAAGGCACGGAGACGACGCGTTTATGGTGGGACGTTGATTGAGTTCCTGGAGGACACGACAGAGTGTGTGTGTGGGGGCGTTCCCTACACGAGGCAGGAGCTAGGACCAGGAGCTAGAACTCAACTCTCACCGGAGGATAGGTGGAAGTAGGTGATTCTAGTTTCCCTCCCAATTCCCCTTTAGTCAGCTATATTATTTAGCCAGAGTATTTTGTATGTAGTGAGCAAGGCTCACCTATGTCACAGTAAGGCACCAGTGTGCAGAGTGGGACTATATAAAGTACTAACGGGATTTATTACTATTATCGGTGTGTGAAGGCACGCGGAGTAATTGATGAATTTACTGTGTTGATAATGTCTTTCATGAGACTTTAATATGATCAGTTAGTGAGAGAGTATATATATATAAATATGCCAGTATTTGGAGTTAGGCTATGTGCCCAGTAACTATGTTATTACCATTATTGATGTCTATGATTCATCCATATATATATATATAAGTCTATGGTTCTGTATTGAATAATCATTCATGTGTGCAGTAATTAATTGTGTTATCGCCCGCAAAAGGAATTACTGAGAACTCCAGTGATATATACTTGCATATGTTATCATTAAATGAAGGGCAGTGTGTAATACCATGACAGTGAATTATTGTGACCTGCGAAGTATTTACGTGCTATTGTCGCAAATACTGTGTGTTCGAACTTCTAGTGATCTTTGAGAATTTAAAGAAACAGAGCGCGTGACGCCAGGAAAACAAGCAATAAACGTTC